>NC_135548.1:2945046-3297552 GCF_045843805.1 Urocitellus parryii
GACTTTTCCAGAGGAACCTTGTCCCTGCAAATGGAGACCGACTTTAAGGTCCTTGCAGGAGAGACACTGTTCACACTGGGAATGGTTTTGTGAAGTCGCTGCTGTGCTTTTGGCGCTTCCCACCTGCCCTAGCCACGTGCACAGCTAATGCCCACATCCCGTCTCTTCCCTCCCACAGCCCCCGCTCTGGACGTGGACTGGCAGAACAACACTACCTTTGCCTCCTGTAGCACGGACATGTGCATCCATGTGTGCAGGCTCGGCTGCGACCGCCCAGTCAAAACCTTCCAAGGGCACACAGTAAGTGGGGGTTCCCATGGTCGGCCCCGCTCACCAGGATGCGAGGTGGGAGTGTTGCCTCTCACCTAGAAGGAGGCGATGTCGCGGCAGACCAGTGGGTCTAGAACCCTTTGCACTGGAGCGGTGGTCGCTACAACCCAGTTGTGGGGAGGGAAGGATGAAAACTCCGTCACGTGACCCGCTGTCAGATTTTGCAATGAAGGCCATTAAGTCGATAGGAGAGTATGTAAAGGCACAAAGAAAAAGATGCTCATAATAAATGAATAGACAGGAAATGTTCACTGAGAATGGAGAACCGTGTTTTTGCGGGAGCAGGGGTACGAAGAATAGTTTCTCTGGGTTAGGCCAAGAGGAGTGAAGAGTGGAGGCGCGTGTGAGTAGGAAGGAGAGTAGAATCAGATGTTGTTACCCTGTGTGCACATGAGTGCGCGGCTAGTGATTCCACATCATAGTACAACCAGAAGGAGAAGTTATACTCCATTTGTGTATCGTGTATCAACGTGCATTCTACTGTCATGTGTAACTAATTAGAACAAACTAAAAAATAAAAACCAGGCTCAGTGATACACAACTCATCCCAGCAACTTGGGAGGCTAAGGCAAGAGGAGGATTGCAAGTTCGAGGCCAGCCTCAACAATTTAGCCAGACCCTGTCTCAATAAACTAAAAAGGGCTGGGAATGTAGCTCAGGGGTTGAGTCCCCAATAAAGCAAAAAGATGGATTCCTTAGCGTGGCCTCGGGGGCTCTACTGGGTCTGTCCTTGGGGTGCCTGGGTACGTCCTCAAAGCAGCTGTGCCCCGATCCTCCTGGAATACCTGTGACTGAGCATCACACGGTGACCCTCTGCCTCTCACAAGCCCTTCCCATCTCCCAAGACGTCACTCAGAAGTCCCGGGCCCCACTGGGAGTGTCCTGGCACTAGCTGGGCATGGTGCCCAGGGCACAGCCTTGCTCCTGGCCTCGGGGTGGCTGGCATTGCTTACTTCTGTGTCCACCTCCTGCAGAACTTGGAGAATCAAAGCCAGGGCCAAGGCTTCTCCATCTTTGTCACCAGTGCCCAGAACGGCATTCAGTGCTGGACCATCCCCAGAGGGCAGTGGGGGAGGTCAAAGCCATCACGCTGCTGCTGTAACTTGAGGCATGAGTGCCACCGTCCCCAGCCTTGCTCACTTCCCTGGTCGGCACCCACCTCTCCCAGCTCCTGGCCCCGCGAGTCCCTCAGAAGGGGCTTCCCGAGCCTGGGCGTCGGCGGTCCTGACAGCGTCTCCCTGGGGCTGTGCCGCGTTTTTCTGGGCTGAGCTGTTCTCTGGCCCTGTTCTGTCCACCACTGTTAAGGGGCTGCCCGGGGTCTGATTCCTAGCGGCCCTGCCTTTGCCTCCGCCGCACCGCTTGGCTCTAGAAGTGGGTCTTGATTGCTGCTGCTCCTTCTAAGCCGAGCTCTGGCTGAACGGGTCGAATGGAGGCTGCTCCTCCCCGAGCGAGACCTGTGAATGAGCTGCTTCTGGACGCTTCCCAGGGATTGTGACTTGGGTGGCAGAGGGAGGAAGTTCCACTCCTGGGAAGGAATCCATTTCTCCCTGGAGGACTGAAGGGGGGGTTCAGCTGGGGATGGACGTCGGTGCTCAGCAGCCCTAAGAGATCTGCCTGTGGGCTCGCTCCTCTCCACAGCTGCAGCAGGGACGGATGCCCAGACTGCCCCAGGGAGGATTTTGTTCCTCCTGCATGTGTATTCCTGTCCAAGACAGCCTGGGTCCGTGTCCCTTGCACTTCTGTGTGGCCTGTGGGTGTGGATTTGTGCCTTGGGGTTGCATTGCTGTCTAGCCGGGCAATCCTGTGTCCCGTCTTGACCTCCCTGTCCACCTATCTTGTGTGTGTTTAAGGTACTGGGGACTGAGCCCAGGCTGCTCTACCCGCTCTACCCAGTGCCTCCCCCCACCTTTATGTTAGAGTCTAAGTTGCTAAGGCTGTCCTGGTATTTGCCATCCTCCTTCCTCAGCCTCCTGGATTGCCGGTGCATACCACCGCGCCTATTTAAAGCGCATAGGAAAATGGTGTCCAAAGTCCAGCTTCAGAAATAGCTGTGGTTTTATTGGTTTTCTTTGCCCTCCTTGTTACATGTGAATTCTTCATTTGGCTTTCATCCTAGTAGAGATTTTTTTCGTGAAGGAAGTATGCCTGGGAAGGCTGATGAGTGTGGTTCTTACCTCTTGGGCCTGCAGGGTAAATCCCCAGGCCAGGGCAAGGCGGGCAGAGCGCCACCGCCCCCTGGTGGAGGGCCGCCTTACTGCCCTTCCGACACACACAGGCTTCCATTTCTTTCTGAAATCCTTTCCCTTCTTGCAGAATGAGGTCAACGCCATCAAGTGGGATCCTTCAGGAATGCTGCTAGCGTCCTGCTCTGATGACATGACCTTAAAGGTGAGGCCAGCGTCTCGCGGGATGGACCGTTCAATCCTGGACAAGCCCCCATGTTCCCCAGGGTCTCACATTCCGCCCCCCTGTTGGTTTTTGTGGGGATACCTCCTCTGTAAGTTTCCCCCTCACCAAGGCAGCGAATGCCCAAATGTCAGCCAAGGGCTCTGCTGAGGGTCTTCACCTGTCTGAGTCCTTGTCCACTCCCCCACCCTGCTGGGATCCCGCGGGCCGGCAGCCAGAGGAGCACCCCCAGGATGAGAGGTGCTGACCCACCCCAGGTTGGGGATGCGTTGCTCATGTCCTTGGCCATGCCCTCTCCAGATCTGGAGTATGAAGCAAGACACGTGCGTCCATGATCTTCAGGCTCACAGCAAAGAGATCTACACCATCAAGTGGAGTCCCACGGGACCAGCCACCAGCAACCCCAACTCCAACATCATGTTAGCAAGGTAAGGGGATCCAGCCCGCATGCTCCCGTCTCCCCCTCGGGAATGCAGCCTTAATTCACTCTTGATTTTTTTGGTACCAGGGATGGAACTCAGATATACTCCACCACTGAGCCCCATCCCCAGCCCGATTTTCTATTTTATATAGAGACAGGGCCTTGCTTTTGCTGAGGCTGGCTTTGAACTCACGATCCTCCTGCCTTGGCCTCCTAAGTGGCTGGGGTTACAGGCCTGCACCGCTGTGCCCGGCTTAATTCACTCTTGACCAAAAAAGAGAATTTTGCTGGTGTGTCCCCAGTGTTTTGAAGCCCATCCAGCTAGACAGAAGGCTACTGCATTTTGAAGGTGCCAAGGAGGTAATACTGTTTCCTCTGGGTATCCATAGGGGTTGGTTCCTGGATGAGCTGTGGATACTGAAATCACAGGTGTGGTGCTCAATCCCTCATGTGTTGGCATATAACTTGTGCACGTCGTCTAGAACTTCACATCCTGTGTAGCTCACTTGATATCTAAGTGCATGAGCCATTGTTAGACGGCATTGTTGAGGGCCTGTGGCGTATTCAGTACCGGCAGTCTTTTTCCTAGTTGTTTCTGATCTGTGGTTGATGGAATCTGCCGTTGCACCCCCTTGCAGATGTGAAGGGCCAGCTCAATCAGATGAGGCCTGATTGCTTTAGCTGTGAGACCAATAGGAGGAATCGCATCTGTATCAGGCCTCAGGAATTTGGCTTTAGCAAAAATTTTTTACTATAACAAAACTGAAAGCCTTCAGCTTAGACCTGGGTTTGCTGCATCCCACTCAGAGCTGCTAGCAGCAGGAATTTGGGGTGGAGATCAGAGGTTCCCCAGCTCCAGCCAGATCTGCCTGCCCCAACATTTGACAGTGAATTTTCTAAGATACCAGAACTGGGAAAGCGTGGTCATTGGGAACAAAGGTGACCTTCCCAAAAGGCAGAGCTTCAGGCCACAGAATCGCTGCATGCATCCTGATGCACACTGTACCCCAAGGATGTGGCAGTCCACTCTGGGTTTGTTTTCTTGTAGTTCTGAGGATGGAACCCAGCGCCTTGGCACACCAGCCAAGTGCTCTGCCACTAAACTACACCCGCAGCCCTAATGCTTAGAAGAACATTGTTGTGACATATGCATGCAATCCCAGCAATTTGGGAGGCTGAGGCAGGAGGATTGCAAGTTTGAGGCCAACCTGGGCAACTTGGCCAGGAGCTGGATTTGACTCTGAGCAATGCAAAAGAAAAACGGGAAGTAAATGAGTATCCATTTGTTTCCCTTATAACAGCGCCAAAGATAAAGCGCCCTGTAGTGTCTTGAGTTTATATTCCAGAAGAGAAAACGCGCTCTGGTTTGTTGTTCGCTCACGGCAGAGGCTGGAGCGAAAGGCTTCTGAGAGTGCGTGAGGCGTCGTAGAGACCTGTGAGAAGCTGGCCTGCTGACCTGCTCCTGCTTTCTGTGCTTCTCTTCCCAGTGCTTCGTTCGATTCTACGGTGCGACTGTGGGATGTGGAGCGGGGCGTTTGTATCCACACACTAACCAAACATCAGGAACCTGTCTACAGTGTAGCCTTCAGTCCTGATGGCAAATACTTGGCCAGTGGCTCCTTTGACAAGTGTGTCCATATCTGGAATACTCAGGTAATCTCGCCGCCCTGCGGCCCCAACCTTCCCCAAGCTTGCAGCAGTGACTCTGTTAGGACGGCCTAAAGCAGAGAGCAAGGCTGGACTCCCCAGGCCGACCCAGCAAGTGCTGCCTGCCTTGTGCTCCCAAGGGTGTGGGGTCTTCCCCTCCCCAAAGCCTAGAGCAGGTCCCTTCCTCCAGGAGGTGTCCGTCTCTGGTGTCCCCAGAGTTCTGGGCCGATGACCCGGAGCCAAGCTCTGAGCCTGTCCTGTTGGAAGACCTTCTACAAGGAGTTGCCATCTTCAGTGCTCTGGGGAAAGCTGGAAAGGCTGCCCCCTGGTGGAGGGTGGTGGGAGGCGTCCCTTTATCTCAGCAGCCAAGGGGGACCAGCCAACCGGGACCCGGCCAGCGCCACTGTGGTAGCACCATGTCAATACTGGGCTGTCCTTTCACAGGGGACTAAAAACAATCAGGAGAGCTCTTGATTCTCATCTTGATGGCTCGTTGTATGTTTGTTGTGCTGGGGATCCAATGCAGGGCTTCAGGCTTGGGGGCCAGCGCTGTGCCCTGAACTTGACCCAGAACCCTTTATTCCCATTCTAATGGAAGAGAAGGTGGTGTGATTGAAGCCACTGGAAATAACCAAGGATCTAGGTTTCTTCCAAGTACATTTTGCTGCCATTTCATAGAGATCGAGGGGCTGGGATATGGCTCAGTGGTGGAGCGCTTACCTGGTATGCATGAGACCCTGGGTTCAGTCCCTAGCACTGCAAATAATAAGGCTGATAATGCTATATATGCACGTGTCTATGTGTGCATAAGTAAATGTGTGTAGGACCAAACCAATATGGGCAAGAAATAAAAACAAAATAGGGTGGACCCCTGGGTAATACCACCCTTTAAAGACTCTGGTTGATGACAGCCCATTGGCCCAGTCTTGGGACATCTCCCACTGTAACCAGTCCAGTGTTGAGGGTTTGAGTCTCCCCAGCACCTGCTTCACACCTCTCTGGCGCTTGTCAAGTTAACGCTGTCCGGTTCCCACCAGAAGCTAATAGCCCGTGGTCTTAGCTAGCACCCCGGGAACAGAGGGGCATGCATTTGTTCTTTCAAACTACTTGTCCAGGGAATAACTTCCATGACATGTTTGTTGAGAGACTTACTGATGGTCATTACATAGCTGCCTGATTCTTGGAAGACCTGAAGGCACCCAAGTGGTACCCCTTGACTAGTGACCAGACACCTGGACAGGAGTTGGGGGGTGACACACTTGTGGTGGGAATTGGGAAGGAAAAAGCTGTAGAGGACAGGGAGAACCCGGACCACGAGGTTGGTGTGACCCCCAGCAAGGGGGTCAGCAAGGAAAGGGCCAAGGTCACAGCTCAGTGTTGGAGCACTAGCCAGGCACGTGGGAGGAGGCCCTGGATTCCATCCCAAGTGCCATTAAAAAGAGAAATCCAGGGGCTGGGGCTCAGCGGTAGAGCACTCGCCTGGCATGTGCAAGGCGCTGGGTTTGGTCCTCAGCACCACATAAAAATAAATTAAAAAAGGTATAAAATATCACATCGGTCTTTAATAAGAATTTTTTAACTTCTTTTTAAGAGCCAGTGGGTAGTCCCTGAGGCACATGCGTGCGGCCCACAGCCCCAGCTGACCTAGGCTCCCCGCACCCCCAGTCTCTCGCTGAGGACAGCCATGGCCAGTTCTCTGGGGGTCGGGGGCAGTCCCATCCTTGAGAGTTGGTGGTCTGAGGGTTACATGTCCACAGCCACCAGAGTCAAGGGGAAGTCCTTTTCGGCACTCCACAGTGGGACATTTTTGTGATGGACAGTGGGGACGCGTGAGGAGGAGTGACCGTTGTACCCCTGCCAGTTGGCGGGCTCCTCGCCTAGCAAGTGACGGTTGCTTTCCTTTGCAGAGTGGAAGTCTCGTCCACAGCTACCGGGGCACAGGTGGCATCTTCGAGGTGTGCTGGAACGCTCGAGGAGACAAAGTGGGCGCCAGTGCGTCCGATGGCTCTGTGAGTGGCACCTCAGGTTGCTGGGGACTGGAGTGGGTGGGGGACACCCAGGGAACTTCCAGGCTCCCCGTCCTGCAGCTCCGGCACTCGGCAGGCGCTCCACCTGCTGTTGCGTGAAGGAATCTCCCATTGGGGTGGGTACCACGTCTGGGCCTGCCCTTCTCTTGGTCCTGTAGTCGGCATCCTTTCGACTGAGTTTGGTTCTCAAACTGGGCGACTGCTGTCTCTCTGAGGGGAGATGGTAGACAGGAGCCTTTGGGGTCAGGGCTGATTTCAGGAAGGGCACTACTGGCCTCTTGTAGGTGGAGACCAAGATGCGGTTAAACCTCCTGCCATGCCCAGAACATCCCTGCAGCACAGAAGTGGCCGACCCAAATGTCCCTAGTGCCAGGGTTCGGAGACTTGCTCAGTCTCAGCTGTGCATTCCTGCCTCAGCCTGGGCCCCGCGGGTGGCAAGAGGTGGCCTTCCATTCGGCAGGTCCCCTGGGTCCCTGTTCTATTTCTGTGGCATGTCCAGATTTTTATTCCCTCCAGGACTTGAGGCTGCCCTGACCGCTGAGGCAGGGGCAGTGTCTGCCTGCTTGGCCAAGTGTCGGCGTGTTCCCCAAGGGCAGGGTTGTGTGGTCTGTGTGCCCACGACTGTGGCTGCTCTGTGGGTTCCTAAGTTGTCCTTGACCCGACTTTCCCCATTGATCTTATTCACTTGATGAGCTGCTCAGAAATCAGCCTATTACTACAGATTGTCCCTTCAGGATTCTGTTCCAATAGAAGGTGATTTTTATTTTTATGGTACAGGGATTGAACTCGGGGGACTTGACCCCTGAGCACATCCCAGCCCTTTTAAAAAGTATTTGAGCCAGGGTTGAAGTTGCTTAGGGCTTTGCTTAAAGTTGCTCTCCCGACTTCCAAATTCGGATCCTCCTGCCTCGGCCTTCTGAGCCACTGGGATTACAGGTGTTGGCCACCGTGCCTAGGAAAAAACTTTTTTTTTTTTTTTTAATAAACTAGACTGGCCAGAATTCTCAAGAGCCACACACAGACTTGTGTTCTGGGGGAGAGAAAAAGAATTGCAGGTGTAAGCAGAGGGTTCTGGGAGGAAGATGCGAACAGGATTGTGGAAGATGCAGGGGATTATGGGAGAAATGAGAACTGGATTGTGAGAATCCAGGGAACAGGATTCTGGGAGAAGCCAGGGGTCAGTGGGAGAAATAAGAACAGGAGATACTGGGAGGAGGAGGACTGGCAGGTCGGAGCACAGGATTGTGGGGAAATTAAGAGCCAGAGGATTCTGAGAACCAAGGGGTTCCAGGAGGAATAGAGAAGAGGATTCTGGGTGAAGGAAGTATTTGGGGTCAGCATACAGGGTTCTGGAAGGAAGGGGAGAAATGGGTTGTGGGAGAAGTAAAGGATTGTGAGAAATAAGTGAACATAATTCTGGGAGAGGTAAGGAATTGTGGGAGAATCAAGTGACCCAAGAAGTCAGAGAGGTCTTGACAGAGGAGGTAGGTCTTGACAGAGGATTCTGGGAGGGAGGGAAGAAGGGAATTGGTGAAACAAAGGATCATGGGAGAAGAATTGTGGGAGAAAGGACTCATGGATCAGAGCAACGGATTCTGGGAGGAAGGTGAGAGCAGGATTGTAGGGAAAGCAAGGAATTGTGGGAGAATCAAGCTACTAGAGGATTCTGGGAGAATGAAGGGCTTGTGTGTCACAGCTGATTCTGGGAGGAAGATGTGAACAGGATTGTGGGAAAGTGAGGGCCAGGGGGTTGTGGGAGGAAGGAGGATTAGCCAGTCAGAGCAGGGGATTCTGGGAGGAAGGTGAGAACAGAATTACAGAAAAAGCAAGAAATTGTGGGAGAATTAAGGGACAGGATTCTGGGAGGAAGGAGGACTTGGGGGTCGGGGCAGAGGATTCTGGGATAAAGTAGGACTTGCCAGTCCGTGGCAGAGGATTCTGGGCGAAAGAACAGGATTATAGAAAAAGCAAGGAACTGTGGGAGAATCAAGCTACCAGAGGATTTGGGGAGTAGCACGGGATGATGGGAGGATCAAGCTACCAGAGGATTCTGGGAGAAAGAAGGGCTTGTGTGTCACGGTTGATTCTGGGAGGAAGGTGTGAACAAGACTGAGGGATAATTGAGGGCCAGAGGGTTCTGGGAGAAGCAAGGGGTTGTGGGAGGAAGGAGAACAGGATTTTGGAAGTAAGGATTAGCTGGTCAGAGCAGGGGATTCTGGGAGGAAGGTGAGAACAGAATTACAGGAAAAGCAAGGAATCGTGGGAGAATTAAGGGACAGGATTCTGGGTAGAAGGAGGACTTGGGGGTCGGCAGAGGATTCTGGGAGGAAGGTCTGAACAGGCTTGTGGGAGAAGTAAGATTGTGAGAGAAATAAGTGAACTGGTTTCTGGGAGAGGCACAAGATTGTAGGAGAACCAAGTGACCAGAGAATTCCTGGAGAAAGGAGGTTTTGTAGGTCGTGACAGGATTCTGGGAGTAAAAAGAGGATTGTGGTTGAAACAAAGAATTAAGGGAGAAGAGGATTGTGAGAGAAGACTAGTGGGTCAGGGCAGAGGGTTCTGGGAAGGTGGTGAGAAGATTTTAGAAAAAGCAAGGAATTGTGGGAGAATTAAGGGACAGGATTTTGGGCAAAAGGACTTGCGGGTCCAGGCTAAAGGAGAACTTGCAGGTCCCACGGCAGAGGATTCTGGGCGAAAGGTGAAAACAGCATTGTAGGAAAAGCAAGGAATTGTGGGAGAATCAAGCTACCAGAGGATTCAGGGAGAAAGAAGGGCTGTGTGTCAGGCTGATTCTGGGAGGAAGATGTGAACAGGATTGTGGGATAATTGAAGGCCATGGGGTTGTAGGAGGAAGGAGGATTAGCCGCTCAGAGGAGGGGATTCTGGAAGGAAGGTGAGAACAGAATTATAGGAAAAGCAAGAAATTGTGGGAGAATTAAGGGACAGGCTTCTGGGAGAGAAAAGGATTTGGGGGTCGGGGCAGAGGATTCTGGGAGAAAGGACTTGCAGGTCTGGGGTAGAGGATTCTGGACAAAAGGAGGACTTGTGGGTCTGGGGGCAGAGGATTATGGGCGAAAGGAGAGAGGATTGTAGGAAAAGCAAGGAATTGTGGGAGAATCAAGCTACCACAGGATTTAGGAGAATGAAGGGCTTGTGTGTCACGGCTGATTCTGGGAGGAAGGGGGTCAGGGCAGAGGATTCTGGGAGGAAGGAGGACTTGGGGTGGGGCAGAGGATTCTGGGAGGAAGGAGGACTTGGGGTGGGGCAGAGGATTCTGGGAGGAAGGAGGACTTGGGGTGGGGCAGAGGATTCTGGGAGGAAGGTCGACGGGCCAGAGGATTCTGGGAGGAAGGTCGACGGGCCAGAGGATTCTGGGAGGAAGGTCGACGGGCCAGAGGATTCTGGGAGGAAGGTCGACGGGCCAGAGGATTCTGGGAGGAAGGTCGACGGGCCAGAGGATTCTGGGAGGAAGGTCGACGGGCCAGAGGATTCTGGGAGGAAGGTCTGAATAGGCTTGTGGGAGAAGTAGAAGATTGAGAAATAAGTGAACTGGTTTCTGGGAGAGGCACGAGATTGTAGGAGAATCAAGTGACTAGAGAATTCTGGGAGGAAGTTGAGAACAGAATTATAGGAAAAGTAAGCAATTGTGGGAGAATTAAGGGACAGGATTCTAGGAGGAAGGAGGACTTAATGTCCCAGGGCAGAGGATTCTGGGAGGAAGGAGGACTTGCGGGTTCGGGGCAGAGGATTCTGGGCGAAAAGAGGGAAGAGGATTGTAGGAAAAGCAAAGAATTGTGGGAGAATCAAGCTACCAGAGGATTCTGGGAGAAAGAAGGGCTTGTGTGTCACAGCTGATTCTGGGAGGAAGGTGTGAAGAATGAGGGATAATTAAGGGCCAGAAGGTTTTGGGAGAAGCAAGGAGTTGTGGGAGGAAGGAGAATCGGGATTCTGGGAGTAAGGAGGATTAGCCGGTCAGAGCAGGGAATTCTGGAAGGGAGGTAAGAACAGAATTATAGGAAAAGCAAGGAATTGTGGGAGAATTAAGGGACAGGATTCTGGGAGAAAGGAGGACTTGGGGGTTGGCCCAGAGAATTCTGGGAGAAAAGAGGACTTGTAGGTCCGGGGTAGAGGATTCTGGGAGAAAGAAGGACTTGCAGGTCCGGGGTACAGGCTTCTGGACAAAAGAAGGATTTGTGGGTTCCGCGGGCAGAGGATTCTGGGTGAAAGGTGAGACAGGATTGTAGGAAAAGCAAGGAATTGTGGGAGAATCAAGCTACCAGAGGATTCTGGGAGAATGAAGGGCTTGTGTGTCACGGCTGATTCTGGCAGGAAGGAGGACTTGGGGGTTGGGGCAGAGGATTCTGGGAGGAAGGTCTGAACAGGCTTGTGGGAGAAGTAAAAGATTGTGAGAGAAATAAGTGAACTGGTTTCTGGGAGAGGCAGAGATAGTAGGAGAATCAAGTGACCAGAGAATTCCGGGAGAAAGAAGGTTTTGTGAGTCTTGACAGGATTCTGGGAGTAATAAAGAGGATCATGGTTGAAAAAAAATTATGGGAGAAGAGGATTGTGAGAAAAAACTAGTGGGTCAGGGCAGAGGATTCTGGGAAGAAGGTGAGAAAATTATAAGAAAAGCAAGGAATTGTGGGAGAATTAAGGCCAGGATTGTGGGAGAAGCATGGGATTATGGGACAATCAGCTACCAGAGGATTGTGGGAGAAAGGACTGGTGGGGCAGGGAGAGGATTCTGGGAGGAAGGTAAAAGGATTATAGGGAAAAGCAGAGGATTGTGAGAGGAGCAAGAACAGGATTCTGGGAGGAAGGACTAGTTGGTCAGAGCAGAGAGTTCTGGGAGGAAGGTAAGAATTTAGGAAAAGCAAGGGATTGTTGGAATTAAGGAACAGAGGATACTGGGAGAGGCATGGGATTTTGGAAGAATTAAGTTACCAGAGGATTCTGGAAGAAAGGGCTTGTGTGTCATGGCTGATTCTGAGAGGAAGATGTGAACAGGATTGTGGGATAATTGAGAACCATAGGGTTCTGGGAGAAACAAGGAGTTGTGGGAGGAAGGAGAACAGGATTCTGGGATTAAGGAGGATTAACTGGTCAGAGCAGGGGATTCTGGGAGGAAGGTAAGAACAGAATTATAGGAAAAGCAAGGAATTGTGGGAGAACTAAGGGACAGGATTCTGGGAGGAAGGAGGACTTGCGGGTTCGGGGCAGAGGATTCTAGGCGAAAAGAGAACAGGATTGTAGGGAAAGCAAGGAACTGTGGGACAATCAAGCTACCAGAGGGTTCTGGGAGAAGCATGGAATTATGGGAGAATCAAGCTACCAGAGGATTCTGGAAGAAGGGCTTGTGTGTCACAGCTGATACTGGGAGGAAGGTGTGAAGAAGATTAAGGGATAATTGAGGGCCAGAGGGTTCTGGGAGAAGCAAGGAGTTGTGGGAGGAAGGAGAACCAGGATTCTGGGAGTAAGGAGGATTAGCCGGTCAGAGCAGGGAATTCTGGGAGGAAGGTGAGAACAGAATTATAGGAATTTTGGGAGAATTAAGGGACAGGATTCTGGGAGAAAGGAGGACTTGGGGGTCAGGTCAGAGGATTCTGGGAGGAAGGTCTAAACAGGCTTGTGGGAGAAGTAGAAGATTGTGAGAGAAATAAGTGAACTGGTTTCTGGGAGAGGCGATTGCAGGAGAATCAAGTGACCAGAGAATTCCAGGAGAAAGGTTTTGTGGGTCATGTCAGGATTCTGGGAGTAAAGAAGAGGATTGTGGTTGAAACAAAGAATTATGGGAGAAGAGGATTGTGAAAGAAGACTAGTGGGTCAGGGCAGAGGTTTCTGGGAAGAAGGTGAGAAGATTGTAGAAAAAGCAAGGAATTATGGAAGAGTTAAGGACAGGATTGTGGGAGAAGCATGGGATTATGGGACAATCAGCTACCAGAGGATTGTGGGAGAAAGGACTGGTGGGGCAGGGAGAGGATTCTGGGAGGAAGGTAAAAGGATTATAGGGAAAAGCAGAGGATTGTGGGAGGAGCAAGAACAGGATTCTGGGAGGAAGGACTAGTTGGTTAGAGCAGAGAGTTCTGGGAGGAAGTAAGAGGATTTAGGAAAAGCAAGGGATTGTTGGAATTAAGGAACAGAGGATACTGGGAGAGGCGTGGGATTATGGGATAATTAAGCTACCAGAGGATTCTGGGAGAAAGAAGGGCTTTGTGTCACTGCTGATTCTGGGAGCAAAATATGAACAGGATTGTGGTATAATTGAGAGCCTTAGGGTTCTGGGAGAAGCAAGGGGTTGTGGGAGGAAGGAGAACAGAATTCTGGGAGTAAGGAGAACTAGCGGGCCAGAGCAGGGGTTTCTGGGAAGAAGTTGAGAAGAGAATTATAGGGAAAGCAAGGGATTGTGGGGGATTTGAGAGAACCGGATTCTGGGAGAAAGGGACTCACAGTTCAGAGCAAAGGATTCTGGGAGGAAGGCAAGAACAGAGTTCTGGGAGGGACAAAGGATTTGGGGGGATTCAAGAGAACAGAGGATTCTGGGGAAAAGGACTTGTGGGCCAGAGCAAAGGATTCTGGGAGGGAGGTGAGAACAGCATTGAGAGAAGCAAGGGATTGTGGGAGATTCAAGAAAACAGGATTCTGGGATCCAGAAGGGCTTGGAGGTTAGTGCAGGGGATTCTGGAGGGAAGGTGAGAACACGTGTGATGGTGGAAGATGGAAGGGATTTTGGGAGAAATGAGAACGCAGGCGAGTGGGAGATAGGAAAGATGGCGGGAGAATCAAGCTGCTAAAGGAGCTGGGGGAAGCCAGGGGTTGTGGTAGAACTTAGGTTTCTGGTGGCGCATGCGTGCTGTTTCTGAAGGTCACGGGTGCTTTGTCTTCCCTTCCAGGTGTGTGTGTTAGATCTGCGGAAGTAAACACAGGAAACGCTAGAGAGGAAAGGAACAACCCTCACGGACCCGCAGTGGACGCGTGGGGTCGCCGCTCTCTCCCGCCGTGTTGGAGCTTGACTTGCGTTAGAGTGTACTTTGAAGTCAACTTGTCCCTGGCCACAGGAGTCTCTCTCTTTCTCGTCACCTTCATCCTGAAGTTGAAAAACACAAGCCCGTGGGGAAGGTCCCGCCCAGGCCGTCGGAGCCAGGGGCGGCGCAGGCTCGGTTTCCATCCCCCGGAGTGGGCGCTCGCGGCTCAGTGGGAAGGGGACAGTGAAAAAGCTGTGCCAAAAAAAAAAAAAAATGCTGTGATCAACCAAAAGGTGGGGGCCGCCTCCTTAGGGTCCCCCCCCCAGTCGATTTGGACACCACGTGGCTCCCACAAAGGCTGCTCCAAGACCATTGGGACCGATGAAGCGCGCGACTGTCCTCCCAGCTCTGTGTTCTAGAACCTGACTTGTGGGGTGGCTTTTCTGTCCACTGGAATCCTGTGGTCCAGGGCCTTCCACGTGAGATGGAAACTGTCCGGGGTTCGTTGCTTCTTTCCCCCTTGGTCATGTCCTTGCCCCCTGCGCCATTCCCTTTGGTCCCGTGTCCCTTTTCATGCCCCCCCCCCCCCACACACACACACACACAGACGCGGCCAGGGACAGGGTGACGCGATGGGGGAAGCCTGGATGGACAGCTCGCTCCCCACCCGTCCACTGCCCCGCTCCCCTCTGCTCTCCCATAGCTGCTCCACACCTTAGGTCTCAAGGGCACTTTTGGCGCATAAATAAGTGCTTTATGTAAGAAGGCAGGGAGGGGGACTTTTTACAGGAGAAAAAAAAAATGACTTATAAGAGAAAGAGCCTGGAGTATTTTTGGAAAAAAAAAAAAATATTTTTATGTTGAAACGATTTTAAAATCCTAAAATGGCCATCAGACATAGAGAGCTTTGTGATTCATATTTAAAAAGGAAAAAAAAAAAAAGTCCAAGACGTCACTGGCAGCCCGAGGTGTCTCGCCCCTTTCCGTCAGCTGTGTGGAAGGCATGAGGAGGACCTTGGGTGGAAGACAGACGGATGGTCCTGCACGTCAGCAGCTGGTGCGAAAGAAGGGAGGGAGGCTTCCAGACCGACAGCCGGCCTCTGCTGTCACCTACGCCTTTTCCCCAGAAACAGCTTCCAGTGTCCACCTCACCAAGAGCACACACTGGGAAAGTACCTGCAAAGTAGACCTGAAGGCTCCCCAGAGCGTACCTCGGTCGAGAGAAGACACAAAATAACCCGCAAGGAGGACTGTCATTCCCGGAGGTGAATCATTACCTAGGTAGAATGTTACTAACCACTTCTACCGGCTTGATCCTTTCTTTCACAAGAGACTAGAAAAAGGGTGGGGACTTTTTGTTGCTTTTGTTTTTAAATGGGTCTTTGCTATTTTTTAAAGAATTAAACCAGTTTTTGTGTTCCTAGCAAGGTTTGCTGTCGTGGGATCAGGTGACTGTAGCACCCTCATCACAACTGAACACTGATTTTAAATTAGCAATGGGGGAACACATGGAAAGACGGGGCCTCTTCTCTCTGATTTTCCTGTGGGCCTAGGGAAGGGCAGGAAGTGTTGGTGAGGCTAGGGAGAAGCCTAGGGGGCTGATTTCAGTCAGCTGTGTGTTCCTGGAGCTGTAACAGGGTGTAACTCAGACGGATGCATCTCTCCATGGAGCCAAAAGTCACCCATGGTGGAAGAGCAGGGCCTACCTATACGATTGAGCATGCTCAGAGGCCATCGGCAGATACCAGAGTGCATTAATCCTTCTCAGACCGTGAATTCGCCTCCACTTTGGTATGTGAATTTTGCAAGCCCAAAAAGACCAAGAGGTGCTCCTGTTATTGAGTGTTGTGTTCCAGCTGTGGTACCTAAATACTCAGCAGAGAAAGCCAAAGTTGCATGGGTCATCATTGAACAGAGCAGGGGTCCCCCAGTAGGTTGATAATCTCCTGCCTTGAAGATGCATTAGGTTTGGGGTGCAGATTTTGGGGATCTAGATAAACACTATCTTTACTGTTCCCCAAGTAAAAATGTTTCTCTCTGCAGAATACCAGCTGTCCAAAGTTAGCCCATTCCTGGGATATGGCTCCTTGGACAAGCCCTCTACTGCCATGGGCTGTGTCAGGGACTCGCTAGACAGTCTGTACATGGATGTCAGTAGCCAGGGTCTCTTTAGCCCCTCGGTCAATCTGAGCCTCATCAGAATTGTCAGGTTGGAGCTGAGGGCTGCTGGCTCCTGACAAGTTCCTGCCCAGGAGGGAGCCCGAGAAGGACAAAGCAGCCTGCCCACCTTCCTGCTTCACAACTAGCCTCTGGACTCGAGTGGGCATGGGCCACCAGGGGACCAGACGGGGGCATGCATCTTGTGCCCCTGAAGTCCATCCCCCATCCACAGAACACCATGGTCGACAGCAACTTGGGGAACCTCCGTGTCTACAGACCATTGTTGACCCTCCTGCCAGAGCGCCACTAGATTCATCCTTGTAGTCGAGGGGTGGCCCGTGTATCCTGCAGTTGCTGTTCTACGTTGTTTACAGCTCTTAATAATTGTGAGGAATGCTTAAGTCTTAGTGACCAAATCCAACCTTGAGAGCAGACATAATGCAGTCATCCTCTTTGGAATCTTTGGTGGGGTTCAAAGTGACCAAGAGCCATGTCCAGCATCTACCTGGGAGGCGAGAGCTGCCCCACGGGGGCCTGGAAGGGCCAGATGGACGTGGCAGGGTTTGATGCTCTGACTCCACTCCACACCGTAGGACTTGACTTTTTGTTCTTTCTAAAAATAGATCATGGAGCCAAGTGAAGTGCACTTTGTCCGACGTAAAGATCTGCTTTTTTCCTTGTTATTTTTCTCCTTTTTTTTTTTAACCTCTTGTTCCTGCTCTTTTTTTCTTCATTGTGTTTCTTGTCAAATGCAGAAATGTTTCTTCCACCACTCACTGAAGTTTTAGATTCTGGCTTCTGCAGTTTTTATTGTCTGTGTCAGACGTACAGCCAGACGTGGTTCTCCGTCAGCATTTTCCAGATTCTGTTCAACGATATCTGTCCCCCATTTTCTCTACTCCCCCGCCACTCGCTCCTCACGCTCTTGGGAAAGAAAAAAAATCACCTTGTGTGTCATAGCTCATTTGTTTCAAGAGAGAATCGACATCATATTCAGTGTCTTGAATAAATTGCTCTATTTTGATATTAGAGATCTGGGTGCCTGTGGTTTCTCCGTCTGTCTGGGTAACTCCCACATTGACAATGATCAATGGATACAGAATTCTGCCTTTTATGGAAATAACTGCCTCTTCCCAGGATTGCCCCTTAACTGGGGTGGGGGTGTCTGAAGGCCAGGAGGTAGCAGTGTTCTGGACCAGGCCAGACCTGGTGTCTGAGGACCAGCCCTGAGCTGCCATGGACCCAGATGAGCTGGGCTTGCACAGAGAAGCTGATCGGGGACTGACTGGAGTGGGATGCTGTTTGGCAGCAAGACCGCGTGGATCCCTGTGATCTGGGCTGAAATCCCCAGTATGTGTGGGCTAGAACCCCCCCCCCCCCCAATGTCAGTGCCATTGTTAAAAGATGTTTACGGACAGCCTCCGTGATCACAAAGTGTCCCGGGCACCTTTGGATGCCGAATCTAGATTTCTGTAGCTGGGTGTCACTTTGTGGAGTGTGGGAGAAGGGGGAAGAAGGAGTGGAGCTAGTCTTATGCCCCTATATGTAAGAATCCAGATTTGAATGAACTAATTTTTTTTTTCCCCTTAGTCTGGGTGCTCTGTCTGTGAAGCATCTCATCGACAGTTTGGGTCAGCCAGCCCAGAGCACACCAGCTTGCCTGGAGCATACTGGCAACAGGACGAGGGCCCAGTGCAGACTAGACTGTAGGGAGGGTGGAAATGGAAGAACTCGGGTGCTAAAATTTGAAGTTGGTTCTCTGGAGAATGGGTGGTTGGTCAGGAAGAGAGCTATCCTCAGACACTCAGAGACTGCCCAGGAAAATGGCAGGGTATCTGGATTGTGTTGTAGCTACACAACTGTAGACGTTGATATTGATGCGTTCTGTGGAATTAGGGGAAGGAGCCAACTGCTAATGGTCTTGTTTGTTTTTAACTGGGGATTGAGCCCGGGGGCTGCTCCTCAAGCCCTTTTACCCTTTATTTTGAGACGGGGTCTTGCAAGGTTGACCAGGCTGGCCTGGAATTTGTGATTCTCCTACCTCAGGAATGACAGGTGGGCAGCACTGCACCCAACCTAACTACAAATTTTTTTTCATGGTAGTAAATAAATGGGCTACTAAACTGGCCCGCTTAAAATCCAGTGGACGCTATCTGAGGGGTACCACCTCATCTTCCCCCCCAGTTCCACTCCCAGCTCTGCCTCTGTCATGGTCTCCTCACAGACCACCCAGCCCCTGGGTTCCAGGTCCCAATTCCCTCTCACCCCAAGAACTTCCCTCCTGGGAGTATGTCTCCTATCCTCACCAGCATGGCTGTTTCCCTGGATCGTTTCCCCTAGCCTCCCTGCTGTAGCACCTGGCATCTTAAATAACAACAGAACAGCAAAGGGACATGCCCCCAGCCTCATAGGGAAAGGGCTCGACACCAACGCTCTGTTGTTTATCTGCCCGCTGTTGTCTCTGCATTTCCCGTGTTTCCTGAAGTCATATCTCGAGTGTTCTTTCTTCCATCTGGCAAGCAGCCAGGATGGGAGGAAGTCTCCACTTGTCCTCATCTGAGCTCATCAGAACCACCATGCTGGGAGTGTCAGCTAGCTGCCTGACGCACCAGCTAGGAGGAGGACTTGTAACTGGGTAAGCGGGCCAGGCGGGGTTCTTACTTGCAAGCTGCGGAACCTAGTGTGCCAACGAGAATGAATGAGAAGGATACTTGGCAGCTCTAAGAACTGGAGAACCAGGTCGGGGGCTGCACAGAGAAGCAGCCAAAATCAGTCTGTGGGGCCAATGCCGTGGAGGTAAACACAGTCGACTGACATAACCACACAGTTGCCCCCCAGGAAATGCAAACCTCCTTCACACCTCTACCCCTTCGGACTTTTGGTCAAGGTGTGCATGGTCCCTCTCCCCTTAGGAGATGCAACAGAAATGGCCCTGAGATCCCTGAGGTCGCAGTGAACTCTGAGTCCACCTGCAGCTTTATGCCTCCAAAACCTGGACAGCTTTTCTAGAATGAAAGGGAGTCCTAGATACAAAGGGAGGTCCCATGGGACACATGTCTACAGCATCTTTGGAAAATAGTGTCTTTTCTAGATAAATAATTGATGGATGACATTTTAACTGATGGAAAGGTGGAGATGTAGGCGGTGCTGTAAGTAAAGGTCAGGTTCCACGGATTCCTCAGTTTTCAATGAGACACGGGAATTTGGGGATCAAAGCTATGGCGTGCAGCTCTGTGGTCTCTGCTGCTCTTTGGCATCCCTCATACTGGCAGGAAGAGCATCTGTTGGGTATATTATTTGGATAGAATCCAAGTCGGACTAGGGGCTCGGTCACAATTACTTTATTTTATGTAACTACTTCCCCAAAGACATGGATCTTGCACTTCGCATTACAGCCAGCCTCAGAACTACTAATGCCAACTGGGCAGAGTGGTCTAGAAGGAATCCTTCCATTCCCAAGCCCGACCATGTGGAATGGCGTCTCCTGGCATGAAGAGGATTCTCAGGAGGAAGCTCTAACAGTCATAAGAGTGGGACTTCAGAGATGCCATGCTTTGACCATGCAGTGAGGGGACAGCAAGGACGCACTTCTACAGAACAAGGGATGTGTACAGCCTCAGGACTGCGGAGTCCAGACCCAAGTTCCCTCCCTTCACAGGTGTCCTTGAGTTGGGTGAGCCATATCAACGTCATTTTCCTGGCGGGGCCCACTTGCAGTATGGATTTCAACGGTGCTGGCATCAGAACCTGGAGAGGAAGAGAGACGAGATTCTGATGGCACCTGCATCCTTGAAGGCTTTTCCTCCAGCTGCAGAAAGTGCTCTTAGGACTGGGCAACACACCAAGTGTGCATAAATGAAATGACTTAGTGTTTGGTCTGGAGGAGGAAAAAAAAAATCAAAGCTATGGTACAGTTCATCTTCATATCATCAAATCATTCCCAATGATGGATCAAATCCTGCAGAATCATCTAGTGCAGTTGATAATTAACTGCTACCTGAGTGCTACAGGAAACTGCCTACAGTCAACCTTAAGAAAATTCTGGTACCCAGGTGTGGTGGTGCACGCCTGTCATCCCAGCAGCTTGGGAGGCTGAGGCAGGAGGATCGCAAGTTCAAAGCCACTCTCAGCCAAAGCAAGGCCCTAAGCAAACAAAGTTTGACCAGGCATGGACTGTTGCATACTGGGTTCTGATGGCTATTTCTGTTCCCACCATCAAAAGAAAGGAAGTTTCCCATTGGTGGAGGGAGGTGCTGAGGGAGGAGAGTTGCTCACTGAATCCACGTGGAATCTTTGCCCCTCCCCTGCCCAACAATTTAAAGGTCTGTTTCATCATTCCACTAGCACACCTTCCAGGTTTGTGGGGTGGGGGGACCCTTTGCCACAAACAGCACAATTATTCTTTCATCCCATACATACTCCAGGAGTGTCTGCTTCCATACTGATGTGGAAGATGCAGTGTGTGACCTCGTCAACTCTATGTGGCAGTGAGTGCCCTTAATGGAAGCCTTCGGACCCCCATCAATGGGCCTTGCTGATCTCTGCAGCCGCCTCTTGGCTCTCTCCCTCCTCACCCACAAATGAATGCAGGCACAGTGCATTCATTCATTCTCTCTCCCTCCTCCCCCCCTCCCAGCTTGACCCTGCCCCAGTGTCTTTGCATATCCTCCCCCCTCCCCCTCCCTCCCTCTCCCCCTCCCTCCCTCCCTCCCTCCCTCCCTCCCTCTCTCCCCCTCTCTCTCTCTCTCTCTCTCTCTCTCTCTGCCTGAAAATCTCTAGTTTACACTAAACTCAAATCTTGGCTCAAATGTTACCTTTTCCTCAGACACACTTCAGGGTCAGCCTATCTGAAACCACTCTCCGGCCCTCTTCCTGCTAGGTCTCTCTTCGTAGGATTAATATTACATACTTATTTGCATTTTTCTCACTCTGTCTTTGCCACTAGAATGGAGTGTCTCTGGACAGGAAATTTGAGTTGGGTTAGGGTTAGGGTTAGGGTTAGGGTTAGTGTCTTAACACCTGGCACACAGAAGGTGCTCAATAAACAGGTTGAATGGATCAATACAGTCAGGTAAGTGCCTCGGCATCACTTGGATACAGCATTCATGTATGGGAGGATTAGTTAAGACTACTCTGAAGAAAAACAGGATCAAGCAGTTTTAAAGGAAGGCAAGTGTGGGCTGGGGGTTGTGGCTCAGTGGAAGAGTCCTTGCCTAGCAGGTGTGAGGCACTGGATTTGATTCTCAGCACCACATATAAATCAAGGTATATTGACAACTAAAAAAAAATATTAAAAAATAAAAAGGCCAGTGTGATTTTCAGCATTCCTCCAATATAAACACGTAAACCTACTGTGGACTGTGAAGGAAACAGCACTCAGATCTTCCTCCCAGGGTTTGATGGAGATGAGTTTAGCAGAATGCAGGTGTGAGAAAGTCGGACCCAGCATGAGCTCAAAGGCAAAGGAATTGACACGGTGGGTGAAAGTAGTGACATCGCAGGGCTACAGCTACAGGCAAATCCTAAGGAGAGTTTGGTTTGCCCCCAGAGATGAGGAGAGTAGACCTGCTGTTGGACTGAGTCACCAAGGACCAGCTGGAAAGACTTCTGAAAGACACGTGTGGTACCAGAAGAGGATTCCCGGTGGAGGGACTGGTGGCACTTGACAAAGAGTGGATTCTTACCAGGGTTGCCCACTTTTTTTATGAGGACAGCTCAGACTTCTGAGGACTTGTGTGGGATTGCTGTGGTCCTTTTCAGGAAGACTCAGCTGCGTGTCACATGGTGACTTGTGATCAAGGTCTAGCTAAGGATAAGCCCTGGTGACCTCACACTGGAACACGCTGTGGGTTATATGGCTTTGAGGTCTTCCTCGTCTTTCATCCCTCCCCTGGGGCTTCAGGGAGGAAGAAGATCTATTCATGACAACTTTCTTGAAGCAAGTATTGCTGGCACAGAGCCACCCGAGCCCATCCCTGTCTGAGTTCCGTGGGTGCTTGCAGCTGTGGGTTTTGAAGCAGTTCTGGATTTCCATGGGTATTCTCTTCTAGTTTTAAAGATCTCAAAGAGAATACCCTGAGAAGTTAGTTAAACGAGGATGTTGATGAATTCTCTATCGGTGCAAAGTCTGTGAACATCTCAAGTCCCTGTAGGAAATACAACTGATAGTGGGCTCAAGATGCCAAAGGACCAACACCCTGCAAATGGCCCCTTGAATGAGCTTTACAAGTCCAGAAAGTTTCTTGGGAGCCTCCCGGCCCCACAGAGACTTAGATTTGGATGTATACTGGATGTTTCATATGCCTTCGTGTCTTGAATTCCTTAGAAGCATTGAAGCTCTGGACACTGGATGAGCCTTGGAAAAGCCTACAAGACCTGGGCCCAGATGCTTCAAGGTGTCAGACTAGACCTGACCTACCCAAGAGAGCCCAAGGCTCTGGGGTGGGTTCTCTTCGATGCTCTCCTAGCGATCACAAGCCAAGGACCACCCCATGTGACTCTCAGGGGGAAGTGAAGGGAAAGCAGGTCGCTATGCAAGGGAAGCTTCCCTGGTTGCCCTGGGAAGTAGCACAATGTCCAGTTCTTGGGCACTCTAAGGCACTTCTTGGGGGACAGGCAGCTGGAAAACTGCAGGGTGCTTCACAAGATGCCTCAAGGGGGAGATGATTGGCCTACCGTGGCTTGAGAGAAGAAATTTGGCAGGTAGCCGAGGAAAAAGGGAAAAGTCCATGCTGACACGATGTTTTTTCAGAAGCAGTGAAAAGAAACGGCCTTGAAGGCAACCTCTGAGTTCTCCAACATCTCCTGCTGGAAGCTTGGCTCACCTTGTATTAGAAAGGGGTCAAAGTTCTCCCTGCTTTCCTACCACCCTCAAGGCACCCACCTTCACCACTACAGCCTTCCGAGTTGCCAGAAATAAGCCTCAACCAATCTAAAAGCACCTCACTCCCTCACTTATTGCTGTTGTCCTTTGAATGAATCAATGGGCTCCTCTTAAACTGTGAAAGAAAGTCAAAGAGGTGGAAGCGGAAAGGAGAGGGATGTGGGTGTGTGTTCTCTTGAAAGTAGTGGCCTGAGAATATTCATTTAGTTTTGGAAAGCTTTTTAATTTTTTTAAATTTCATGTATCGGCAGGCCTTTGTTGTGATAACATTATTTAAAATCCACATACGGGGCTGGGGATGTGGCTCAAGCGGTAGCGCGCTCGCCTGGCATGCGTGCGGCCCGGATTCGATCCTCAGCACCACATACAAACAAAGATGTTGTGTCCGCCGAGAACTAAAAAATAAATATTAAAAAAAAATTCTAAAAAAAATAAAATAAAATCCACATACACACGTAGGAAAGGTTAAATGACATCCATTTGGGCTCTCAGGTTTGTTTTCTCAAAACAGTGGAAAATAATTGTGGGAGAAAATGGAGGGGCGGTTATGTTGAGAAAGATGGAAATTGTGAGGGAGAGAAAAGAGGATGAGAAAAAAATGAAAAAGAGTTATGAGAAAAATGAGAATTTCAGGGAAATAGAAATTGTGGCAGAGAGGACTGGGATTGTGGCTCAGTGGTAGCGCACTTGCCTAGCACATGTGAGGCCCTACGTTGGACCCTCAGCACCTCATAAAAATAAATAAAAATGTTCAGTTACACCTAAAAATATTAAAAAGAAAAAATGCAAATTTAGGAGAAAAGATTTGAGGAAATGGAATTGGGGGGAGGAATTGTGGAGAAACAATGGGGGAGGCAAAACATTGTTTAAAAAAACTTCAAGAAACAGAATTATGGGATTGAAGGAGAAACAAGGCACTGGGGGGGGGAGAACAGAGGGTTATGGGAAAACCAAGGAATCAGGAGGGAGCAAAGGACTCTGGGAGAAAGGTGAGCTGACTTGTGGGAGTACCAAGTGAACAGAGGGTGCGGGGAGAAAGGACTTGCAGTCACGGAGGATTCTGGGAGGAAGGTGAGAACAGGATTCTGGGAGAAAGGGGTAGAGGCTTCTTGTAGAAGCATGGGATTATGGGAGAATCAAGCTACCAGAGGATTCTGGGAGAAAGACTGACAGTCATAGCAGAGGTTTCTGGGAGGAAGCACAAACAGGATTGTGGGAGAATGAAGGAAACAGGCTTCTGGAACAAGCAAGGGGTTGTGAGAGAAAAAAAGGATTCTGGGAGAAAGAAGGACTTGCAGTCAGGTCAGAGGATTCAGGGAGAAAAGTGAGAATAAGATTGTAGGAGAAGCAAAGAGTTGTAGAAGTAAATGAGCAGACAATTCTGGGAGAAATGTGGGATTATGGGAGAATCAAGCAACCAGAGTAGTCTGGGAGGAAGGACTGGTGGGTTATGGCAGAGGATTTTGGGAGACGCAAGGGATTGTGGGAGATTCAAGAGAACAGAATTCTGGGGGAAAGGATGACTTGCCAGTCAGAGCAGAGGATTCTGGGAGGAAGGTGAGAACTAGATTCTGGAAGACATAAGGGATTGTGGGTGATTCAAGAGAACAGAGGGGGGCTGGGGATGTGGTTCAGTGGTAGAGCACTCGCCTTACACGTGCAAGGTCCTGGGTTCGATTCTCAGCACCACATAAAAACAAAATACAGTGATTGTGTACAACTACAAAAAATAAAAGACTTCTTAATTTAAAAAAAAAAATACAGGATTCTTGGAGAAAGAAGGACTTGCTGGTCCCAGCAGAGGATTCTGGGAGGAGGGTGAGAACAAGATTCTGGGACATGCAAAGGGTTCTGGGAGACTCTTTTGTACAGAAGATTCTGGGAGAAAGAAGGACTTGCCAGATCTGAGCAGAAGATTCTGGGAGGGGTCACTGAGGTGGTAGAGCATTCACCTAGCATGTGTGAGGCACTGGGTTTGAGCCTCAGCACCATATACAAACGAATAAAAACAAATATGTTACGTCCATCTACAACTAAAATAAGTTTTTAAAAAATTCTGGGAGGAAGGCGTGAACAAGATTGGGGAGATGCAAGGGATTGTGGAGATTTGAGAGAACAGAGGATTCTGGGAGAAAGAAGGACTTCCGGGTCAGAGCAGAGGATTCTGGGAGGGAGGCAAGAACAGGATTCTGGGAGACACAAAGGAATGTGAGATATTTGAGAGGTCAGAGGATTCTGGGAGAAAGAAGGACCTGTGCCTCTGAGCAGAGGATTCTGGGAGGAAGGTGAGAACAGGATTTGAACAGGATTCTGGGAGACTCAAGGGATTGTGGGAGATTCTAGAGAACAGAATTCTGGGGGAAAGAAGGACATCCAGGTCAGAGTAGAGGATTCTGGGAGGAAGGGGAGAACAGGATTTGAAAAGGATTCTGGGAGATGCAAGGGATTGTGGGAGATTTGAGAGAACAGAGGATTCTGGGAGGAAGGGGAGAACAGGATTTGAACAGGATTCTGGGAGATGCAAGGGATTGTGGGAGATTCTAGAGAACAGAGAATTCTGGGAGAAAGAAGGACTTGCGGCTCTGGGCAGAGGATTCTGGGAGGAAGGGGAGAACTGGATTTGAACAGGATTCTGGGAGACACAAAGGATTGTGGGAGGTTTGAGAGAACAGAGGATTCTGGGAGAAAGAAGGACTTGCGGCTCTGGGCAGAGGATTCTGGGAGGAAGGGGAGAACAGGATTTGAACAGGATTCTGGGAGACACAAAGGATTGTGGGAGGTTTGAGAGAACAGAGGATTCTGGGAGAAAGAAGGACTTGCGGCACTGGGCAGAGAATTCTGGGAGGAAGGGGAGAACAGGATTTGAACAGGATTCTGGGAGACGCAAGGGATTGTGGGAGATTCTAGAAAACAGAGAATTCTGGGAGAAAGAAGGACTTCTGGGTCAGAGCAGAGGATTCTGGGAGGAAGGGGAGAACAGGATTCTGGGAGACACAAGGGACTGTGGGAGATTCAAGAGAACAGGATTCTGGGAGAAAGAAGGACTTCCAGGTCAAAGCAGAGGCTTCTGGGAGGAAGGGGAGAACAGGATTTGAAAAGGATTCTGGGAGATGCAAGGGATTCTGGGAGGTTTGAGAGAACAGAGGATTCTGGGAGAAAGAAGGACTTGCGGCACTGGGCAGAGGATTCTGGGAGGAAGGGGAGAACAGGATTTGAACAGGATTCTGGGAGATGCAAGGGATTGTGGGAGATTCTAGAGAACAGAGAATTCTGGGAGAAAGAAGGACTTCTGGGTCAGAGCAGAGGATTCTGGGAGGAAGAGGGGAACAGGATTCTGGGAGACACAAGGGATTATGGGAGATTCTAGAGAACACAGAATTCTGGGGGATAGAAGGACATCCAGATCAGAGTAGAGGATTCTGGGAGGAAGGGGAGAACAGGATTTGAAAAGGATTCTGGGAGACGCAAAGGATTGTGGGAGGTTTGAGAGAACAGAGGATTCTGGGAGAAAGAAGGACTTGTGGCTCTGGGCAGAGGATTCTGGGAGGAAGGGGAGAACAGGATTTGAACAGGATTCTGGGAGACACAAGGGATTGTGGGAGGTTTGAGAGAACAGAGGATTCTGGGAGAAAGAAGGACCTGCGCCTCTGAGCAGAGGATTCTGGGAAGAAGGTGAGAACTGGATTTGAACAGGATTCTGAAAGGCACAAAGATTGTGAAAGATTTGAGAGGACAGAGGATTCTGGGAGAAAGAAGGACTTGCGGCTCTGGGCAGAGGATTCTGGGAGGAAGGGGAGAACAGGATTTGAACAGGATTCTGGGATCACAAGGGATTGTGGGAGGTTTGAGAGAACAGAGGATTCTGGGAGAAAGAAGGACTTCTGGCTCGGGGCAGAGGATTCTGGGAGGAAGGGGAGAACAGGATTTGAACAGGATTCTGGGAGATGCAAGGGATTGTGGGAGATTCTAGAGAACAGAGAATTCTGGGAGAAAGAAGGACCTGCGCCTCTGAGCAGAGGATTCTGGGAGGAAGGTGAGAACTGGATTTGAACAGGATTCTGGGAGATGCAAGGGATTGTGGGAGATTCTAGAGTACAGAGAATTCTGGGGGAAAGAAGGACTTGCGGCTCTGGGCCGAGGATTCTGGGAGGAAGGGGAGAACAGGATTTGAACAGGATTCTGGGAGATGCAAGGGATTGTGGGAGTTTGTAGAGAACAGAGAATTCTGGAGAAAGAAGGACATCCGGGTCAGAGCAGAGGATTCTGGGAGGAAGGGGAGAACAGGATTTGAACAGGATTCTGAAAGGCACAAAGATTGTGAAAGATTTGAGAGGACAGAGGATTCTGGGAGAAAGAAGGACTTGTGGCTCTGGGCAGAGGATTCTGGGAGGAAGGGGAGAACAGGATTTGAATAGGATTCTGGGAGACACAAGGGATTGTGGGAGGTTTGAGAGAACACAGGATTCTGGGAGAAAGAAGGACTTGTGGCTCTGGGCAGAGGATTCTGGGAGGAAGGGGAGAACAGGATTTGAACAGGATTCTGGGAGACACAAGGGATTGTGGGAGGTTTGAGAGAACAGAGGATTCTGGGAGAAAGAAGGACTTGTGGCTCTGGGCAGAGGATTCTGGGAGGAAGGGGAGAACAGGATTTGAATAGGATTCTGGAAGATGCAAAGAATTGTGGGAGATTTGAGAGAACAGAGGATTCTGGGAGAAAGAAGGACTTGCGGCTCTGGGCAGAGGATTCTGGGAGGAAGGGGAGAACAGGATTTGAATAGGATTCTGGAAGATGCAAGGGATTGTGGGAGATTCTAGAGAACAGAGAATTCTGGGAGAAAGAAGGACTTGCGGCTCTGGGCAGAGGATTCTGGGAGGAAGGGGAGAACAGGATTTGAACAGGATTCTGGGAGATGCAAGGGATTGTGGGAGATTCTAGAGAACAGAGAATTCTGGGAGAAAGGAGGACTTGCGGCTCTGGGCAGAGGATTCTGGGAGGAAGGGGAGAACAGGATTATAGGAGAAGCAAAGTGTTGTTGGAGAAATGAGATAAAAGGATTCTGGGAGAAATGAGGACTGGTGGTTTATTACAAGAGGATTCTGGGAGGAAGGTGAGAACAAAACTGTGGGAGAAGCAAAGGGTTCTGGGGAAAATCTAGTTTACAGAGGATTCTGGGAGAAAGAAGGACTAGTGGTTCATGGCAAAGGATTCTGGGAGGAAGGTGCAGGATTATGGGAAAAGCATTGGGTTCTGGGAGAAACAGAACAGAGGATTCTGGGAGAAAGAAGGACTTGTGAGTCAGGGCAGAGGATTCTAGGAGGAAGGTGACAACAGATTTGTGGGAGAAACAAGGGATTGCGGGAGAGCCAAGAGAACAGAGGATTCTTGGAGAAATAAGAGAACAGATAATTCTGGGAGAAAGGAGGACTGGTGGGTCAGGTCAGAGGATTCCGAGAGGAAAGTGAGAACAGGATTGTGGGAGCATTGTGGGAGAAATAAGAGAACAGATAATTCTGGGAAAAAGGAGAACTTGAGGGCCAGGGCAAAGGATTCTGGGAGAAAGATGTGAACACAATAGTGGGAGAAGCAAGGGATTGTGGGAGATCAAGGGAACAAAGAATTCCAGGAGAAACAAGGGAGGGGTCGTGGGATAACGAAGACACACAGGATTCTGGGCGAAGGTACTGTGGTCCAGGGCAAATGATTGCTCAATTTCTTTCTCACACAGAGGAAGCAGATTCTTGGAGAAAAGAAACAACAGATGATTGTGGACTAGAGCAGAGACTGTGGGAGAAATTAGGAGAGATCAGGGGATTGTGACAGAAGCAAAGAATTGTGGAACAGAACAAAGGATTGTGGGGAAGATGGGCACTTTGGGTATAACAGAATTGTGGAAGAAACTAAGAATTGTGGGAGATAACGGGATTGTGGAGAAGCAAGGAATTGTGGGACAGGACAGAGGATTGTGGGAAAGACGTGGATGTGGGGGCAACAATGAATTGTGTCAGATATGAGGTATTATGGAAAGACAGAATTGTTTCAAGCTGAGATGGATGCAAATGCCAAATAGTCCCATGAGAAGGCATAGTCCCTGGGAAATCTATTTGAATGACACTGGAAGTTCCTCCACCAACAGAGAAGTAAAGCACATTCTCAGATGACAGAGTAGTAACTACCAGAGACATACTGACCAGGGAAGAGTTAGAAGAACTCTTAAAATTGTCCCCAATGGGGCTGGGGATGTGGCTCAAGCGGTAGCGCGGTCGCCTGGCATGCGTGCGGCCCGGGTCGGATCCTCAGCACCACATACCAACAAAGATGTTGTGTCTGCCGAAAACTAAAAAATAAATATTAAAAATTCAAAACAAATTGTCCCCAATGGGCTGATGACTGCCCAAAGTCACACAGAAATCATTTCCAATGTGCTTAAGTGTCCTAAACAGCAAAACTTTAAAATGATTTAATTTCTGAAAGGGGAAAAAATTATTTTGGAAGGTTTTTGTTTGTTTGTTTTTGAGCAACATATGCAAATTTTCTGTAGGGTCACCACACAAAATGGTGGGGACTGTGCCTTAGGGACAATTTGGGTTTTTTTAAATATCAAATGGGGGCTGGGGTTGTGGCTCAGTGGTAGAGTGCTCACTTTGTATCTGTGAAGCACTGGGTTTGCTCCTCAGCACCACATAAAAATAAATAAATAAACATATTGTGTCCATCTACAACTAAAAATCTATTTAAAATAAATATCAAATAGATTTTCTTAGGGACAACTTTAATTTTAATATTTCAAGGGTGACTAAATGTACACTTAAGAGCCTTAGTGCACCTTCATATCATCTCCACTGCATACTTCTGCAGATGTTGTTGATTTTACAAACTTCTGTGTTTCCAAAAACTGACTTAACAGGCATTAGCTAACAATACATCACCGGCGTGTCTAAAATGACAACTGCCTCTTTTTTTGGGGGGTGCTGGTGGGCAGGACTAGGGATGCAACCCTGGCCTCTTATGTGGTAGGCAAGCAGTCTACTACTGAGCTACATCCCTAGCCTGACAGCTGACATTTTAAGAGAAATTCTTTCCAAATTAAAAATACAATCAGTATTGTATTTTGTCATTTTCAAAAGGCTTTTCCTACTTGCTTTCTTCTTCCACCCAGTTCTTTCAAACAAGTATTTACATGGATTATTCTGTTACTAGAATAGAATTATTATTTTTTAAAGCTTGTTTAATTTACCCAGTACACTGTGAGATAATTAAGGGCAAAGTCTATAACCTGTGGCACCTAATTCAGAGCCTGATGGAATCCTTGGCAGTTAGCCAAAGTTGTTTAAAACACAGAGACTAGGTAGATCCATATGATGGATGGAATATTATTCAGCCAAAGAAAGAACAACATACTGATACACGTGTGCCACATGGATGAACCTTGAAAACTTTGCTAATTAGAAGAAATCAGACACAAAGGACAGATCTATGTGAAATGTCCAGAAGAGCCAAATGCATAGGGACAGAAGATTACTGGTTGCCATGGCTGGGAAAGAGGAATGGGAATTAACTGTTAAGGGCCTTGGGGTTTCTTTTTGAGGTTATAAAAAATAATCCAGATTTAGATAGTGGCAGTGGTTACCCATCATGTAAACATATCAGAAACCACTGAAGAGTACACTTTAAAAGAATGAATTTTATGTTATGTAGGTTATATCTCAACTTTGTGTGTGCATCATGCTGGACTTGAACCCAGGTCCTCTGGCATGCTAGGGAAGCTCTTGCCCAGTGAGCTGCAGCCTACCCCTAGCATCTTCTCAGTTCTGTGTGTGTGTGTGTGTGTGTGTGTGTGTGTGCGCGCGCGCACGCGCGCGCTGGGGACTGAACCCAGGGCCTTGTGCATGCAAGGCAAGCACTCTACCAACTGAGCTACATCCCCAGCCCAAATCTCAGTTCTCTTAAAAGCAAAGGAAGAGGGGGAAATCAGCATTTCTTTACAGATGAAAAGATAAGAGATCTCGGGGCTGGGGATGTGGCTCAAGCGGTAGCGCGCTCGCCTGGCATGTGTGCGACCCGGGTTCGATCCTCAGCACCACATACCAACAAAGATGTTGTGTCCGCCGAGAACTAAAAAATAAATATTAAAAAAAAATTCTCTCTCTCACTCTCTCTTAAAAAAAAAAAAAAAAAAAAAAAAGATAAGAGATCTCTAATTTTCCACGTGGAAGGGAGATACCATTGTGAAATGTCCAACTTCTCCAGTGGGAGCACTATGCAAACTCAAAGTTTGTTGTTGTTGTTGTTGTTTTAGATGTCTCCTTCTTCTATTTGTTTTTCAAGATATAAACTGATGAAACAAATAGAGTTCGAATTTCAAAGAAAAGCTCCTTTTCGGAAATGAAATGTGAAGGATGACACAATGTCAAAGTGAGGAGAAGGGCTGGGGGTGCAGCTCAGTTACAAAGTGCTTGCCTAGCAGGCATGCATAAGGCCCTGGCTTCCATCCCCAGCACCAGGGAAAAAAATATTTTTTAAAAAATAAAAGGAGAAGGTAAGGCAATCCAGGAATTACTGCCCTGTTCATTTTTCTGTTGGCTGTTCGTTCGCGTTGTGTAAAACCTCCATATAAAAATTTCTAACTTGTGAGCACAGACCTAGGCAACAGCTTTCTCAAAAGAATGAATATGATTGATGCTGTTTGCCCATGGTGATTGGAGTGCCCGGGGCAGACTGGGATATAGTTTTTATTGTTATTTCTTTTTAGTGTTTTATTTGACTGTCAAAGATTGACTCAGCCACCTTAATCCACCAGAAAGGGAAAACCAACAAAGCCAAGTAGTTCCAGATGGCAATTTTGGGCTCATAACTCAGGTGGTATCAGTAATAGCATGCTAACAGCAATTCCAACTGGTGGGTCTGTCATCCTTAATGCACTGTGTTTACTAGATAGAAAATCCAGAGGTTGGGAGAGTGGTTCCAGGATAAAGGCTTGCCTAGCCTAGCATCCATGCGGCCCTGGATTCCATGCTCAGCTCCACAAACAAAGAACAGTCTATAAACACAAAGTACATCTGTCATAACTATAGCCTGAAGTATTTCTGTTTCCCTTCAAGGATCCCAATTATGACCGATTCTGTCTCATGGAGTCCATCCATCAATTCATCACCATGTTTCTTTAACTCATCTTGTCACCTAAAAATGAAACTTCCTTCAAAATATTTAAATAGTAGGAATGGAAAAGAAAACAGAGCTCTTGTAGCCATTTCCAGATATCTTTCTTCAAAGTTTTCTGACTTCAAAATTCAACATTATACTTTGGTATAAAAAAGTAGCTTGAACAGCGTATTGTTTCTCTTTGGTCTCCTGTATGTGTGTGCGTGTATGTTTGTGTGCACACACTGATTCATGTTGAGTAGAGGAAAGTTTTAGATTCACACTTTCAGAAAGCCTAATTTTACTTGGACATTACAAATCATTAGTTAAAACTCCATGGCTTAGGCTGGGGATGTGACTCAAGCGTTAGCGCGCTCGCCTGGCATGCGTGCGGCCTGGGTTCCATCCTCAGCACCACATACAAACAAAGATGTTTTGTCTGCCGAAAAACTAAAAAATAAATATTAAAAATTCTCTCTCTCTCAAAAAAAATAAATAAAAAATAAAACTCCATGGCTTTCAGTGTAGTGATTTCCAAACTTAATTCCTTAACCCAAATGTCTTTTTTTTCCCACTAAAACAAAGCTTAACAAGGAAACCCTAAGACAGAGGTGTATGTTAGCAAAAATGTACTTCTTTAGTCATAATTTGAATTTTATGAAAAATAAACGTTGAAATCAATTAGAATTATAAGGACACCTCAGTTAATTCAAAACTTTCAAACTGAAATCTGAGCTGAAAGTTACCATCATGTACCAACTTGAACAATTAACACTTTCTTTGCTTTGACTTGATGGTGTCACATCTAACTTCAATGGCCATAGAGCTGATGTGCAGTAGCCTTTAAGTAATTCTCCTCTGCCATCACTGTACAGTGATCCCTTAAAGATGACAGGAGAAAGTTATTCTGAGCTCCACATTCAAATCAGTTCAGTTATTAGGTTAACTCAAGTTAATATGTGGGCAGGCTAGTATTTGCTAGTCAACACATTTGAAGTATTCAATTTAATCACAGATTCTACTGTGAGTTTTGGAATGGAATTTGAATCATTTATTAGATGCCTGAAGCATCACATCAGGGTTCCACAGAGCAGTTTGACAATCACAGTGCTATGTGAACAGGATAAATTGGAAAAGCTGGTACTGGTTCTTTGGCTTTTTGCCCTACATGCCCCCAGTGAGCTAGACAGAGAAGTGTACCTGTAATCTAAAGAGCTCATGTCATAGCATTCATCACCTCACAGCAAAAGTATCAAAGGGTTTAAAGTGACAATTTATCACTATTCAAAATGCCATTCAGCCCAATTGGGAACAAGTTATAATAAACACAGGCTACAGGGCTTAATAATTAAAGGAATATTAAAAGGATGGGGGGCTGACAAAATGGAAGAGTCATCATGGGCTATTGTAACGTGCCCTCTGCTCCTCAGTGTTTGATAAAGGATTGGCCATGGAGTTCTGGTGTGCCACACCACTGCTGCCCTGGCCTGTGGAGCGTTACCTTCTGACAGCATGCTGAGGGCCTCATCAGAAGTGTGTCCCCCGACTGGAGCCACCTTCCTGCAAGTGAGGTTTTCAGGACGCACGCAAGAGCCCACCACCTCGGCTGCTGAAGTCGTCATGGATTCCCACTGGATCACCATCTTGGGAGACTGGAGACCCATGCAGCATCCTGTCCAGCCATAGAAGGCCAGAGACAAGAGGAAGCCCTGGGCGGGATTCAGTATCCCCTGGGAGAAAAGGCAAAAAGACGCAGCAGTCGGTGAAGCAGGACAGGAAGAGCCTTCAGTTGCCACATGGTGCCAAGCTCCACTCAGGCGCCCACTGGGCTGCCCTCACTCGGAACCAGTGGGTTGTTTGGTTTGGGGCAAGACTAAGATTGGCCATCGTAAGTTCTGTATCTCCAAGGGCTGCCTGAAAATAGAGGAAGTGGGGAGAGTGCGAGGGAGAGAAGAGAAAGGATGGGTGGGGGCCAGAGAAAGAGAAGGGGAGGATGAAGAGGACCAGCAGAAGAGGAGAGGAGAAGAAGGGGAAGGAAAGTGGGGGAGAGGAAATGCAAGCAAGGAAGGTGATAGAACCAGCCATCTTGGACCTCTGCTGCCCTGTGGCTTTCCAGCTGGTGCTGCCAGGTCAGAATTTGATTCAGTCAAGGTTCTTGGGGTAACATTACTCCATAGAGCTAGCCAGAGGAGCCATGTGAAGCTCTCAGCCAAAACACACAGATCAAGAGGGCTCGTGTGGGCTTATGAAAGTCATCTCAAGTGACATTTTTCCAAATTCAGAACAACATAAATAACAATTTTGCATGGCTCAGAGCATACCTCTCTGCCAACAGCTCCTAATACACATGAAATGTGATGAAAATACGGGGGAGGGGGGTGTACAGTATTTTTATACATGTTTTTATGTAATGGTAATTAATCTCAATTTTATAGGCTACATTTTCCAGTTAATACAGAGATTTCATAATCATTGTTTTTAACTTCTGGGTCACATTCAACAAGACAAAAGCCAAGGGCTGGGATATAGCTTGGTGGTAGAGTGTATACTGAGCAGATACCAGGCCCGGAGTTTAATCCCTGGCACCCCAATTTTAATTAAAAATGAAAAAGAAAAAACAAAATATGAAAGACCATAATTTACTTTGACATTTGGGTTTCCAATAATGCTTTAGAATTTTATATAATGCTGGGCCAGGCATGGTGACATGCGCCTATTATCCCAGCTACTAGGGAGGCTGAGGCAGGAGGATCACAAGTTTGAAATCAGCCTGGAAAACTTAGCAAGACCCTGTCTCAAAATTTGAAAAACAGAAAAGACTGTGGATGTGGCTCAGTGGTACAGTGCTTGCCTAGCATGCATTCTGTACTTGATCCCCAGGATTAACAACAACAATAAAAAAGATGATAAAAGTGCTCTACTACTGAGTTATACCCCTGACTCTCTTTTTAATGATTATCACTACAATGAATGAAACTTTCTCAGAAGTTCACTAAGCCAAATGTAGGTAGTCCAAGAACCTACTTGCCTCATTGTATATTTATATAAACATCATACTTCTCAATGTTCTTTTTTTCCTTCCAATTTTTTTTTCAAGAAGAAACTTAAATCTAGATTCGCTTACCATAATAAACCATGTGGTCTTGGCTGCATCTCTGACACGTTTCAAAGAGCCTGCATTGATATCTGGTTGCATTTCAAGGTAGAATAAAAGGCTTTCATTGATTATATTGGACAGCCAACTGTTAAAAAGACAATGGCCCACAGGTGAAGAGAACATGCCACAAAAATTCATTTTAAATGCTAAAGATCAGGGACTGATCTTTGCCACACTGTGTATGTGCCAATTCTAGGTAGAGAGCTGATCACTTGCACAGCAAGCAACTGAACCAGCACACCAAGAATTTATTTAAGGAAATGTAATTCCTTCTCTCAGTCTAACACAGAGATCCACAAATCCTTCCCATGTTAACACTCAACACCACATCAACATGTAAGGTATCAAATAACCCAGAATTCAGTCTTGGTTTGAGGAGCAACCTCAAGATTTTAAGATGAAGAATTTACTTTGACATTTCACGCTGAAATTTTTAAATGTTACTCTTGGGGGTCAGTGAAGTTTGAAACAGTGATCTAAGTGTATTTTTACTGGGAGGTAATTTCTGCCTCTCCTAGGAGCATGTCCAAACAAATCCCTTCATATCAGGTAGATTATTAACACCACAAGGCTTGCTCTGACTGAGAAAGTTATTCACCACATTACAGGGTGTTACCATTCCAATTTTTTTTTTTTTTTTTTGTGGTGCTGGGGATTGAACCCAGGGCCTTGTACATGCAAAGCTCCAATTTTTTTTTTCATTGGTTATAAGTCTATTTTCAAAGCATCCATCTGAAACATTTGGGTAGGATACCAGACATGGAAAATCTCAGCAAAAGAAACTTGCTAACCCTTTCTATCCAGCTTTGACTGAGCTGAATCTTTACACTGGAGATGTGTCCTCACCCCTCTATTGCACACAGGAATTCTGGTGTCAAAAACAAGACCAATGGGTGCATTTAAAAAGCATGGGGCTGGAGATATAGCTCAGTTGGTAGAATGCTTGCCTCACACGCACATGGCCCAGGATTAAATCCCTAGCACCACAAACAAACAAACAAACAAACAGGACCACCTCCCTCATTTTGGTTAATCCCAGAATCCCAGCAAGGGGTTACGCATAGTTGTTTCAAAATTAAACTCGGAACCTCTTATTCTTAGGGCTTTATGCCTAAATCAAGTAAATATTTTCAGTTTTTGCCACAAATTCAGAATTCCAGACTTGCTCAGAGATGTCCCTTCCAGATGCTTCCCTTAAGAACTCACAGGTCACACATGGAAAAGAAAAATGTCAAGTGGTTTGCAAATCCCATCCCACTGGCAATTAAAAAAATATAGTTACCAAGCGATTAAAACCAGCATTATTTTGAAAAACCGGATCTTGATCACAGCTCCCATTCGCCTCTCGTTCTCTGTGTAAATGCCCTGTCTTCCTTTCAGTAAAGAGGCCACTGTGAAGAGCACAGAGGAATGACATACTTACTGTGTTCATCATTCTTATTTATTTCATAACAGAGAAGGGCATCAAAGTAGGTCTGAGCCCATAAGCAAGGCCAGAAGATCTAAAGCGAAGCAAGTTATTGACGTCACTCTCCCAGCTACCTATGTGAAGTCCTTATAGGATCCAAGGAATATGTATTTTAAATAACTTGAGATTTACTATATGCCCATTCCCTTTAGTCAGCTTCCTCTGATGTTAACATCAAACACAACACAGGATACTTGTCACAACTAAGAAAATAACCCTGATACATTAGGAACTAAACTTCCAATTTTATTGGATTTTACTAGTTCAGGTATTTTCTTTTTTATAAAATAAGGCACTTATTATTTTAAAGTGTTGAAAATTTAACATTTCTTCTTAGAAACAGGTTAGAACACCTACAAAAAATGTTTGGAGAACAATTAAATAGAGCTGGGTGCAGAGGCACAGACCTGAAATCCCAGAGACTCAAGAGGCTGAGGCACGAGGATTGCAAGTTTGAGGCTAGGCTCAGCAACTTACTGAGACACTAAGCAATTTATTAAGAGTCTGCCTCAAAAAAATATAAAAATAAAAAGGACCGGGGATGTGGTTCAGTGACTAAATGCTTCTGGATTCAATCCCTAGTGTAAAGTGTGTGTGTGTGTGTTTAATTAATGGCTGAAGGTTTAGCTTAGGGGTAGAATACTTGCCTAGCATGTGCTAGGCCCTGGGTTCAGTCCGGAAAAAAAAAAAAAAAAAGAATGGTCAGTGGTCCCTCCCACAAAGACAACCGCTGCTACCACTGCAGTATATTTCGTTTTTGTTCTTGTTCTGCAGGACTGATAGTTGAACCCAGGGTCTCATGCATCCTAGGTAAGCACTCTACCACTGGACTTCCCCTGTAACCCCCTCAGTGTATTTCTTTACAATGTTTTTTAAGTCATTTTTTTGTGTTCCATATAAGCAAGTCATTATACAATTTTGAAAAAAATAAATTCTCTTATTTAATGCACTATATTTAAATGCACATAGGAAAAGACTCTTCCAAAGAATAACAGATGTTATTAAAAAGTTCTATAATCAGGAGCTTCCCCCTTTTGTTAAGGTGGACTTCCTCACTCCAACTCTGCCCTTGAGAGATCCAAGGCAGCCTGAGTAGGTGGGAACTCTCTCCAGGTCACGCTTTCTTGAGGAGACGACAGGGCCGGAATGCAGGTTCCCAGTCCTGGCCCAGAGTCTCTCTGCTGACTCGCTACGTTACGCTTATCTAGTTTTTACCATCCCAAATGACGCATTTCCTGTGCTCCACTTCCTGTTTCCTGCCTGTCTGAGAACTGGCATAGGCCAAGTGCATTATGGGAGGGTCTGGACTAGGCCAAGTGCATTATGGGAGTGTCTGGACTAGGCCAAGGGCATTATGGGAGTGTCTGGACTAGGCCAAGTGCATTATGGGAGTGTCTGGACTAGGCCAAGGGCATTATGGGAGTGTCTGGACCTCTCTGTCCACGCCTCATCCCTTCCCCGATCCACTTCACTCTCCTGCTCCTGTCTCACCTCTGCAGTTTTCCAAGGCCACCTTCAGAGCCTACAAGCGTGCCAAGGGCAGACCCAGGGTGAGCTACACACAAAAGTGAAAAATCAGCTAGTCCTGGCCTTAAGCTAACAAACACTGGCAAACATATAGTGCTCAACTAAGTATGCTTTCTGCTCAGTTTTACTTAGTAAACCTGTTCACCGTCTCCAACTGATTCTGCTTATGTCTCTGGAGGATGATGAGTGAGGTCCATTGTCCTGGATCATTCCAGAAGGACAACATGTTATCATCTCAGCCCAAGAGATGGAGCTATACCCCATGGCCTTGTACCCAGAGAACTTCCCTGCTACTTACCTGCTGTCACTGTCTTTTGGAACAAGACAGGGTTAGCTACCAGAACGAGCAGCAGTGGCAGGTACGTGGTGATATAGTGTGGGATGGCATGGTCAAGGCCTCTCTCACACCTGAGGGAGGAACAGCAAATCATTCTTCTTGAAAGAAAAGCTTTGGCTGAAATATACCCACTTATCTGCAGGCTGAGATAAGAGGATAAGAACAAAAAAAGAAATGCATAAATCTGCCCAGACTCTAAAGAAATCAGACTCATTTCTCATGTCCAAGAAGAAGCAATAAATTTCAGGAGACTCGGGAGATTGTTCATGTTTCTGTCCTATAAATAGGAGAGCCTCTGAAGCTTTTCAGTGGGGGCAGCTTTTAAAGATCACTACTGGCCCAGGCATGGTGACTCATGTCTGTAATCCCAGCAACTCAAGAGGCTGGGGCTGGGGGATTGCAAGCTTAAGGCTAGCCTCAGCAACAAACCCTACTGGAAGAGGTAAGAAAGGAAAAGAAATCTGGGATGGTAGATGATTCTTTGCACTAGGTCTCTTCAAAGGGAAAACACACAATTTGGAGACAAAAGCACTAATTAGCTAGTTAGGTTTTGAGTACTTACTACATAATCTCAGCCGATAACATGAAAAAAAATCCAGTCCTTGTCCTTGATCTATTCAAATGTATGACCTTCATATGTCAAAGGAAATTCCTTCTCACATTAGGAGTAACAACCAACTCTTCAGTGGTTCTTTTTTTTGGGGGGGGGAAGGACTAGGATTTCTACTGATGAGTCATAAGCATCATGAGTCACCATAGGACATGGTGGTAAGAGGAGGTGGCGAAAGCCATTGATATGTTACCAATAGGGACCATCAACTAAGATACACAGAAAGTCAATGAGAGAAAAATGGCACAGAGGAAATGATAAATGAAGAAAGGGGACAGAGGATGCCTGAGGCCCAATCAGAGAGAGGCAGAAGTGTCCCTGTGGCCCTGGAAGGTACCATCATAAAAATGAAAATGCTCTTAATACTTAACATTAATATTTGTGTGGTGGTCAAACACCTTACCAGGCTCCACATGGTCTGGACAGACTCTAGGGAAGTATGGGAAGCAGGAGAGGAGTGGGAGTGGCAGATTCCATTGCAAAGATGGAAATCAAGTGGCCAATGAGAGAGTGAGGATGTGGCTACAAGAATGCCAAGAGGTCTGCACTGCAGGATGTGAGGATTAAGAGATGATGATCTCTTAATGATGATTAAGGTGTCACACACCTGTGATCCCAGCCACTCGGGAGGCTGAGGCAGGAGGATTGCAAGTTCAAGGCTAGCCTCAGCAACATAGCAAGATCTTGCCTCAAAATTTAAAAAATGAAAAGGACTGGGGGTATAGCTCAGTAGTAAAGAACTCCTGGGTTCTATCCCTGGTACTCCCTGGAGCCCCCTAAAAAAAAGAGAGATAGCCAGTTACAGATTAAGACACTTAGATCAGGTGGCCTCCTGGAGCCCATAGGAGCACCTCAGGGTTCCCTATGAGCCAGCCCTGCAGCATGGTGCCCTCAGGCTCCAAGGTAATTTTTCTAGAAATCACCAGGGTCCCACAGGTGAGGGCAAGTAAAAGAAACTCCCTTTCCTATTAAGATCCTTCTGTTAGAACAGCTGTGACACTGTGTCTGTCCTTTTGAAGTTCCCCATGAAAAGTGACCATACCAGACTTCCACACATTCTGGACAGACTCTAGGGGAGTCGGGAAGCAGGAGAGAGCTAGCTAGCTCTCTGTCAATATCCACAGTTGACAAGGCAACACCAATTTGAGATGTCTGAGTAGCTGTGAGAAGTCAAAAAACTGGGGAGGAATGACCAACAAATTTTTTATATAAAGAGAGATAATAAAGCCAGATGGGGTGGCACATGCCTATAATCCCAGCTACTTGGAGGCTGAGGCTGGCAAGTTTGAGGCTACACTCAGCAATGTGGCAAGACCCTGACTCAAAAAATGGCTGGAAATGTAGCTCAGTGGTAGAGTACCCATGGAATCAATCCCCAGTACCACAGGAAAAAAAAATATTTCTTTTTCTTCAGTTTCATAGGGTACACCATGGTCTCTTGCAACTACTCAATTCTGATTATATCACAAAAGCAATCACAGTTGGAACATAAATAAATGGGTGTGGCTGTGTCCCAGTAAAATTTCATTTAAAATAACCAGCCAGACGTGATTGCACAAACCTGTAATCCCAGTGAACCAGGAGGCTGAGATAGGAGGATGGCAAGTTTGAAGCCAGCCTCCTCAATTTAATGAGAGTCTGTCTCAAAATAAAAAAAAATAAAAAGGGCTGGGAAGGTAGTTCCAGGGACAATGCACTATTGGATTCAATCCCCAGTACCCAAATTAAAATATAATAAAATGAAAACGGGTCAAGGGCCAGATTTGTCCTAAAGGCTATACTATGATGATCTGTGTGTGACCTACACAACCCTCAAATCACAAAAAGACACTGTCCACCTGTTTTCCAGTGGAAGTGAGAGCCTACATCCTTGGTTGGGCTTTGAGACCTTGCAAATGATGGTACTGATGGGATTTTAAATGAAGAAATGCCTGAGACAATTCCAGAACCACATTCCTCTGCATCTGTGTTCAGGGTAGTCAAGAGCATAGGATGGGAGAGGCATAGAGTCAGCTTCCAGGAGCTTTCCTTGCCTCGGCCACATCACTTCTAACTCATCCTCAGAATGTTAAACTTGCCTGATCTTTCAGTGTTAAAGAAAAGGTGTGAGGAAGCTATGGCAAGATGGAAGGGGCTGTCCCTGCATCTTTCTAGCTACGAGAGGGGGTATAATCTGCGCAAGCACGCTGTATGCTCAGGCACCCACCCACCCAAATGAGAAAGACAGACCCAGGGAAAAGATCTGGGGAGCAAGGATGCAGTGAGCACACCGTCTCTCAGCTAGATGGGTCTGTGAGCGTGGCCTCCCTGGGTCAAGAGGATGAGCTGAGCGCCAAGGCACCCACTGTGTGAGTCAGACCCGTTCATTTTCTATAAGAACTGGGCCACTGAGGCTTACCTGGACACAGAGGGGTAGTACAGCATGACAGCTCCCTCTGCACAGAGCAGGAGGGCCAGGCCCCAGGCCATGATGTGGTACAACACGATGGTGCTAGGAGAGAAGCAGAACAGGGTGGCACTGCTCAGAGGAGGACAAAGGGGCCTGGCAAAGAAACTACCAGACCAGCCACCAGGGCAGCTTCTGAACCAGGAAAGGTAGGAGCAAAACCACCCTCCACAGAGGTGTAGTGCTGCCAAGGGCACCAATGTGTGTGCTTATTTTTCAGTTGAGGTGAAATTGACATAATATAACATCAACTATTTAAAGAGAACAACCCAGGGACACAATGTGGTTCAATTGTTCTAGAACATTTTATCTTCCCCAGAAGGGAAGCTCGTACCCATTAGCAGTCACTCCCCATTCCCTCCAGCCCACAGTCCCTGACAGTCACCGATCTGCTTTGCTTTTATGAGTCTGGCTGTTGTAGACATGTCACAGCTTCATTTATTTTTATGACTGAATAATATGAATAGACCACATTTTATTTATCCATTCATCCATCAGTGGACGTTCTGATTGAATACTGCTACTCCGAACATGCACATAAAACTATTTGAGTTCCTATTTTCAATTCTCTGGGGTTGTATACCTAGAAGAGGAATTGCTGAATTATGTGGTATCTTTGTGTTTATGTTTTTCTTTTTTTTTTCCTTTCTTTCTTTCCCAGAGCGTGGGATGGATCCCAGGGCTTGCACATGCCAGCCACGTGCTCTACCATTGAGCTACACGCCCAGCCTCTCTCTGCTTAATTTTATCAGAAACCAGAGTCTCCACATCTTTGTCAACAGTTTTTGTTTTCCACTTTTTTTTTTAATAGGATCTCACCATTTGCTCTGGCTGGCACCAAACTCTGGGGCTCAAACAGTTCTCCTGCGTCAGACTCCTGAGTAGCTGGAACTACAGATGTACATCACCTTGCCTGGCTTCAAGTTTGGTTGTTGCTATTCTCATGGAAATGGCTGCTATTTTTGAGACTTGACTAAGTAGGCCCCACTCTCCATAAAACCATAGAATAGGTTCATTCCGTCTATAGTACCCTCCAGGGACAGTACTGTTCAGTTCTCATCAGCTCTGGTCTGAATATTTGGATCCCCACAAAATTCCTGTGTTGAAATCCTAACCCCAAAGGTGTAGCATTATAAAGTGGAGTCTTTGGAGAACTAATGAAGTCACAAGAGTAGAGACTTTATGGATAGGATTATTGCCTTTTATGAAGGAGGCCCAGGAGCTCCCTGCCCCCTCCACCATGTGAGGACAGTGAGAAGTGGCCATCTATGAACCAGGAAGAACACGTACCAAACATTGAATCTGCCATACCTTGACCTTGGACTTCCAGCCTCCAGGACTATAAGAAATATTCTCTGTGTGTGTGTAGGAATACCGGAGATTGAACCCAGGGGCACTCTATCTCTGAGCTACATCCACAGACCTTTTTATTTTTGAGACAGGGTCTTATCTTAAGTTGCCAAAGTTGGCTTCAAACTTATGATTATCCTGCCTCAGTCTCCTGAGTCACTTGGAGTTATAGATCTGTGCCACCATACCTGGCTTAAGAAATGCATCTCTACTGTTTATAAGTCACTCAATTTATGGCATTTTGTTATAGCAGCCCAGATAGACTGAGACATTATATTGCCCAACCTTCTATTACTATAACAAATATCTGAATTTATAAAGAAGAAAGATTGCATGGCATGGTGGCTTATGCCTGAAATCTTAGATACTGAAGAGGTGAAGGCAGGAATATCTCAATTTTGAGGCCAGCCTGGGTGACTTAGCCAGACCCTGTCTCAAAAGTAAAAATAATAAAAAGGCCTAGGAATGTGGCTCAGTGGTAGAGGACCTCTGGGTTCAATGCCCAGTATTGGACCAAAGAAATTAGAGAGAGGTTTTATTTTGGCTCACAGTTTTAGAGTTTTCAGCCTGTGACTGGTTGTGCTTGTTGCTTTGAGCATATCATGGTAGGATCAGGATAGAGTAAAGCCACTTATTTCTTGGTCAAGAAGCAAAAGAGAGAAAGAGGAAGGTGATATGATCCCACTGTCTCCTTCAAGGGCATGACCCCAGTGACCTAAAGACCTGCCAGTAGGCCCCACCTCTTAAATTTCCACCACCTCCCAATAGCGCCAAGCTGTGGGCCAAGCCTTGGGACACCTGGGCCTTTGGATGACAATTAAGATCCAAGCTATAACATCCACCATCTCAGGGGCATGGTACACAAGCCTTATCCCCCCAATCCTCCATCCCCAACAACCTCCCCTCTTATTCACCCTGTACCCCAACTCCAGGGAGAGACCTGAGGTTGTACAGGTCCCCTGAGGTTGTCCCATCCCTGAATCCAAACATCCAGGTGACTACTAATAGCATTTCCTTAGCAAAACCCACTACTCAGAGCCTTGGGTCGCTTTTCCCGGTCATGTGAACAATATAGCCCTCTGTGGCCTGCCCTTGCCACTGTGGTAAAGGCCAGGTGGACCTCAGGCCATGTTGTTCCCTGCCACTTACACTATTGCCCAAGGCAGGCTGGCCATCCCTGGTCCTCCACCCACTTTTCCCATCAGACTGACCTTGGCCTGCATGCCCACCTGTCTTGAGGCACTGTAAGGGGCACAGTAAGTTTAAGAGCAGTAAGGAGACCCCAGAAATTGACAGCATCCTATTAACAGTGAAACTCAAGAAACACAGCCACTCTTGAATCTTCATTTGACTGCAACTTTTTTTTTTTTTTATTTTTGGGTACTGGGGATTAAACCCAGGGGTACTTAACCACTGAACCACACCCCAGTCCCTTTTATTGTTTATTTTGAGACAGGGTCTTGCTAAGTTGTTCAGGCTAGCCTCGAACTTAAAATCCTCCTGCCTCAGCCTTCTGCAATGCAATATTCTGTAGAGAACAGGAATGGCCATGATAGCATAAGCTTCGTATACTCTTAAGCTGTATGATGGATATCAGGTATGTGCAAAGGGAAGGTCCACTTAAAAGGAATGAGGTGCTGATATCTGCTACAATATCGATAAACTTTGCATACATTGTATCAAGTGAAATAAGCCAGACACAAAAAGGCCACACAGTGCCTGATTCCCTTTATGTGGGGAATGATGGATAATGGGTACAGAGTTTCTTATGGTGGTGGTAGAACTGTTCTGGAATTAGTAATTGTACTGATTGATGTATTATTTTGTGAATGTCTTAAAAGCCACTGACCTAGGGGCTGGGGCTGTAGCTCAGTGGCAGAGCGCTTGCCTTGCATGCATGAGGCCCTGGGTTCAATCCTCAGCACCACATAAAAATAAATAAAATAAAGGCATTCTGTGAATCTGCAACTACAAAAAGAAAAAAAGAAAAAGAAAAGCCACTGACCTGCACATTTTTAAAGGATGATTATTTTGGTATGACTATTACATGTCAATTAAAAGAGTATCATGGAGATTGGGCTTGTGTCTCAGTGTAGAGTGCTTGCCCAGCATGTGAGAGGCACTGGGTTTGATCCTCAGCACCACATAAAAATAAATAAAGGTATTTTGTCTATCTACAACTAAAAAATATTTTAAAAATAAAGAGTATCTTGGAGTTTCATCAAGATGATGTCTCGCTCAACATTCACTGGCTAAGTGTTCCCTGAGTGTCTAGAGAGGCACAGAAAGTGCTAAGAATGAAACAAAGTTTCTCCACAGCCCTGACGGGGAAGCTAGGCACAGAGGCTGGGATGCAGAAGAGTTTACATAAAATGAAGGTTGGACCCAAGACACAAAACTATGTTTATAAGTTAAGGTGCCAACACTTATGTTAGCTGGGGCAGGGGTCCTCAAAAATATCTCTATCCTAATCTCCAGCATCTATGATCCTGTTGCTATATATGGCAAGACACTTTGCAGATGTGATTAAATGAAGGACTTTTGAGATGGGAAGATTATCCTAGATATAGGCATTCTGGATAAATAACCACATGAATCCATAAAGGCAGAGAATCTCGGGCTAGGGGTGCAGCTCAGCAGTAGAGTACTTGCTAGCATGTGTGAGGCCCTGGGTTCCATCCCCAGGATCATAGGAAGAAAAAAAAGGCAGATAATCTTTCCAGCTGCAAAGAACTAGAGAGATGGGAGTTTAGAGTCTTACCCACCCTTACTGGCTTTGAAGATGGCAGAAGTGGCCACAGACTAAGGAAGTGGGGCCACAGACTAAGGAAGCTGGGAGGTCAGAGTGACTGGAGCAGAGACAGTGAATGAGAGAATGGACAGAGGGTGTCCACAGGACTGTGTCAGTTTTATTCTAGGTATGATAAGAATCCACCAGAAGATTATTTTCATTTTTTCTAAAAATATATGTATTGCAACAAGATAAAACTTAAAAAGTGGAATCTTAGAGGCAGGATGTTGCTCAGTGGTAGCAGGCATGAGACAGAGTTTCATTCCCAGCATTGCCAAAAAAAAAAAAAAGAAAAAAAGTTGAACATGGAAAACAAAACAAGACTCAGTAAAGAATGGAGGGTAGTTTTGGGAAAAAATTATCCAATCCCCGTGACTCCAAAGTTTCTGGGGGAGATGATAGAAAGTGAGGTCAAGGGACTATTCTTGGTTGTGTCTGGTTTCTCTTTACTGAATCTCAGACCTGTGACTGAATCCAACTGGATCTGGAGCAAGCCTGACCTGAATCTGTGGTTCCCCAGATGATGGACATGAATGCCTTGGCTCCCACTCAGCTGGGTTGGCCCCCTTATCTCAACATTGTGAGACCAATGCCTCGTCCAATAAACAAGGACCTTCTCTTCCCATCCTTCTTGAAGGACTTCCTAATATCCAAGGAGACAGGCTGATGCTCAGCCCAGACCAGGAAGGGTATGTGTCCAGCAATTGGTGGTATGAGATATTCCACGAGCCCCCTTTCTTGTCCCACCTCTGCACTCCCCATTCCCTGCATGGTTAGCATTCTTGGACAATCTCTATCATTCATCTTTGTACTTCAACACACCCTGTTCCCCCAGAGGATTTGAGGCTGTGGCCGTCCAGATGCTGTGGGGTAGGCTTCAGTTTGTGTCTTCTCTCTGAGGGGATGGGGAGGGCAGCGAACCCATCAGTCGGGTACACTGGCAGTCCCTCTTAACGCTATTGGGTGCCTGGTAAATTGCATCCCCCGTTTCAGTGGAATTTTCACTCTGAAGATCAGCTGTGTCGACGAAGGGAGTGGTGCTCAGAGATCAGAATGGGAAATGATGCCCTTCTCCAAAGAGATGAGGAGGGAGGGAAACAGAGGCGGCTCACAAAGGGAATGAACTTTGGGAAGAGAGAAAACATTTTGTAGCCAGCTGTCTGGGAGGCCATAAGGAAATGACTCCTTCATAGTTTGCCTCCCACATCGTAACCAGTTCCTGCAGCCGCCCTCCCCTGGCCTCACTGGGAGCATGTGGGGGTGTATCTCAGCAGTGCAGGTTTCGTCTCTGGCTCTCGGGAGATTTAGCGAGCCCGTAGAGACAGCAGCTCTCTGAAAGGGCTGGATTAGTGGATGCAGAATTTCTTCACACCAGACCCTCTTCTTGGCTGGACAGTGCTGATGGCATCTTCAGAGTGGGGAGTGGGTCTCTGGTCAGACCAAGGAAGTCCAAGGTCAGAGGACATGGGAGACTGGTTAATGACTCTTGCCCATCCTGCAAGACAGCAGTCAGGTCTGGGCCAGCAGGAGCAGGTGGCTCCCACATAAATGGCTGATGCCACTGAAACTCACCCCAGAGTGTGAGTGCCCAACCCAGGGGAGCCCAGGAGCAGCCAGGTCACAGCTGAAGACCCTTGCTCTCTTATCCAACCACTGAATTGTTCCAAGTCCAGGCGAGCGTAAATCCTCCTTGGCCATTAATTCATATCACTCTTTTATTTTCTTAGAGCAAGTAGAGACTTCAGTTCATGGCCATTTTCAAGATCGCAAGTACCACACTGTCTGGTATTATTTAAAACTGGTATGTTTCACACCTGCAGCCAGAATTAGCCACTTAAATTTTGACTTGAAATCTGTCTTAATGATGTTTCTGAGGATTAAAATTTAAAAAACTCCCCCAGCCAAAGAAAACAGCTACGTAAGACAGGATCTCCAAGGCAAAGGGCCATACCTGCAAAGTTTGGCCCCTGCCCTGGAATTCAGCAGGACACCCCCCTGCCCAACCAGCTGCAGTCTCCTATTAGCCATCTTCAGGACCAACTCTACCTGCTGCCCTGGAAAACAAGCTGGCTATTAAAATGGAGCTACCGAAGCTTTGGAACCCAAACCCTCAGCCCTGGTGAAGTCCATCTAGCAGATGTCCCAGGGGACATCTCCCACCAGGCATCAGGTGAGGCTTTGTGTAAGGGCTACGGAGCACCTCTTACTTATTTGTTGTGTGCCCTGCTCCTGACTGATTAGAGAGCTCATTTCACTCCCGACCATCAGTCATCTGAGGACTGGAAACCTGCCCTTGCTCTTGCCCTTGGAAGGCATAGTGTTTCATGTTCTGGGATGTTCACCTTCTGTGTAAAGACGGGTCCTTGGAAGCCTAACCAGCACCCAGAGTCCTGCCTTCTTGAACACTGAGTTCCAAGATGAATTTCCAAACACATGCCTGTGCCAAGGAGGGCTTCTTGATTACCCGCCCTGAGAGTCCAGACAGTTCTCACACTGTTCCTTCTAACCCAGTCCTGTGACCCCCACCTGCCCTACCAGGGGTGGGGTGAAGTAATGCACCCTCTAATGACAGTGGAGGGCATGCTCTTCACCCGGCTTCCTTCCAGAACTCCCAGGCTCCTCTGATCTCTGTTACTGGCTGTCAGTGAGACCTTCAGTTGTGTCATAGCTCTGACTCCCCAAAACTGATGAGAGAGGCTCTCAGACAGGAACACAGCAATTGTACCAATTTTAGGGATTAGGCCTACTCCTGCTGCTAGTTGCCTATAGGTACCCATTCTCCCTCTTTTCCTTATAACATAACCCAGAAGTTAGACAGAGGAGCAGCATAGTAGGCTAACAGACTATTTCCTATGTCCTCTAGCAACTAAGCACAACCAAGAAACTAATTCTGGCTAATACTATGCAAGTGGCATTGTGTGAAACTCCCAGGGAGGCCTTTTAAAGCTGGCTTGGGAGAAAACAGGCCCCTTCTGTTCATTGATACACTTAGTTTGTTGGGGTCAATCCCCAGCACTGAAAACACACTAAATGGATCAACAAAATGTAGTATATACACACACTGGAATATTATTCAGTTATGAAAAGGAATTATCTTAGTCTTTTCTGGCTGTCATGATATTATACCAGAGGCTGGGTGGCTTTATAAAAAACAGACATTGAATGCTCATAGCTCTGGAGACTGCAGCCCAAGGTCTACGTGTGGCAGACGCAGGGTCTACTGAGGGCTGCTTCCTGGTTCAGAGATGACACCTTCTCACTGGGTCCTCACATGGTGGAAGAGGCTGGGAGCTCTCGGGGTCTCTTATAAGGACACTCATCCATTCATGAGTCTCCACCTTCATGACCTCATTGCCTCCCAAGGCCCTACTTCCTAACACCATTAGCTAGGGTTGAGAATTTCAAAATAAAACTTGTTGGATGGGGAGGACATAAGCACTCAGACCACAACAGGAATGAAGTACTAATACAAACTACAACATAGATAAACCTTCAATATGTTATGCTGAACTTAAGAGATCATATAGGAAATGTCCTATATTGCATTATTTCATTGATCTACAATGGCCAGAATAGGCATACCCATAGAGTCTAAAAATTTTGGTTGCCAGGGTGGAGGAAGGTGGGGAGAGATTGGGGAATGACTAATAACTGGTACAGGGATTGGGGGAGATGATTACAAAGTTGTAAAGTGGATGATATCAATGGTGCCCAGTGGTATACAACTGTGATCCCAGCTATTCTGGAGGCTGAGGCAGGGGAATCACAAGTTTAATGCCAGCCTGGACAACTTGGTGAGACCCTGTCTCAAAATAATAAAATAGGGTTGGAGTATATAGCTAAGTGGTAGAGCACCTCTGGTTTCAATCCCCAGTATTACTAAAAAAAAAAAAAAAATCTATCGACATACTGAAACTACTTGATTTTACTGTTAAATGTGTGGCTTTAGGGGCTGGGGTTGTAGTTCAGTGGCACAGCACTTGCCTAGAATGTGTGAGGCACTGGGTTCTATTCTCAGCATCGAATATAAATAAATAAACAAACAAATAAATAAAGGTCCATTGACAACTAAAAAATATTTTTAAAAACATGTAACTTTATAAACCCATTTTTAAAAAAGACAAAAAGCAAAAGCAAGCAAGGACTTTCTGATTGAAACAGACCAGGAACTGGGCGGGGGAGGGAATAAATGTCTCCTGGACTTAAGAGCTAGGAGACCTGGACACTTGCCCACCTTGGCCACGTCCAACGTCTCTTAGTCAATTAGGTTCTGGATGTTGCTGTATGGTCAACATCCCAATGACAGTAACAGCTCAGACCCACTGAGCTCCCACCATGTGCCAGGCTCTATTCTAATCCATTTACATGTGTAATGCAGTGGGTACCAGTTACACAGTGAGTGGGTACCAGTTACACAGTGAGTGCCTGAGCAGGAGCTCAAACCTACTTATGCCCAAGGCACCAACCTCTGTGTGAGTCCTTGCCAGACAAACACCTCCAGCCCCAGCCCTCATCTGTTCCACTTTTAATATAAGATGTCAATATATACAGAAGTAGTTCTTCATACAGTCTTTGATGTGTAGTGAAAAACTGTCATACCTGGGCACAGTGGCACACTGCTGTAATCCCAGCAACTCGGGAGGCTGAAGCAGGAAGATCACAAGTTCAAGGCCAGCTTCAGTAATTTAGGCCCTAAGCAACTTAATGAGGTCCTAAATAACTCAGCAAGACCCTATCTCAAAATGTAAAAATGGCTGAGGATATAGTTCAGTGGTAAAGCACTCCTGTGTTTAATTCCCAGTACCAAAACAAAACTAAAAGAAAATTTTAAAAATTTGTCTAAATTCAGCAGGGCACAGAGACACACACCTATAATCCCTGCCTCTTGGGGAGGCAGGAGGAAGGCAAGTTCAAGGCTAGCCTGGGAATTTTAAGAAACTTAGCAAGACCCTATCTCAAAATAAATAGGCTGAGGGTATAGCTCAGTAGAAATCCCCTGGTTCAATATCCAGTACCTCCCCCCACACAACTTGTTTATAGTCATACCAGTTTTTTCTTTCTCTTCATTTTTAATGCATCCAGTTCCAAATATTTAATTTCTTTTTTGTTTTTGTTTTCTTTTGGTGCTGGGGATTAAACCCAGGGCCTTGCACAAGAGTGTGATCTACCATCAATCATCCCCTCCTCTATCCCTCAAATATTTAATTTCTTGAGTTACTTATTGTCAAGACTTTAAAAACCTCAGCATTTTAGGTGGTTTTTTGTTTGTTTTTTGCATTTCTGGGGACTGAACCATGAGTACATGTTAGGCAAGCACTCTACCATTAAGCCACGTTCCCAGCCCTGAAAACTTCAATATTTTGAATTGGCTTCTGGCCTGAGAATGAGCCACCATAGATGTTTCTAGGTGGGGGAGCCAGCTGCCAGACTGACAGACAGTGTCTGCCACTCTGCAACCCACCTTTGAATACTCAATGGCATCTCCTAATATTGCTCATAAAACACAACCAGGCAGACCTCTGGGCCCAGTGAATACCTCAGTCCTGCCGATCTCCTTATCACAAGATAGGCGTCAACCGCGTAGCAGAAGAGCCACCAAAAACAGGCACTGTACAACAGCTGGATCCACATCTGTAAACAGCAAGAACCCAGCATCAAAGATTCTGGAAACACACGAGGCCTCCAGTCCCTCCGTGAAATGAGATGGCAGATGTGGGCTTCTTCTGACATCAAGGAGAAGCCCACGTGAGCTCAGGGACACATGTAGACAGTCTCTAGGACAGGGGTGGGCTGTGGCCCAAGAAGGACTTGTGCATCTGTGCTCTGCTTAGCAGGATCTGACTAAAGCCCCACCCCACCTCGCATTTGGTATGCTTGGAGGCATGAAAGATCAATGGGGGCTTTGAAGTAGAAGCTCTTTGTGGGCACGTGGCACTTGGAAAGTCCCTTGGAGGAGAAGGGGTGAGGAAGAGGCTGGAGGTATTAATTGCAGCAGAGAGGTCTGCGCCTCCCTGCTGTGGGCTGAGAGGAGGCCTCATGGAGGTGCACTTAGGAAGCCCCGGAAGGCAGGGAAGAAAAGAAAAAAAAAGAACTGGGAATTCTGCTGCAGACCCAGTGATTCAACATCTACATTTGCACAATTTAAGCCCTTCTCGTGAGCACCAATAAAATGAGGTGCACCGAGCATAGTGTATTTTGTGTGTGTGTGTGTGTGGTCTACTTATTCATTTAATGATTTATGGATATAAGCCCTGGAGAGTTTGTGACAATTCAGCGCTGGCCAGGCCCCACCCCAGGCTTCCTCATCTGTAGATTGGTGCACAGCCTGAGAATCTGCATTCCTCACAGGCTCCCAGAGGTTGCTGCTGCTCACTTTGGGGACCACAGCGCAACAGGCACAGAGGTGGGGAGGAGAGCACGCAGAGAGGGGGCACTTACCGCGCTCCCAACACAGAAAGCAGCAGGCCAGATGTCTGTTCCATTGCCATCAGAGATGTTTTCAACGAAATCTGGGAATCCCAGCCACACTGCCGACCGAAGGATGATCCCTAATAGAGAAGTAGATCAGGGTCTGTGGCTTAGCGGCAGAGCGCTCCTCTAGCTCGTGCGAGGCCCTGAGTTCGATCCTCAGCACCACATGAAAATATACAAATAAAATAAAGGTCTTGTGTCCAACTACAACTAAAAAATAAATATTAAAAAAAGAGAGAAGTAGATGACTCTAAGGCATCTGACTCTAATTCACATCTAAAGCTGACTTGTTACTTTGTAAAAATGACAGCTAGTAATACAAATGAGAGAAACAGGAAGAGAGCAAGAGAGTGAGTAGGAAAGAGGAAGGGAAGGAGAGAAGGAGGAGAAAGAAAGGAAAGAAGGGAGAAAGGGAGAGAAAAGAAGGAAGGATGGAGGGAGAGAGGGAAAAACACGTTCACGTGTTCAGAAAAAAGGGAGGAGAAGGAGGAGGAGAAAATGAAGAGGAGGAGGAGGAGGAGGAATGGGAAGGGGAAGGAAGAAGAACTGTTATTCAGAAAACCCATCTTATATTGGCAAAGCGATCCCAGGCACTTCCATTTCAATTGAAAGCAACATCAGCCACAAGCTTGTCCTCCAATTTTTTGTTTGCTTGTTGACTTGGCATTACAAAGTGTTTATGTAAATAGCAATCTGTATTTCTTAGCTATATTTTTAATGTTCATGTCAATTATTCCTTACATAGAGAATTATTTACAAAGCACAGTTCTGAAGCTTAAATGTATAGTTCCTTCATTCTTTTGAAAACTACATGTAAAATTTTCAAAAATTAGATCTCAGTACTTTGCTTTGGACATTTATTATCTGTGAGTTTTCCTTGCTAGTAGGCTCAAATATTTAACATTCTTCGATTAGCACACACACACTTATGGTATACGTTACATCTCTTTTGCAAAGTAATGCAATGCCCTTTGTTTAAATGTATCCTGTTATGATTTAGGTATGAAGTATCCCACAAAACTCATGTGTGAGAGAGTATAAGAAAGTGTAAAGGTGGAATGATTAGGTTATAAGAGCCTTAACCTAATCAGGGCATTAATCCCCTGATATGGATGACCTGGGTGGTGACTGTAGGCAGGTAGGGTGTGACTGGAGGAGGTGGATCACTGGGGTGTGCCTTTGGGGTTTCTATTTTGTCTGTGATGAAGGAAGTCTATCTCTCTCTTTCTCCTTCCTGGTGCCAAGTCCTGAGCAGCCTTCCTCTGCCATACTCTTCTGCCATGATGATGGTCTCACCTCCTGATGTCTCACCTCAGGCCCCAAAGAATGGGGTCAGCCATCTATGGACTAAGACCTCTGAAACCATGAGCCCCCAAATAAACTTTTCCTCCTCTTAAGCTGTTCTTGTCAGGTCTTTTGATCATAGCAATGAAAAGCCTACTAGTACACCACTGAATACATAGGTACTTGTAACACAACGAAGCATACATGTGCTATTTATTATGCTATTAAAGGAGATCTATGAACACTAGAAAGCTTAACATACACCTTCCCACTATCTAGCCACTGCTAACAACAAAAAAAAAAAAAAAAAAAAAACCTTTTCTGTATAGTGCTTTATAATTTAGTGCTTTGAGCTCAGTGTAAGCCCTATGAGGTAGGCACTCGTTTTACTCATTTTCAGAGGAGCACAGTCACCTGGCCTTCTCCTAACTTCTGCTCATTTTCCTACAACATCTTCCACCTCCCTCTTTAAAGGACACGGTGTTCTTCCACCAACTCTGAAAATATATTTGGTTATATCTTTATTTCCAGATATTCAAGTAACAGAAATAAACTACTATTAAGATCTCTTCCTAAAAAAATGACTTAGTGGAATCAGGAAGAAAACAAATGTTTCATTGAATAATCCTGCACCAAAATGATGTTATCCCTAATAGAAAGGAAAAATTCCTTTCCTGTCTTATTCTTCAAGTCTGAGAAAATGACTTGAGGTTACATAATATTTATTTAAAGTCAAGGTTTGGAGAGTCTTCAATCATGTTTTTGTCACTCTGGGCAAAAGGACAGAACACAAATGGGTCCTGGGATACACAACACCTGTGTCCAGGTACCAGCTCAAAGTAGGGTACACCAGGCAGTTAATACAGGCTTCATAGGCTTTGCCTCAAGATAAACATTACAAAAAAAAAAAAAAAAAGTTCCAACAAGGTCAACACCATCAAGTAATTACAATGTGTGGGCAGAATTTGAGTGTTTACTTGAACAAACCCACTATAAAATAACATTTATGGGACAACTGAACAAACACTGGCAACATTAAGAAATTGCTTTTAATTATTTTAAATTGATAATAACACCAGGGTTAAATATGCTTAAAATTCTTATGTTTAGCTGAGCCCAGTAATACACACCAGTAATCTCAGTGACTCAGGGGTTTGAGGCAGAAGGATCACAAATTTGAGGTCAGCCTGGGCAACTTATCGAGACTCTATATCAAATAACATTTTTTAAAAGGGCTGGATTTTGTTTATTTGTATGAGACAGACCTTGCTAAATTGTTCAGGCTGGCCTTAAATTTCCAAGTCTCCTGTCTCAGTCTCCCAGGCATGCACCGCTATACCAGCAACCTGTTTTAAAAACCCCAATCAGCATTTAGTTTTGTTTTTTGGTGGTACTAAGGATTGAAGATTAAATTTAGGGGCAACCTACCACTGAGCTACATCCCCAGTCCTTTTGATTTTGAGACAAGTTCTCACTAATTGCTCAGGCTGGCCTCAAATTTGTGGTTATTCAGCTTCAGCCTCCCCAGTTGCTGGGATTATAGGCAAGGGTCACTATGCCCAACCCTAGCAGCATTTTTACTCTTGCTGCTTCTCATCTAATCAGGGCTGTGCTGAAACCCACACTCTGGTAGCCCTCCCTTGACAGTGGATTAGAGAGGAGATGATGCTAGGAATGCTGGGACCCAAAATTACCTCCCAGAAATAAAGGACTCTTTTTGTGAACCAAATGAGAGAGAGAGAGAGAGAGAGAGAGAGAGAGAGAGAGAGAGAGAAGCTTTTTAAGTGAAAACTAAGAAAAAGTTACTAAATAAGACCATAAAGGAATTGCCAGTAGAATTGCTTTGTATTTCTTGAAAAAAGTTTTTAAAAGTAGAGAGGGAAAGGCTAGGGATGTAGCTCAGGAATACAGCATTTGCTTAGCATGTGCAAGGCCCTGAGTTTAATCCCCAGGACCACAAAAATAAACAAATAAATAGAGTTCTTATGTTTTAGTGCTCTATACTCAAATCTGAATGGATGAAATGACATGAAGTTTGAAATGTGGTTCAAATTAAGCCAGTAAGGAGGGAGAAGGGCAAGTACAGGGAGTTGGTGGAGAGTACGTGAGGATCCATGGTGGTTGTTTATATGTCATATCTACATTGATGTATGTTGGGAACTTTCCAACAAAAAGTTAAACAAAATGGCAAAACCCAACTTTAGAGTTCTATAAAATGTGTCATGCTATAGTTTAAAGCAGATTCTATAAAATGTGTCATGTTTAAAGCAGAATTTGGCAAAATTGTTCCTTTGAGGGCTGATAGTAAACATCTTTGGCTTTGTGGTGATACTTTCTCCGCCCAATATTCCACCGTGTTCTAGTAGAGCAGATCTGGTCCTAGATGAGGTGAAATGCAGAGCCTAGCCGTGTTCTGTAAAACTTTATTTATGGACACTAACATTTAAATTCATGTATATTCACATGTCAGCAAATCTGCTTTGATTTAAAAAATCATTTTGAAATGTAAAACCGATCCTTGGTGGGGGAAGAAGAGTTACACAAAACGCTCAGCAGAAGGGGTTTGCTCTGCAGCCTACACTTGGCACACCTGGGTAAAAATCAAACCTGGGGCAGCCCAAGGGTGTTGCACAGTGGTAGGGCCTGCCTGAGGCTCTTGGTTCATCCCAGCACTGCAAAAGGAAGGGTTCAGGTAAAAAAAATAACGCACAAAAGAAGATGTGGTACAAAGTAGGTACAAAATAGCAAGGTGCGCACGCCTACCCATGGTCTCTGCTGGATGCACCCTTATTTTCTAGACTTTCCTTTACAACCCTGTCCGAGGTTTTTCTAATAAGTTCGCAATAACAAACACAATGAACGCTTTTCAAAATTCAAGCAATGATCCTTGGACCTGAACTTTTCCCTCTTGCTTTGCAGAATCCCCTAGTCGTCCAGAGTAGTTCCTGGAATGAAAAGGCTCCAGCTCCCGACTTGGTGCTAGAAGCGCTCAGACGCGCGAGCCCTGGCACCGGCCGGACACGGAGCAGATCTCCGTCGCGGGGCCACCGCGCACCCTCCACCCAGCACTAAGTGTGTCCCAGCGGTGGGCCGCGCCCTTACCTAGGCAGCCGAGGACGTCGCAAGCAGCAGCGGCCCTCAGGATGCGGGCCGAGGCAGGCGGGGAGGTGGAAGGGGCCCCGGGAGCGGCGGGTGGGCGCCGGGGCAGCATCTGCAGGAGGCCCAGCACCAGGCGGAGCGCGCCGCTGCCCAGGCACACCGCATGGAACGCCCGCGGCTGGAAGCTCAGCACGAGTTGCGTGGCAGCGTCCCGAGTGGGACAACAGAAGGTCCCCAAGCGCGGGGAGGCCATGGGCCAGCTCCGGGATGCGGCTCGGGTCTGCCTGGACCCTGCTGGCCGGCCTAGGTCATGTGCCGGGAGGGCTGAGGGAGGGGGACATCATGCGCCCTGGGCCTCTCCCCCACTTAACCCCCGGTGCTTGCAGAAAAGGCGCCAGGGTTGGTGGGGGCTGTGCGCCCTCTGCAAAGACCACGAGGACTCACGAGGGTGAGGCTTGATCTGCAGGAGGAGGGGCAGGGGAGAAGAACCAGAGACAGGGGACGTCAGCTTTTCCCCTTCCCCAGCCCTTCCCCGTGGTTTAATTCTCCAGAATTTACAGCCTCAAATCTACCAAGGCGTCTTGGCTGGTCTTGCTAGAAAACTGTGCCTCGGGAGACAGACAGCCGCTGTTTGGACTCTGAGATTCTGATATTGATGCCTTTGAGGCCCCACGCATGTATGCATCAACTGTGGCTCATGTCTATAAAAAGCATCTCTCTCAAGTAACGATGTGGTTAAAACAGTCTTTTGTGCAGTCACTCTCCCCAATTGGAACAACCCCACGGAGGTAGGATTTTCCTTTAAAATTCAGAAAGCCAAGCCCAAAGTTGCACTCCTGTAATTCCAGCTACTTGGGAGGCTGAGGCAGGAGGATCTCGTTTGAGGCTAGCCTCAGCAATTAAACAAAACCTTGTCAAAATAAAAAAGAGCTGGGGATGCAGTTCAGTGATAGAGTGCCACTGGGCTGGGTTCCCAGTGTGTGTATTGGGGGCCAGAAGTGAGGGTGGTGGTGAATTTCATTAAGATAATTCTTTAAGAAACAGCAGAATGGTGATTACCAGAGGCCAGGGATAGTAAGGGTCAGATGAGGAGAGACTGACCAATGATCCTAAGTTATATTGAAGATAGGAGCAAGAAGTTCTGATGTACCATTGCACAGTAGAGTGATGACCTGTACATTTCAAAAACAAGAAGAAAGGATTTTGAAAGTTTGCACTATAAAGAAATGATAAATATTTGAGGTGATAGACATGGTTAACTGGATTTAAACATTAATGCAATGCATATACATGTATCAAAACATTACATGATATCCCATTAATATGTACAATGTTTATATTTTATGTGCCAGTTAAAATAATTTTGAATAAAAAATAAGAGAAAACTAGTTTTTAAAATTATAGCATACTATGGGGCTGGGGCTAGGGCTCAGCGGTAGCTCACTTGCTTGGCATGTGCAAGGCACTGGGTTCGATTCTCAGCACTGCATATAAATAAATAAAATTTGGAGGCTGAGGTTGTGGCTCTGCGGTAGAGCGAGACCCTTGTACAGCGAGACCCTCGGTTAGATCCTCAGCACCACAGAAAAATATACGAAAAAAATAAAGGTATTGTGTCCAACTAAAACTAAAAAATAAACATTTAAAAAATAAATAAATAAAAGAAAATTTAAAAAGTCTATCAACAACCAAAAACAAATTTTTAAAAATTATAGCATACTAATGATAGCAAACAGAATAAAGCTGTTTTCCTCTTAAATTATTTAAGGATGTATAAAAGAGTCCCCTCTAGACTGTGGCTTTTATTAAGAAAAAAAAAAAGGCAGTAAAACACTTGCCTAGCAAGTGTGAGGCCCTGGGTGTTCCATTCCAGCACAGAAAAAGAGAAGGAAAGAATGTAAGAAAGAAAGAAAAAGCCACCAGCTCTGTCATATACCACTTAGCCACTGTATGGTTTAGATGTAGTGTCCCCCAAAAGCTCATGTGCGGACAGTGCAAGAAGGTTCGGAGGAGAAATTATTGGGTTATATCCTTAACCTAATCAGTGAATTATTCCCTGATGGGATTAACTGAGTGGTAACCAGAGGCAGGTGGGGTGTGGCTGGAGGAAGTGGTTCACTGGGGGCAAGGCTACAGGGTATATAGTTTCTATCTGGAGAGTGGAGTTTCTCTCTGTTTTCTGATCATCATGTGAGCGACTGCCCTTTGCCACACTCTTTCACCATGATGTCCTGCCTCAACTTGATCCCCAAGGAATGGAGCCAGCCACTTTTGGACTGAGACCTCTGTAACTGTGAGCCCCTAAATAAACCTATCCTATTCTACAGTTGTTCTGGTCAGGTCTTTCAGCAGCAAAAAAAGGCTGACCAAAACAGCCATCTCCCCTGCCCTGTGTGTTTATTTTATTTTAAGACAGGGTCTTACTAAGTTGCTCAGGCTGACCTCAGTTTATGAACCTCTTGCCTCAGACTTCCAAGTAACTGAAATAACAGGCCTGCAAGATGGCATCCTGTTTCAATTCTTTTCAACCAACCAATGTGAAGGTGTCCTTTTTGTTTGCAGGGGCTCTTCATTTAGAGGAAAACACTTCTTTTCCCTCCCACCTCAATGGCTCATCTGCTTTGTACAATTGGAGCTCAGATCCTGGGCCTGCTTCCTCTGGGGACCACAGGCCTGCGTTTCCTGTTGGGTCCCCAAGGAAGACAGACAGGGGGCTTGCTCTGCCAGACGGGAAGCAGAGACTTATTTAACAATGGGCTGCAAACGCCACCACTTCAAAAGAATCGAGACCTGGCACGTCTATAAACGCAGTGTGTTCGAGCAGCTGCCCTGCCAGAAGTCAGAGCAGGCTGACGTTTTCAAAAACCTTAGGAGCTCTTCTGAACCACATACTTAGTCATACAAACAGTAGAAAGCACCCTAGAAAGACTCCCCAGACGTTGAGCTGGAGAAGCATAAAATCCTTATATCTGATTTGCACAGTTGAACTCCTCTTTCCTTCTCTCCTGGTAAGCAGAGGTTGCTCCTGGTGGTTAGTGTGTGTGTTTTCCAAGGTCAAAGTGAAAGGAGTGGCTGCATGGGCTTTGTGTGGCCCAGCCATGCAAACCTGTTTGTGCATTTCAATTTGTTTTGAGTCCCTGCTGCACATGGCCTGGCCCTCTGCTTCCCATGTGCAAACCTGGGGAGAGGCCCTTGGTCAGAACTTTCTTGGGGAGGAAATTCTTGTAATTGTATATTCCCAGGCCCAGGTGGTACAGATGACTGCAAAGACGGGCCTCATAACAAAGAGGCAGAAGCCCTGGTTACAAAAGCTGGTTGGGCTGGGAGTGTAACACACTGCTTGCCTAGCACATGCAAGACCTGGGTTCCATCCCTGGCACCAGGAAATTTAAAAATAAATAAAGTAATTTGAAAAATTCTATTACCAAAGTGGAGAACTTGAAATTAGTATAAAAAGTAAAACAGATGACAGAAGTTTTTCATGGAACAGTACAACTACAAGTAAGAAAACATCCATGAAATAAAGCAAATACATGTATACTATGTGCATGCACACACTTGGGAGGTAGAACATCTGAAAGCAGTGTAGAAAAGTGAGATATACAAAGATGATACTGCTAAATATGGATTTAGAGAAATTGGTGTAGTAATAACCAGGACTTTTGAGTACTCGGATGTACATTCTTTTTTTGCATCTTTACTCCATTGTTTTTGGCCTTTCTCCTAATTTAGCACCTGAATTCACTCTCTTTTTTCATGGTCAGGACTTCCTAGGATATTTATCCCCTGGAAATGCTGTCATCTTCTCTTTCCATTCTATCCACAACCTGCAATTAGCCTGCCAGCCCCACTAGATCAGACGCACTAACTGCTAGAAAAGTTTCAGTGGGTCTTTCTCCCAGGCAATTTATTTTTCACAGAGAGACCCTGCCAGCCTCAGTCTCAGCTAGAAGGATTGTGTTCATGATAAACTTGGATATCCTGTAGAATCCAGGGGAGGAAGGAGATGGGACTGATGGATGGTGAGGAGACTGTCTGCAGTAATGTGAATTTAAATTATAAATTAGACTTAAATAAATAATGTATGGAGTGTGGGCAGAGTGTGCTCTGAATTTTATATTAATCATCTCATTTAATATGAAGAATGAGCCTTGCAGGTGGGTCTTACTGATACCTAATCCTATGTAAAGAATACTAGTGTGTGGGGAGAGCTGTATTCCAATAAAATTTTATTTATTTACTGGGGATTAAACTTAGAGGATCTTAACCACTGAGCCACATCTCCAGCCTTTTAATTTTGAGACAGGATCTTGTTAAGTTGCTGAGGCTGGTCTTGAACTTGCCATCCTCCTGTCTCAGCCTCCCAAGCCTCTGGGATTACAGGAGTGCACCACCATGCCCAGCTAAAACCCACTTCTTTAACAAAGATCTCTGACGCAATTTTATTAACTTTAGTCATCATGTTGGATGTCAGATCTCTGAACTTGTTCATTCTTCAGTCTGCTCTTTTGTCTTCTTAGATATGTCGTCCACTTCCTGCAGTACCCCTCCCTGAACATGGCAACACTCTTTCATTCTCTGTCTCTGTGTGCTTGAGCTTTTTCCTTTTTTTTTAAAATTTCACTTATCTGTGAGATCATATGGTCATTTTCTTTCTGTGTCTGGCTTATTTCACTTAACATAATGTCCTCCCAGTTCATTGATGCTGTGAATGGCAGGATCTTCTTTATTTATTGTGTGTGTGTGTGTGTGTGTGTGTGTGTGTGTGTGTGTGTGTGTTGCTGGGAATTGAACTCTGGGGCCTTGTGCATATGAGGCAAGCACACTATCAATTGAGCTATATCTCCTGTCCAGGATCTTCTTTTTAAAGGCTGAATACTATTTCACATTATAGATAAACCAGTAGGTAGATATAAAGGAAGTGATTTTACCTCCTTCAGGTATATATCCAGAAGATGATTGCTGAGTCACACGGTAGCTCTCTTTTTAATATCTCTAGGAATCTCCATACTCTTTCTCCATGGTGGCTCTATCAATCTATAGTCACATCAACAGGACACTCAAGGTCCCATTTCTCTGCACCCTTACCATTTATTTTCTCTTTCTCTGAAGACCCCCTCTTTGAGATGGGAGTCTCACTATATTGGTCAGGCTGACCTTCCACTCCTGCAAGTGCCATCCGCAGCCTCCTTTCAGCTCTATTGCAGACTCAACAGCGTCCTTGCTTTTCTATTCAGTTGAAGATAAATTTACCAAGGTACTATATGCAAATTGAGCAAAGATAAAGAGACAACCTGTGTCCAATAAATAGGGAACATTATCAGACCTTAATAAAGAAGAACATGTAAAGAACAAAACCTTTGCTAGCAACAAACAAACTAACCAGTCATAAAGGTAAGAAATACAAAGTGGAGGGCTGGGGTTGTGGCTCAGTGGTAGAGAGCTTGCCTAGCATGTGCGAGACACTGGGTTCGATCTCAGCACTGCATATAAATAAATGAATAAAATAAAGGTCCATCAACATCCAAAAAAAAAAAAAAGGAAAGAAAAAAAAAGAAAAGGAATACAAAGTGGAGTGGAAAGAGATAGGGATTGAGTGTGGTTTAAAATTATATTGTAGCAAGTGCAGTGGTGCCTGTCTATGATCCCAACAACTAGGGAGGCTGAGGCAGGAGGATCATAAGTTCAAGACCAGCCTCAGCAACTTAGCAAGATCCGGTCTCCAAAAAGGGGGCAGGGGGATTGGGGTGTCAATTCCCAGTACAAATAATAACAATAACAACAATGATAATAACAATAATAAAATAGGATTGAGATGTAGCTCAGTGGTAGAGCACCCCTGGGTCCAATCCCCAGTTACCACCCCAAGCACAATTATATTGTAGCCAATGCAGTGGCACACACCTATAGTCCTAGCTACCCAGGAGGCTGAGGCAGGAAGAAAATTTGAGCCTAGGAGTTTGAGACATGCCTGAGCAAAATACCAAGACCCCCATCTCAAATAAATAAATAAATGGTGCCTTTTTAAATAGGGAGTCATTTGAGATGACATCAGGCCTGAGAACAGTGCTGTACTTGTCAGACTTAATGTGGACTCAGTTGTAGATCTTATTACAAGGCAGACCTAATTTAGGATGTCTGGGGTGGGACTCCAAGCTCTGTATTTCTAGCAAGCTCCCAAGAGATGTGAATGCTACTGGCCTATGGCTCCTGCACCAAATAGCAAGGCTCTAGAGCTTCTGTTTACCCCTTGAAAAACAAAAGGAACTCCTAGGCCATATTTGAAATGGGCAGAGCTTGATTCAGAATAGATGTAGAATAATTGATTAGCATGCAGATAAGTCAAGAAACCTTTTTTTTGGGTGGGGGGGATTGAACCCAGGGATGCTTCCCCACCAAGTCTCACTAAAGTTCTCACTAAACTGTTCAGGGCCTCACTAAGTTGCTGACTCTGGCCTCAAACTTGTGATCCTCCTGCCTTAGCCTCCAAAGATACTGGGATTACATGTGTATTCCACCACGCCTGGCACCAAGGATGAGTCAAGAGTGGAAGTATTGGTCTAGGAATGATGAACAACACCTTTCCTTCCAGATTCTGAAGGCCCCAAGGCATGTTTGATATTAACCCAAGACAGAAGTAGGATGCTGGGAGCAAAAGAGAATAAATAGAAGGGGAAGATGATGAATAAGGACTTAGAGAAAGAAATTGAAGTGATATTATGTTGAGAAACAGAATGCCCTGGCAATTTTCTTTGCAGGAAACTTAAAGATTTTTTACCCCAGTAGAGATAGAAGTGGAGGACAGTAAACTCCTGGAAGAAGCTCTTTGCCGAAGTGGGCTGCTCACTGCCCTCAAATGGATCTTACCCCATTGCTAACAATGCTACCATCTTCTCCACCATCTTAAAGCATTTTTAATGATTTTCTTCATGCACCATCTTAAATGCTTTCTCCATGGAAGTCAACCAGTCAGTTGTTAACTGTGAGAATAAAGCTCTGATGGAAGGCAAATCAGGATTTGCCTCACAGCAATTCAATTTTCAATTCACAGCTCAATTTGCTGGCCCACATCCATTCCAGAAAGAAAGAACCATTGATGACAGCCTGATGACGTAAATTTACCAACAGAAACAGTTTTAGTCTAGCTCAAAAGTTGAAACTGACATTCGTGATGGAATAAACACCAAGTAAAAAGAAGAGGAGACCAGAAATGTTTTGAAAGCTCATTGTGATGTGAGCAGCAAATACTGTCCATTTAAATGTTGAATGACTAAGACTAAGAGCCACAAATAGGCAAGAACCATCAGGGATAGTTCAAAGTTAAGTTAATGTCAAGCAAGGTGTTTTGCATGTAAATCCACATTTTTTCATTTTTGGATATGCATGAAAGCATAGATAACTCTAAATTCCTTCATGGTAAGAAACTATTGGGCTTAAATGTGCAAAGTTATCATTCTTCATAAATGTCAGGGTTTCAGTTCAGTTGACCTTATTCTGTATGCTGACATTTGGACTCTGGTTCTAAAGGGGGAAAAAAAAAAGTTTTGTTTTCAAAGAAAATTTTTAATACCCAAAAAGTAAGGTAATGAGTTTGAGACCTGAGGCTCAACTATGTATTTGAGTTCAGTTGTCTCTCTGACGTAGTTTTGAAAGCGCACACGCACACACACACATTTTTTTGTACCCACATAAGAGAATTAACTTCTTGGAATTATAGAAAAAAGTTAGGGGCGGGGGATGTGGCTCAAGCAGTAGCGCACTCGCCTGGCACGCATGCGGCCCGGGTTCGATCCTCAGCACCACATACCAACAAAGATGTTGTGTCCGCCGAGAACTAAAAAATAAATATTAAAAAAGAAAAAAGGGGAGGGATAGTGTTTAAAAAAAAAAGTTACATACTTGATTGATAGCCAAGTTGAACTTAGAAAAAGTTTTGTGCTTTGAAAATCATGAATATGTTATTGATTTGTTCAATCAACATTCAATAAGTCAGGCTAGGGGTGTAGACAGCTCAGAAGTAGAGCTCTTACCTACCATACATGAGACCCTGGATTTATCCCCTGTACACCACACACACATACACATACACACTTGTAACCAGGAATGTAGCTCAGTGGTAGAGTGCTCACCTAACATGCTCAAGGCCCTGAGTTCAATCTCCAGTACAGGGGGGAAAACCCAATATGTCCATTTTAATTTGAAATGATGTTTTCAATTTTAAATGAAGTTCTGAATGTGCAGAGGTCCTTAAATACTGCATCTTCACTAAAGTTGAAAGACATCAATACCACCACCAGGGAAGGATCCATTTCCCAGCTTCTCTATTTTTTGGCAGGATTCAATTCTTTGTTGGCCAGAGGCCTCTCAGTTCCTCCCTTTGCTGGCCTCCCAATGGGCAGCTCAACACACGGCAGCTGATGCACCATGGCCAGTCATAATCTGCTGTAGAGAGCATCCATCACAGCTACTCTCAGGGTGATCTGATGGTACGGGGGCCTGGAAGGTTCATACCCCACTCCTGTCTATCAGTCACCTACTGTGGGTTGCCCCATGCTGCGGTGGTGGTGGTGGGTGCCGACAATTCAGCTTCCAGGAATATCTGGTCCCCTAGGAAAATCAATGAGAATATCCTCAGAGTGAGTTCCACTTTCTTGTTGCACCCTCCTACAAAGAAATGAAGAACTGCTACTTCGGAGGAGAATGTTAATGGGATGCAAGGGCTGCAATCTGCTTTTGCTACCCTCTCCAGCCTGGATTAAATCTGCATTGTCTGACCTTGTGGAATGGAATAGACAAAACTGCTGGGGGTTGACTGGGGAGCTTTAGCAGGGTAAAGCATGTAGTAGTGGCTTGTGTCTTGGCATAAAACCCTTCCCCAGCAGCTCCGCCGATATTCCACACAAGAAATGGGTTTTTGAATGTGGGCTTCGAGCCCAGAGAGCCTGATTTGGGGTGTTATTGGGCACTGACCTCATTTGATGAAGCCCAAGAATCTTAGGACACGCCCTTCCTCTATGAGGTGGCGAGGAGAGGGATAGTATGTCTGAAAAAGGAGGGGCATTAAATTATTATCTGACTGCCTTCCATGAGCCAGCAACATTAGGTACTTAATGTACCTCATCTTGCTTAACCCTTACCTCCCCACTTGTGGCTCATCTCTTTTATCCCCATATCACGTACCAGAGGAGGTGAGACAACTTGTCCAAGGCCACTGAGGGGTGGAGTTGAGAACCAAACCCAGAGAGGTTACTCCAGGAACTCTTCCTCAAGAGGGAAAGTTGAATCCATTTCTTAGTCACCAAGATATCTAAAAACATCAGACCAAGGAAAGGGACGCTCTCGTCCACCACCTTTTGTTCATTTTCTCCTTCCTTCCTTTCTTCCTTTCTTTCTTCTTAGCACTGGGGATTGAACCCAGGTGTGCTTTATCACTGAGCTACAACCCTCAGCCCTTTTTAAATTTGAGACAGGGACTTGCTAAGTTGCCCAAGCTGGCCTTGAACTTGATAAATCCTCCTGCCTCAGCCTCCTCAGTAGCTGTGATTATAAGTGTGCACCACCACACCCAGCTGACCCCAGCATCTTGAAGCAACATGGAATCCACTTTGGAGAAGTGGAGATGGATCACTGATGGCTGGATTCTGTGCCTTGTTGAACCAAACTATGTTTTCAAGGAAGTGTGTGTGTGTGTGTGTGTGTGTGTGTGTGTGTGTGTGTGTGGATGTATGAGTTAGATGGGATGACTGGGATGGACCCTCAAGTAGATATGTTACATTTCAAAATGTTGTTCAATTTTTAACCTAATGGTTCTTTCTGCAATTGTTCTGTCATACTAATAGAGTAAAATAAAATGATTATTATTTCCGGGATGACTATATGCCCTGGAGTCCTCATTTACTCAAGACTGTCAGATCTCAGATATCTAACAAAAAAGGACTAAATATAATCACTGACCACAGACTTTGGCTAATGGATGGCTTTATCTATTTATTTTTGGTGCTAGGGATTGAATTTAAGGACTCATAAATGCTAAGCACACGCTGTCATTGGGTTACACCAACAACCCAACTGTAGCTAATTGTGTAATGACTACCTCACTGTCACTCAAGTGGCCCAGGAGCAAGGAATAGGAAATCCACATTAACCTCAGGGACATGGCCTGCGGTTAGAACTAGTGTGTGGGAGGCCAGCACTTCCTGCCCTCACCCCTTCAGAAGCATTGTCTGAGATTCACACTGGAGCCCACATCTCACGATCAGAATCTCTGAAAGACATGAATGTTGAAGATGTGCCTAAGTTAATTCCTCCTAGTGGAACTTGATGGTTTAAATGCAATGACGTTTTTTCTTTTTTGGGGTTGGGTATCTTTCTGCTTTGCCTTTGATTAAACACATAGTGACAGGTATATAACCTAAGGCTCTCTAGCTTGTGACGTTTCTTTTTTATTTTCCCTTCTCTCTCTCTCTCTCTCTCTCTCTCTCTCTCTCTCTCTCTCTCTCTCTCATGTGTGGCATTGAGGATGGAATCTAGGGCCTTGCATATGCTAGGCAATTGTTCTACCACTGTGCTACACCCATAGCCCTTTTTAATTTACTTTGAGACAGGGTCTGGCTAAGTTGCCCAGGATGGCTGGAGCTTGCAATCTTCCTACCTGGATGGAAGCCCAGTAATTGGGATTGCTTGGGTGACATTTCTTTAGTGTATCATAGGGGGCCAGAAAACCTTTCCTTGAAGAGCCAAATAGAATATGTTTTAGCTTTTGTGGGTCAAATAGTCTTTTTGTTGCAATTACCAAACTGTGATAGGCAGAGCAGCCATAGGTAGTAGGTAAATGAATGGACATGGCAGTGTGCCAATGAGCTGTGATTTACAAGAACAGGTAGCCAGTCCTCAGTCCATAATTGCCATGCCCCACCCTCCGCCAATATATCAAACTAAGTGAAAAAAACAACAAAGAAACAAGGAGTTTTGCATAGACCTTTGCAATGTATTTGCTGGATTGTTAGGGAATTTGTGCTTTAGAAGATTAGAGAAGCTATGTAAAGAAGCAGCAGCTGCAAGACATGTTAGATGCATAAGTTCAGGAGAAGCATACAGGGATAGAGAGGGATGGGAGAACCAAGAAAGTCTTAAATATTTTTCCTAAATTGGCTACCAATAGTGACCACTGTCCTAGCTACTCTTGTCCTCTACCTGAGAAATGTACCTAACAGCATGGTTGCTTGGCAGGCTGAGTGGTGAGCTCCAGGGCTGACCTAGTGCACTTGCCCAGAGGCCTCCAATTCAGTGGCAGTGTTGACTCCAGGCACCTTCCCTCTGGGGATCCCCCTTGCTCATCCTCAACTGGGGTCCTGCCAGCTGTATGGTCTGCAGGACAGGATGAGAATTTCTTCTTCTCAGTAGAGAAACCTGAGAATTGCTACCTTCCCCACACCCTGAAGGTAGTTATCACCAGTGGTAAGTTCCGTGGATAGCACTGACATGACGAGATGCAGTAGACCCTCTTTCCTAAATCCCACCACCCCAGTCTGTTTATAAGAAAATATCAGGCAAACACAAGTGATGGGCATTCTACAAATACCTGACCTAACCATCGATCTTTCAGGGTCAAGAAAAGCAAAGAGATATTGGGGGTGTGTAACTCAGTAGCTCAGGGATAGAGTGTTTGCCCAGCATGTGCAAGGCCCTGGGTTCTATCCCCAGCATTGCAAAGAGCAACAGCAATAACAAAAGATAAACTGTCATGGAATGGAGGCTCAATGGCTAAATCAAATGTGCGCTCCTGGGTAGGAACCTCCGATAGAAAGAGGACAACATGGGCAAACTCAGGAAATCAAATAAAGTCAAGAGTTTTGTTAATCGTAATGAAGTGATATTCATTTCTAGCTTTGGCAAAAGCACCTTAGAAAGACAGTTATAAAAGTGCTGTCATTAATATTCAGGTAAACTAAGAAAAAAGCATGAGATCTCTCTGTACTATCTTTCTAAAATAAAACTTTTTAATTTTCGTGTTGTGGATTGAAGCCAGGGCATCACACCCAGGTAAAACCCCAGCCCCTCAGTTATTTATTTATTGCTACCAGAGATTAAGCCCAGAGGTGCTTAGCCATTGAACCACATCCCCGGCTCCTTTTATTTTGAGACAGGGTCTCGCTAAGTTGCTTGGAACCTCACTAAGTTGCTGAGAATCTTGCTAAATTGCTGAGGGTAGTCTGAAACTTGTGTTCCTCCTGTCTCAGCCTCCCAAGCTGCTGGGATTACAGGCATGGGCAACCTGTAATCGGCCCAAATTTACTTGTTGTTGTTGTTTTTGTTGTTGTTATTATTATTATTCCAGGGATTGAACTCAGGGGCACTTGGCCACTAAGCCACACCCCCAGCCCACTTCAATCCTCCAAAACTGAAGAGGGAGTGACTTAGTTTCCAGGCCTCTTTCCCTCCCTTTGTATTTTATTTAGGGTCTCACTGAGTTGCTTAGTACCTTGCTTTTGCTGAGGCTGGCTTTGAACTTGAGATCCTCCTGCCAAACTGCTGGGATTACAGAGTGCACCACTGTGCCTGGCTCAAATTTACTTTTAATAAGATGAAAATCACAAAATATTTCCTGTGGGGTTTCCATATATATAATTAAGCAAACATAAAGAATTACCACAAATTGGGATGTAACTTAGTGGTAGAGCACTTGCCCAGCATGTTCAAGGCCCTGGGTTCAATCCTCAGTATTGCAGGAAAAACAAACAAAAGAAAATTATCAAAATCAACTAAATTTTTAGAATCTTCCTACATTGGCTTGGAAGAAATTGTCTGTACAAGGAAAAACCCTACTATCTTTTTGAACAGTTGTCCTCCTTTACTTCCTTCCTGTTGTTTTCGTTGCTGGTCAAATAGTTTAGTGACACATTCAATTGAAGCAAATATTTTGGCCAGCAGCCAGTGAAGGAATTTCCCAAATCCCACTTAAGCAGCCTTCCAAAACTGAAGCAGCAGTGGCTTAGTTTCCAGGCCTCTTTCCCTTCCAGCATAGTATCCGAATTATTTCAGTGCTAAGGACATGAAGACTACCTATATGTGTTTGTGGTTGTGGAGTGGGCTGGGAGAGAGGGAGGGAGGGGTCTCCAAAGTGATCATGACACACCTGGACATGTCCAATTGCTTGCAGACCAGAGAGGGGCTTGCATGCCCAGGTGAAGGACAGAAATAAAGTCAGGGTCTTGGTGTCAACAAAGAAAGAGTCTGAGCTCCGGGAAGGCTAACTTCAGTCCCCTTGATGGCTCAGCCACCGTGAATTGGTGCACATGCTTCTAAGCTCTGTGGCGAGACACGTTTGAGTAAATTAACACCAGCCTCTTCAGAGTACCCAAGAAGACAATAGGACTAAATGCAACGGGGTACCCTAAATGGGATCCCAGGACTGAAAGAAGGACATTAGGGGAAAACTAAAGGAATCCCAAAGGTACATCTGTTAATAATAAGGCACCCATGTTGGTAATTAACTGCAACAAATGTGCCATGATATGTAATCTGGGGAAGCTAGGGGTGGGGTGCATGGGAGCTCTGTGCTGCTAACTCAATGTCCTTACAAATCCAAAGCTGTTTGAATGCCAGCTGCCAGCAGAAACTGCAAGGGCAAAGAAATAGTCTCTCCCTGTGACTCCGGAGTAGGCACAGCCCGGCCCACACCTGGATTTCAGATTTCTGGCTTCCAGAACTGTGAGAGAGAAAAAAAAATTGTCTGGATCTAAGCCACCAAATTTATAGTAATTTGTTATAGTAGCTCTAATAAACTAACAGGGCATCTCACTGCAACCTGCCCTAATGAAACTCATTGCTTCCCCTTGCCTGCTCCTCCACTCCCATTTATCCATCAAGCTCCACTAGGTTACTTAGGTGGAGCTCCAGGAGTTGTTTTTGACACCATCCTCATTTCCTTGTGGATGTCTCCGAGTCCTCCCCTCCTGAGCTGTGCCATTGTCTCTTCCTGGACAGCATCTGCCTTTTAAAGCATTTTTTTCTGTATGCCGCGCTGAGGATGGAGCCCAGGGGCTACTGCGGGCTAGGCAAATGCTCCACCACTGAGATATGCCCCAGCCCTTTCCCTCTGCTCATGCCAATCAGCCCAGATGGCCAAATCTCCCAGGTGTTTCACTGGTTCCCTCCATAGTTTCTGCAGATCCCCATCTCCCTCCCCTTTTCCACTCTGAAACCCTCAAGCATCAGCAGAACCACTCAGTCTGCAACCTCCTCTCCAAATGTTTCCTGATGCAGCTGGCTCGCAAGGAGGCTTGGCTCTGCCCAGGTCTCTTCCTGGGCCTCAGCCCTGGGTGCAGGCTCATTTCTCCTCCCACTCTGCCAGGCTACCACAGGGGCTAAGGAAAGACCACCTCCTGGCTCCCACCAACCCTTCCAGACAACCAGCTCTCTCCCTCCTTGTAAAAAAACTGTATCATGAAGCTGCCATGTTCTGGGCACATGCCCTCAGTGAAATTATTTGCTGATAGCCAAGTCATGCCCCTTCATTCCCTGTAGCAATTGGTGCCATCTGGTGATATATATATTTTTTGGTGCTATTGGGGATAGAACTTAGGGGTGCTCTACCACTGAGCCATACCTCTAGCCCTTCTTACGTTGAGACAGGATGTCACTAAATTTCCCAGGCTGGCCTCAAACTCCCCATCTTCCTGCCTCAGTCTCCCACGCAGCTGGAGGACAGGTATGTACTACCTTGATAAATCTTTACTATTCAAATGTCCATGTAGATGATTCCTCTACTTCTGTGGCCTTTCAGTTCCTCGACTGGTCATCTTGTCCTCCTTGACTTTAACTACCACACTGAATCACACCTTCATCTCTGTCCCTACCAGCAGTGGCTATGATCCCTCCACAACCTCAAGGTCCACCCTTCAGATAACCTGGGGGTGGGGTAGGACTACAATTAGAGTGCCCCTTCAGACATGAGGACGATCTTTCAGAACCTGGCTTCAACATTGTCTGGAACCTTCTATCCTCACGAAGAGTTCTGCTTTCCATTCCTGAGGCTTTTCAACATTCCCATGAAGGGCTGTCCTGTCAACGGGCAGTCTTCACTCCTGGGTCTCCATTTGCTGAACCCTCCCTCAACTTCCTCTCCATCTCCAACTTAGTCATTATGGCTTAAAAATGCCTTTGAGATATTTTTTGGGGGGACAGTGGGTGATGGGTGAAAAAAAGTTCTACCTTTGTGTCTATTTAACATTTCCACAATGCAAGATGAAAAAGAAAAGAGTTGGGTGTAGTGGTGCTTGGGAGGCTGAGGCAGGAGGATCACGGATTCAAAGCCAGCCTCAGCAACAGCCAGGTGCTAAGCAACTCAGTGAGACCCTGTCTGTAAATAAAATTCAAAACGGAAGGGGCTGGGGATGTGCTTCAGTGGTCAAGTGCCCCTGAGTTCAATCCTCGGTACCAAAAAGAAAAAGAAAAAGAAAGAAAAAAGAAAAGGAAGATGTCACTAATGGCTTTTTATTTTTTCTTCTCTTCACTTTCATTTCTCTCCTGCTGGCACTTATAATTAGAAGCTGTTTAGCACTTAATTGTGCTGTTATTTTTTTCATGGATTTTATTAATTTTTTCTTACAACTAGAGTTAATTTTCATATTTCCTGCATCTTTTATATTCCTTGACACCCCTTCTCCCTTAATTGGGCAAGTAAGAAGTGCTTAGGAAATCTTACTCACTGGCTATGTTATTTTTTAAAAAAATAGTCATTGAAAATTTTTTTCCAAAACCAGGAGTGGTGATGCATGCCTGTAATCCCAGTAGCTCCGGAGGCTAAGGCAGGAGGATAGTGAGTTCAAAGCCAGCCTCAGCAACAGTGAGGTGCTAAACAATTCAGGGAGACCCTGCTCTAAATAAAATACAAAATAGGGCTGGGGATGTGGCTTAGTGGGTGAGTGCCCCTGAGTTCAATCCCTGGTAGCACCCGTCCCCCCCAAAAAAGGATTTTTTTTTCCAGAACTAGGAATTGAACCTTGGGCTTTGCACATGTTAAGCCTATACTCTACCATGGGGCTACCCAAGTCAATGAATTCTTTCTAAAACTGTATCTTAAAATATAATTTTTTTTTTAAACCATGGCTTCAGGTAAATATTCCCTCTTTCTCTTTAGTGATTCCTGACTTAAAAAATTAGGTATTGATATGTATCTACATTTATTGCATAATATAGATAAATTGATCTATCTAGCCCTACTCACTACTTATTTAATCCTTTTAGATGCCAGAAAGAAAACCTGACAAGTCCAAATTATTTTTAAAACTTTTTTTTTTCTTTTTTTGCTGGTACTGGGAATTTAACCCAGGAGAGCTTAATCACTAAGCTGTATTCTTAGCCCTCCTCTCACTTTTTTTTTTAAATTTATCTTTTAATTTTGAGACCAGATGTCACTAAGTTGCTTAGGTAGGGCCTTGCTAAATTGCTGAGGCTGGCTTTGAACTTGAGGATCCTCCTGCCTCTGCTTCCCAAGTTGCTGGGATTACAAGCATGCATTACCACACCCAGGTTTTTCTTCTTCTTTTAAATGGGCTTATTATTGGGTTCATTGGGCATACCTGTAATCCCAGTGATTCAGGAGGCTGGGGCAGGAGGATCACAAATTCAAGGCCAGCCTGGCCAACTTACTGAGACCCTCTCTAAAAATAAAAAAATATATATACATAAAGGGCTTGGGATGTAGTTCAGTGGGTTCAATCCCCAGTATGAAAACAAACCCAGCATTATGGACATATAATTATATATACATCATATATGCCCTCCCCGCCCCAGTGCAAACCACTCTCTGCTACAGGTGCTTTTCCCCATGAGTAGAAATTTCCTTCAATGGACAACTGGGCTCAATGACCTCAGGAAAGTTATCTGACTCCTTTGGGTGTTGGTGTCTTCGTGTGTAAAATGGAATAATATGCACAACAGGCACATTTGCTGAGAGGACCTAAATTCATTCATATTACTCACCTAGTACATAGTAGGCACTCTTTGAATGATAGTTACCATTTTTGGTGAACCTGGAGCCTCATGCTGAACATTCACTCTACCTTTGAACTACACCCTTGTTTTTTTTTTTAATATTTTATTGGTGGCTATAATTATGTATAGAAATGGGATTCATTATGCCATATTTGTACATGTACATTATTTGACCAATCTCATTCCCCAGTAGCTTCTCTTCCCCCCTCATTTTTCCCCTCGATCAGCTTGCTACACTCTACTGATCTCGTTATTATTTTAGTTAATGCATTATAATCATATATATAAATGAGACTCATGCTCATATACATAGCATAATTTTGTATTTTCATTTTCCAGTACTTCCCCATGCCTTCTCCTCCTTAACCCTTTGTTTACTCTATATTGGTCTCCTGTTTATTTTCATGAGAGCCCTTCCCCACTCCCCCCCAAAAAATCATTCAATCTTTGTCTTTCTGAGTCTGGCTTATTTCATTTAGCATGATGATCTCCACTTTCATTCATTGAACAGCAAATGACATAATTTCATTCTTCTTTATGGCTGAGTAAAACTCCATTGTGTATGCATACCACATTTTCTTTATTAATTTGTCTGCTGATGGTACCTAGATTGGTTCCATAACTTGGCTATTGTGAATTGTACTGTCATCCCCTTACCTTTAAAAAATTATCGCATGGTGCTGGGGTTGTGGCTCAGTGGCAGAGTGCTTGCCTAGCATGTGCGAGGCACTGGATTTGAGTTGCAACACCACATATAATAAATAAAGGCCCATCAATAACTAATAAAAATGTTTTTTATAATTACCACATGAAAAAGATTTATGGAAAGTCTGACCCTACCAACTGATTTACCCACTAATTAGAAAGGTAAAATTTAGAACTTCATCCTATAACAAATTTTGAGTGTCTCTTTTCTTCTTAGAACAAAGCAAATAATTTGAGCTCTAGTTCATAAAGATTAGCTATTGATTCTTTGAAAGTGGGTTAGTTTGACTTTTATTTATTAACTCATTCACTGTTGACAAAGCCAAAGCAGAAGTACCTTCAGTTTCCCCTCTCTCTTCCCTTTCCAAGGATGTGTCAGATTTGTAAAAGTGGAACAAACACCTGTGGGTATTGCACCTTTCAACGTAGGTCCTCTGGAGTTGTGTTCTCAGCAGGCCCACAAGAGTATCTGCTTGCTAAAAGTTCAAAGAGAAGCAACAGAGACCAAGTATGTCTCCAGCTTTCCAAAAGGAGTCAAGACAGATTGTGAAACATATCCTACCTCTGCAAATTCCACCCAAGTCATGAGTTCTCAAGAGTCCACACTAGTTTAATGTCATACTAAACTCTTCCCAAGGGGATGCAAGGCTGATAAATTATGGGTAATGTCTTGCAGTCACAAGATGATAGTAATTTCAAAAGATGTTTGACAGTAGTTGGTGATGATGTAAAAAATAGGATACAGAAATCTAGATGTGTTGACAGCATGGACAGACGTGCTGAACAACATAACCTCAAGAATGCTAAAGAAAGGATTTATGATTTTGAGAGGGTATCTGTCTCATAGCAGGTCACATAAGTCTTGGTCCAGTCCCTTTAGCATATTTATTAATGTCAATATAGACAGCAGCCTTATAAATATTGAAGTAATGCTAAACTGGAGGGATGACTAATGTGAAATTAAAAAAAAACAAAACCCTTCAGCAAAATGATGTTTAACAAAGTGACTATAAATTTGCACCTAAGTTTTAAGAAATAAATTGAAGAAAAAGTATGAGCCTTTCAAATGGCAGTTGGGTAACCTGAGGATTACATAGTGAATATACAATGTTAAAAAGGACTTTGGGGCTGCATATAATAATGATGGATTTAAGGCAGCAACAAAATCACTGTTTCTGCTATGTAGTGTATCTATGGTCTGGATTTCAGTGGCAGGTAAAAGTTGAGACTTAAGTCATTACCAGTTTTGGGGGTAGGGGTGGGAAAAGGAGAGCAACAGGGACAGGGAACCTTCTGTAAATTCCAAAAAGCACACTAGGCCATTAACATTTGTCTTTTTCTTTTTTTTTTTTAGAATTGTAGATGGACACAATACCTTTATATATTTTTATGTAGTGCTGAGGATTGAACTCAGTGCCTCACATATGCTAGGCTAGCACTCTACTGTCACAACCCCAGCCCTAACACTGTCTTTTATCTTTTCTTTTATCACATCCATCTATCCACTTCTTAAACTCTTTATTTGTGCATTGTAGCTGTGCACATTGGATTTGTTACATATGGATATGATGTAACAATGTAATTTGGCTGATATCCCTGCCCAGCACTCCCTCTCCATCTCCCACTCCTGATCCCCTTCCTCAATTCTGATCTCCCTTTGCTTTTCATGTGATCACCCCCACCACCACCACCCCACACACATGAACACACTTTCTTTTTTTCTTCTTTGTGGGAAGCCGGTACTGGGGATTGAATTCAGGGGCACTCAACCACTGAGCCACATCCCTAGCCCTTTTTTTTTTGTATTTTTATTTAGAGACAGGGACTCAGTTGCTTAGTGCCTCACTGTTGCTGAGACTAGCTTTGAACTCTTGATCCTCCTGCCTCAGCTTCCCAAGCTGCTGGGATTATAGGCATGCGCTACCATGCCCAGCTCACACTTTCTTTTCCTTATTCCTCTCTGGCTTCCACATTAGACAGAAAATACAGGACCCTTGACCTTCTGACTTTGGTTTATTTCACTTAACGAAATGGTCCCAAGTTCCATCTACTTTTCCTACAAATGACATAATTTCATTTTTCTTTATAGCTGAATAAAACTCCAATATGTATGTAAACCACATTTTCTTTATCCATTCTTCTGCTGATGGATACCTAGGCTGGTTCCATAGTTTGGTTATTATGAATTGTGCTGCTATAAACATGGGTATGCATGTATTGCTCTATTATGATGTCTTTAATTCTTTATTTATTGGTTGGTACCAGGGCTTGAACCCAGGGGTGCTTAACCATTGAGCCATAGCCCCAATCTTTATTTTATTTAGAGACAAGGTCTTGATAAATTGCTGAGGCTGGCTTTGAACTGATGATCCTTCTGCCTCAGCCTCCCAAGCTGCTGGAATTACAGGTATGTGCCACCTGCTAGGCTTAATTCTTTAGGCTAGACACCCAGGAGTGGTATAGCTAGGTCATTTGGTGGTTCCATGCCTAGTTTTTTGAGGAAACTCCATACTGATTTCCATAGTGGTTATAATAATTTACAGACCCACCAACAAGTGTAAAACTGCCTTTTTGTCCACCTCCTCTCCAGCACTTATTATTGTTTGTATCCTCAATGACTGCCATTCTGACTGGTCGATTCACATTTAATTTGAAGAAATAATACAATATATATCTTATGTACCCTTCACCTGCCTCTCCCAATGGTAACATCTTATAAAATTATGGCAAAATATTTCACAGTTGGATATTGACATTAAAACAATCCACCAAGTTTATTTGGATTTCCCATATTTAGTTTTATGTAAATTCATGTGACCACCGTCACAACCAAGATATGCTTGGGAGTCTGGGAGTGTACAATTCAATGGTAGAGAGCTTGCCCAGCATTCTGTGAGGACCTGGGTTCAATTTGCAGCACATGCATGCACACACACACACACAACAAAAATAAAAGAAAAATCCAACAACACTTGGGTTTTTCTCCATTTAAAAAGAAAAAAAATCACCTCATTATTCTAACTGGAGGCATTGTAGAGACCACAGTGTAGAATTTATTTATGGGACAGTAATCATGTGGCAAGAGTCATAATAGGCAACAGTAGAGTATGGACGCTTTAATTCAATTGGCTGAATGAGACTCGAAATGATCAGTTACAGAATGCAGACCACAGAGTGTAAATCCCTCCTATGACCTTTGAAGAAACTCAGACCAGAGGTAAAATTCCTCAATCCGGTTTCAGTGGCGGGGCCCAAAGACCCAGGGATGCCGAACTCTTGGTCCATTGGTTTCCCAGTTTGTCTTTTCCATTAGCTCCCAGCATCTTCACCTGATGGAGCCACTTTGAGGAAAACAGGTGTTCACCAGCGCCCAGCTAAATATACAGATAGCAATGGAGAGAGAAAGAGAGAGAGAGAGAGAGAGAGAGAGAGAGAGAGAGAGAGAGAGAGAGAGACTTTTGCAAAGCATGCAAATACCTATCAGTACAGATATTTTTAATGTGGGTTGGAATTTCATGGAAACTGAAAAGGGGCAGTGCTATCTACACATTTTCATTAAATCCAGACCACCACTTCCCTTTTGCAGAAGATGTAAACGTGGTGACAGACATTAAGAACTCCTGGAACAATTCTATGAAAGATAAAAAGCAAGGTTTGAAAGAAAAACTTCCTGAGCTATGACAATAGGAAAAGCCCACAAGAAGCCATTCATTAGGCGGGCTGGCGCCACAGGAGAGAACTTGGGGGAGGCTGGGAAGGCGGAATCCTTCTCCAGTCCAGGCTTTCAGGACACCCACTATGGGCCAGGCTTTAAGGCGAGCCCGCAATATGCCCAGGGTGGGGGGTGTTGCAGCCCGGGGTAGGAGAGCGTCTGTGCACACTGAGGGCTGAAAGTACAGACCGTCCTAATGCACGCAGACCGGGGCCAAGAAGTGGCTGCGCAGACACAGCGCAGGTACGCAGGAGGGCCTCCTGCCCTGCTTCCGCCCTCACCTGTGCGGCCTCCGGGGACCAGCCGCAACAAAGGCGGGGGTGCCAGGAGGGAGGCGCGCTCTAAGAAGGAAGGACCGGGCTCTGGCCACCGCCGCCGCCGCGCCCCGCCCAGCAGCAAGCGGGCGCTTCCGCCGCCTCACCTGCTGCGGCCCGGCGTCCAGGGCGACGGGTTGACCCGCCCCGAGCCTTCAAGCGCTGCCAAGCCCCCGCGCGGGAGGAAGGGCGGGACCTCAGGCCGCCTCCCTGGCCGCCCAGGTCCTTGCTGGCCGCGCTGGCCCAGAGCGTGATCGTCTTACTTCTGCCCGGCCAATTCCCTGAGCGCGCCCCTTCCAACAAGAACCTCCGCGGGCGCGAGCTCCTGCCCGGTGCGCCTCGCTCGCGCGGGCCCCGAGCGCGCCCCTGACCCCGCCCCCTCCTACCCCCAGGGCCCCGGGGCTGGCGCCCCCGAGCGCGCGCGCCCCGCCCCCGGCCCCGGCCCCGCGGCTCGAGCTCCAGCGAGCGCCTGCCCCGCCCCCCCCGCCCCCTCCCCGCCCACCCCTCCCCCGCGCGCCGCGCGCCTGCCCTCCCGGCTCCCTCCGGGGCCGGCCGGCACTTTCCTCCCAAGTTGCAGCGCAAGTTCGCGAGTGGCCGTCTGCGGCGAGGGCACCCGGAGCTTCCCTGGTCTCTGGCCGGCTGGGGCTCCTCGGAGTGCATGGGCGCGGGCCGAGCTGGCCCGGGGGGCTGAGCACCCCGCGCCCAGCGCCATGGAGGGAGCCGAGCCCCGTGCGCGGCCCGAGCGCCTGGCGGAGGCCGAGGCGCGGGCTGCCGACGGCGGGCGGCTGGTGGAGGTGCAGCTTAGCGGCGGCGCGCCGTGGGGCTTCACCCTGAAGGGCGGCCGCGAGCATGGCGAGCCGCTGGTCATCACCAAGGTAAGGCAGCCGCGGGGCCCGCGCGGTGACAGTCCCGAAGTGGCCGCGACGCTTAGTATTGTCCGGGGTAGGAGTACCGGAGGGAGCAGCCCTCTGTTCCGAGGCGTGCGACTGCTCGAGTCAGCGGCAGAGACCTGGGCACCGAGGCTGACCAAGGTGTGTGGTTCCGGCTTCACCGCGGCCGTTCTCAGGAGATTGCAGGCGCCCAACTGAGTTTCAATGGCTCCCGTTCCGGATCCCTTTCCCCTCCCCCTCCGGGAAAGGGCCTGGTGGAGTCCCCTCTGACTCCTGGTCTTCCCGAGGGCGACGACTTCTACCTGCGGGGCTGTCCGGAGGTGAGAGGAGGAACATTCCTAGGAGCCGGGGGGTAGACAGAATCGTCCCCACCTGTTTGCTTCTCTAGGGTCCCTAGTTCTGTACCCGTTATCACTATGAAACCCAGACTGGCAGCTGCCGCCTGCCCAGCTTCTCGATTTCCATCAGCGCATCAATATTTACTGACTTTCAGCTTCCAGACCTATATCCATGCGCACTGGATACCTGCAGAAACTTACAGAAACTTTTCGTCGTGCTTGCTTATGAAAGTAGGACTTGAAGAAAGTACTAACTGGCGTCAACTGGAATATGCATGTGTTGGGGAAGGGTTGCTTTAGAACTGGAACTCTCTTATCTCAAAACAAAATTCATCCTGAAACTTACCATTCCAAATCTGGATAAACCTGTAAAAACAAACAGCAAACCAGTCTGTTTTCTGCTAGTTGAAAGTGTCTAGTGGTCAGTTTCTTTGAAAAGCGTTGAGCCCAGCCATTGTTAGGGACAAAGTTCCCTTTAAAATGTAAATATTCCTGGCTACTAGAAGCTTTTGAAGGTGACTTACTGTTTTTCTCTGCTTTTCTCCCTCACCACAGCAGGAAGAAATTAAGTGACTCCTAACCCACCCCACCGGTAGTGAATTAGGGAAGTGAGATGGCTTTGGGGTCCAAACAGCAAATGAAATGCCAAATTTCTCTATTCTGTATTTTCTCTCTTCCTGTCTCTCCTCAGACTGGGGGTTGAACCTGAAGGTCTTTGCCCACTCCATGAGTATTCCACCACAGAGCTACAACCCCAGGACCTCTCTTACATTTATAAAACTGGAGACTTGAAGGGGATACTTGCTTAGCTGTACACTGAATTTATGTTGAATTCAGGAAAGACAGTGGCCTCAGGAAAGAGGTTGTCATTGTTATAAATTTAAGGATGTGATCCTTTATCAAATTGGAATCTTTGAAAAATCAATGGGCAGTCATAGAGTGTTTACCCTCCCATCCAGGACATGCTTCTGAATATTTCTTAAAGCACCTTAGCTTGTGCATTTAAAACAAGGTTTTAGAAGCCATTTCTTTCTTTCTTTCCTTCTTTTTTTAATGGATTGAACCCATGTGAGGCAAGCACTCTACCAACTGATCTATATCCCCAGCCCTTAAAGACCATTTCTGATGGCAGCAATTGAAAAGATGTCAGGTAAATAACACAGATCTTTAGCATTTCATGTACTTCTTTTCTTAAAACAATGTAGCCAGGCGCATTGGCACAGGCCTGTAATCCCAGCAGCTTGGGAGGCTGAGGCAGGAGAATCATAAGTTCAAAGCCAGCCTCTGCAACTGCACAGAGACACTAAGCAACTCAGTGAGACCCTGTCTCTAAATAAAAATACAAAATAGGGGTGGGGATGTGGCTCAATGTTCAAGTACCCCTGAGTTCAATCCCCAGTACAAAAAAAAAATTAAATTTAAAAAATGTTTTTAAAAATTCTATCTTTATAGCAGATGGAATAATTTATAAAATATTATTTGACGTGAAGTCTTGTGTTTTGGCCCTGCATGGTGTAAAAAGGTTGGTGGAGGTTACTTTAACTCTAAAATACACTAGTTTCATCAGAAGTTGCTCTTTTGTACAGGTACTCCAAGTTCTAAAAAACTCTGCATTCTTAGTGGCCCCCTGGTTCTTCCTATTTCTAGAAATTGAAAGATGTTGCTGGTCAAGCCCAGTAATGCTAATAAGCACTCTACTACTGATCTGTATTTCCAGCCCTACTTAACTTTTACACATGCTCCAATGTGGTTTTGTTGCTTAGAATGGAAGGGATTCAGAAAATCTGAGGGCATTTGTCCCTTATTTCCCTGCATATATATATGTAAATAGATACGTGCAGTTGCACCCTAACTTGTGCATGCATATATATTAGCCACATGTTCTATTGCATAGTATCAGCAATTTTTCACCTACCTGTCTTTTCTCCTGTGTTAAGATCACTGGTGATGCTTGCATATAGCCTGAGAGCTGGTAATTAACTGTCAAATTATTTAAAAGGAAGAAGGAAAATGTGTCTATTTATGGCTACTTGAAGAGTGAAAGCAAACTGTTGTGTTGGAGACTAGGGAAAATTATTCTACCACCAGAATTTGAATTAATCCAAATTTTGAATCTTCCCTTCCCAGTGGCTACTGAAAAAATCATCAGAAATCATTAAACAATAATTCTTGAAATAGTTCTTTTGCACTTAAAAAATACTTTGTAATTAAATGGTTACTTATTGGAGCCTTGGGATTTGCACAATTTATTTTCTATTTAGCCAGCTTTGAATTGAGAGTAGTTTGATCCAACAGCAAGAGGACACTTTTTTTTTTTTTTTTTTTTTAATGATTAAAGTGGTGTCATTCGAAAGTCTCACAGGAGTGCACATTTTAGAACTGGAAGGAGCTGGGGGTGGAGCTCTTGCCTAGTATGTGCAAGGTCCTGGGTATATCCCCAGCAGCACAGAGAGCAAGAGACTGGAAGGGATGTTAAGAACAAGGCTGGTTCAGTACTAATCTTCAGATGGAGGAATTTCATTAGCCTATTTTAATAGTTGAAACAGCTGTGGCCAAAAGAGATTAAATGGTGTATACTGAAGTCACAAACCTGGGGAGTCCTGGGAAGGACCCTGAATCTTCATCCCTCCTCCTCTAATCAGTGCTATCTACTTGCATCTGGAATTTCTTGGCAATGTCATGTTGAATAACTTGGTGACATTCATTAGGTAACAAATTTTCAACCTTGGCACTGTTGACATTTTGTGTTGAATGATTCTCTGTTGTGGGGACTGTTCCCCAAATTCCCTGGCCTCTACTTGCTGGATACCATTGGTTATCTGTCCACAGGTGTGACAACCAGATATATCCCCAGATGTTGCTTTATGTTAACCCAGTTGTGAATCACTTTGTTGAGTTAATGGTGTGTTACCTTTGCTCTTAAAGTGTCTTTGTGTTTATTTAATTCTTTTTGCCAACCCTGGCCTTGAGGGTGGTGTGTTTGGAGGCCCCTGGCCATTTCCACTGTTTGTGTGGAGGGCTGTTTTCTTTCCAAGTATTGGTCCTGAGAAAGGAGTTATTTACATAGTAAAAGGCAAACAGATACTTGCTTCATCTGCATTTTCATAGCCAGAAAAAGGAAATATCAAGTGGGACTCCCCTACTGCATTTTATAGTCATTCTGAGTGGCCTAGGTAAGGTCTGACTTTTCTCTGGGTCTAGTATAAAGTTAAAGGACACTAACTTCCAGAGAGCTTAATATTTATGGAATTTGAGGTGCATGCCTGAAAACCATTGAGACCATTGCTGACCGATGGCAGCATATGTAGCTCAAAGTCTTCCTTTTGTTAGTAAAAAATGCTTGAGAACCTATTTTTTCCTTGCTCTTTTTACAGAGAAAGCAGGAATAATGTTCCCACTCTAAGACCCTGCAGAGACTTGCTAGTATTTCAGGACCCTGTCTCAGGGCCTGTGTAAGCAGACACAGTGGAGATTTGCAGTCCTGCTAGTTTTGCATATTTCTTTCCTCATCGGTTCAGCCAACAGAAAACTTCAATGGGGGAGGAGAGGGTGCTGACTTATAAACTTCACCCCAATGGCTTGAATTCCCAACGGGCAGTTGGGGAATACTATTCATTTGGAAACATTAAGTACACCAGCTGGGTGTCAGGCGGCCCCCTGCTGCCTCAGGAATGTTTGTTAAGGACAGAGGAATGAAGCCTCAGCCCCGCCTATTCATGTTTCTTAGAGTCCCCCCACTAAGAATGCCAGAACCTTCCAAGAAGACATTCTTTTGGACCTGGCCTAGTCCCTCCCCTGGCAGCGCCCTTGGGTACCCATTAGTTTCCAGGTTGCCTTTGGCAACAGAGCAGTCTTGGAGGGGGACTGGACTGCTCTGGAGCTGGATGCTTGAAGATTTCCATAGGTTCCCCACCTGACTTGCCCTCTCAGAGTGCTTCAGATAGGGCATTTTGCTGGATATGTGAACATTATGTATGTTTTTTATTGTGAATGCTCAAGGCAGAATCAGGGCACATTTGGTGGGGTGTGCACTACATCCTACATAAAGCATTAGACAAGATGGCAGAGGGCTCAGAAGGACAGATCGTTAGGGATGCGTGGGGATGAGAGACCCCAAGCCTCTCATATTACAGTGATTTGATAAGGGGGGTTCACTTTAGGGGGCCGGCTGAATCAGGGTCATCATTGACTTGGGGACTGGGGAAGTCAGAGCAGCTGCTCTTTATGTCCTTATCTTTGTTAGGAGCCAAGTTCTTTGTCAAATATTAAGTCTTTGAAAAAGAGGGGTCCTTGAATTCAGCAGTAGATCTGGAACTGATGGATCTGAATTTTGTAGATTTGGGTCAACTTCTGTGTTTACCCACAATTCATGCTGCTTTTATGGGTGTCTGAGAAATGGTAGGTGGGTGAGAGTTTGCGACCCTCTGCCTTATGGCATACCTGAGTGCTGTGGCCATAGCAGGTCTTTGGAATTGTAAAACCCATTCCCTTTTTGATGGCAGTTACAGTGTCTTCTGAATTATTTAGGATGAGTGTACTTCTAAAGGCTCATTTGTACTTGAGAATTAATAGTATGCTTAAAAAACATGAGGTGAGTTTTCTTTCCTGTGCTGAAAGACCTTTTCAGTTGGGAGACCTTCCTTGCCAACCGGCTTTCAAATAGATCTTTATTACCCTTTCCCAGCCTGCAAATTAACTTGGCCCTGCTGAATTCTAATCCTTGTTCCTCCAGAGATGTTTTGGACAGTGGGGTGGCAAACTGCCTTTTAAAGTTCTTTTCCAAGGTCTGGTACCTGGAGGCTTTGAGGTTCAACGGGTGGAGGGTTCTTCCTCTTTGAGACATTAGTGTGCTTGACTCACACCTATAAATCCAGAGGCTTCGAGGATTATGAAAAGCTATAACTTAAGCTATGTATCACACTTCTGAACCATGCTGAATTTGGTCTTCGTGGCTCAGTTATGAGTATTTCTTAACATGTCCTAACATCTATCTGTTAGCGGGGGGGAAAAACTAGTTCTCCTGAGAGCTAAATGTGGAATAACAAATAGTAGTTTTCACCTTGTCATAATGAGCTAGGGTTTCTTAACCATTTTTATATTTCATGGCCAAAGAAACTGGGCTCCTCACTTGGGGAGGGCTGTTGTTTATTTTTTTAATTTAAAGAAATGCAGTTTGGACTTGTCTCCCCTCCCAAGGTTGTTTACTGTCAGCATGCAGATAAACCTGGATTTGTGACCAAGCTCTTAGGGGCAGAGAAGGAAAGCCCTAGGCTCTGTGGAATTTTTTTTTTTTTTTTTTGCACCCTGGGCATGTGGAGAGATTCTACAAGATAATTTTAGGGTATGAAGGCTGAATAGTCTTTTTATTCAGGTTGTCTTTTAGTTTCAAAGACCAGGTAGGAGTAGGGCAACACTTTGAGCAGAAATTCTACAGGTTTCTACAAGCCACAGCTTTTCCTACACATGTGAGCTAAAAATTTTAACCCACAACAAGGATTTTGAAAGAACTCTGAATTCCATGTACTCTTTTAGACCTTAAAAAAAATATATATTGACTGGAACTGGGGGATGTAGCTCAGTGATAGAGTACTTGCCTAGCTTGTGTGGGGCTTCTATCCCCAACTCCACCCCAAACAAGCAAAACAAACTAACAAAGCACTGTCAGCCTCTGATAAAGGAGGGTATAGTTTGAAAGAATTATTTTCCTGTTATCTTGTTTGAGCAAAAATTTGCATTGTAGGAGATGGAGCCTGCTCCTTTTATGGATATGAATGAATGTAGACTTCTTGTTGGGGAAACATGTGGAATGAAGATGGTTTATCATTAAAAAATAATTGGGACTGGGGGTTTAGTCAGTGTTAGACACTTATCTAGCATGTATGAGGCCCTGGATTCCATCCCCACCAGGGAAAGAACAGAACAAAACAAAAAACAACTCAGAAAACTAACCTCACTATAGTTGAACCTTAAGCTAGGTTTTCTGAATTGCAAAGGTAACATTTTTCTTTAAAATCCCTAAGTATTAAGTTGCAAGTGATGTTGACTGATCTGTTGTATGAAGATGGCAGAAAAAAAGTGTTCTGGATTGGCTAGAAGGGTAGGGGTTACCTTTCTTTTGGCCAAAAGTGAATAAGACTTTCAGATCAAAGGCAAATACTGAAGGTCAAGGAGAAACCAGGCTGGGTAGATTGTGTGCCCTTGAAAGGCTCACTTACTGGATGAAGAAAGGAGACAAAGTGTCAAAAAATATATCTTTTTGATAGTTTGTTTTTATGTTTATCAAAGTGGCTCTTGCACAGAGTAAATAATCAAAAGACTCTTCTGAGTTGTTACATACCAACAGCTCCCCTCCCTAGAGACAGCCATTGAACTTGTGTCTTTTGGCACAGCCATCTCTATCCTTAAACAGTGGGTTTGCATTGTATATAGCTGCCACTTTTGTTGCTGTTTTGTTCTTTCCCCTATAGGAGGTTAGGGTTTAGATTTTCCCCCACTCTCTCTCTTTTTTTTAAAGAGAGATAATTTTAATATTTATTTTTTAGTTTTCGGTGGACACAACATCTTTGTCTGTCTGTCGTGCTGAGGATGGAACCGTGCTGAGGATGGAACCGGAACCGGGCCGCACCGGGCGGCAAGCATGCTACCTCCTGAGCCACATCCCTAGCCCTTCCCCCACACTCTTTAACTGCCAGCCTGTCTTCTCCCAGCTTCATTTTTTTTTAACTCCTCGAACTCTCAATGTAATTACATCATAATTTTGTTTGGAAGGATTTTTTTTTTTTCAGCCTTGGCGCTGCTGACATTTGGCCCAAAACAGTTGTGAGACTGTCTTTTTTGTAGTAGCCTCCCTGGCCTCTTCCCACTAGGTGCTAGTCACACCCCTCTACCTGTCTCCAGATATTGCCAGTTGTCCCTTGGGGGCAAAATAGCCCTCTTAGAGGAGCAGTGAGTTAACAGTATTCAGTGTTGACATTGTTTTGTATTTTTTGCGGGGCTGGGGGTCTAACCCAGGGCCTGGTGTACACCAGGCAAGCACTCTACCATTGAGTTAAACCAAAGATTTTATAGCTCTCTTGTACTTATTTTTTAAATTTTTATTTATTTTTTCTTTGTAGTGCTGGGGCTCCAACCCAGAATCTCACCTACGCTCTGCCATGGGAACCACATTCCCAATACTATATTGTTTTGATTACAAATGCTATCACTCTTGAGTCTGGGGGTACATACTTATTATTATTTTTCCTGCACAATATTTTGCAGTTGCTGGGATTAATTATACTTTTTCTTTGCTTAATTTCCTGTCTACTTATTATTGATTCATCTCCCAAATCTTCCTCAATTATGAAACATCTCTTATATTCACATACAGAGTGTGTCACCTTTTGAGACCTTCACTATCAGCAAATGTCATAATTTTATCTTGAGAAGTTTCATGGTTTGGTAAAGTCTCTGTTGGAGATTGTTGTCTCTTAGCACTCTGAAGGTGGTCTCCTTTTGATGCACAGTATTGCTAGAGGGACATCAGACTTTTCATCCTTTTGACTGGCTCTAAACTTATTTTTCAGTTCTTTATATTTTTGTTCTAGATTTCTAGGAGATTTTGTGTAACCTCATTTTCCAATCCTTCCTTTGAGTCTTAAATGTATATACTCTTTTTTTTCCACATTCCAAAATGTTGTTTTTTGGATGTTCCTTTTATATATGGTACTGAGATTGTTTCATGGTTCTTTCTTTTCTCTGATAATAGTAAGCTGGTTTCTACTAAGTTATCTTTCCATGTAGAGTCTATTTCCAAACTCTACTTTCATTGTTTGCTTTGGCTTCTCTCTTTCCCCATAGTAGTTTCCTTCAAATGTCTAGTGCTTCTTGGCCATCTACTGGTATTGAAGAGTATGTTGCCCAAAATAATGGAGGCTCTGTGCGTGTGGGCAAGTGATCTGGTGAGGCTCTTCTGTGGACTCCTCTAAGGCCATGGGCTTCAGATCATTTCCTTCTGAACTGGCCATGTCAGATAGTAACTTTTTCCTCTACCTAATAAATTTCTTGTACAGAGCATATTTAGAGGTGATGGGAAGTCTGCCAATGGAGGGGACCCTTGCCTTGCTCACCTGGGTGAGAGTCCCCATCTCTGTCCCCTTCTCTGACCACAGTGGTTCCAGTTTGGAGGGAAGGTCACCATTAGTAGTAAGTGGCAGTGCTTGCTTATGTCTGAAGCTGGATCTTGCATTTGGTTTCTAGGCTTATCTAATCTTTTTTTTAAAGCTATTATTATTTTTAGTTGTAGTTATAGAAGGACACAATATCTTTATTTTTATGTGGTGCTGAGGATTGAACCCAGTGTTCCACATAAGCTAGTCACGTGCTCTACCACTAACTACACCTCCAGCTCCCCTCGGCTTATCTAATCCTTAATCCTTCAGTCCATCAAACTAGAATCACTTCTGTTTTATTGTATTAACATGGGGATTAAGTGAGGCAGTGTGTAAAACTAGCTGTAATAAATTTGAATTCCTTCTTAACTCGCCTCCCTCCATTTCCCTAATGAATTCATTAAGAATTCATTAAGAATTTGGGAAACTTGGCTGGATATGATGATGTACACTGGTAATTTCAGCAATTACAGAGGTGGTGGCAGGAGGATTGCAAGTTTAAGTTCAGCCTGGGTAACTTGGCAAAGCCCTCTCTCAAAGTAAAAAATGAAGAAAGGTGGGGATGTAGCTCAGTGGTAAAATACCTCTGGGTTCAATCCTTGGTACCACTGGTGGGCATTGGGGGGTATGGGTTAAGGAAGTATTTGGAACACTATTTTAGAAATATAAATTTATTGAATGACCCATATAGTATAGACAGATTCATAGCTAGGTTTTGAATGGCATATGATTTTGTGACTGGTTTTAACTGTTTAGTATGGGTTTATAGGAATGCATTTAATTACCAGATGCATCTATTGCCAGCTCCAGAATATCGTCTTGTGTTATATATAGTCCACTAAAAGTGATTATTTCTTCCCCACCTTCTAAACCACTTAAACCCCTCCTTTTAAACCACTTAAAAATAATACTGTTTTTTCTTTTCATTATAATATTTATGATTTTTTAGATCATATGATATTCAGAATAATATGATTTTTTTTGTGTGTGTGTGTGTGTGTGTGTATGTGTACTAAAGATTGTAACCAGGGAGGTTCTGCTACTGAGCTTTATCCCCAACCCTTTTTATTACTTATTTTAAGACATAGTCTTGCTGAGGCTGACACTGAACTTGAGATCCTCTTACCTCAATAAGCCGAGTCAATGGGATTACAGGCATGGGCCACCGTGTCTGGTAAGAAAACATTTTTAAAAGGTGATTTTTAGGAAGTGAAAACAGTGGAAAAGATGAACATTAAATATGCCTGTGACAACAGACTCCATGTCTTCACTCTTTGGCAGTAGAAAACCTTTCAGGGTGTACAGCTGTACCCACAGGTGTTTCAGGGATGCTGCTCTGCCGAAGTCGGTATCTTCTCTTCCTAGTGGGCATGTGTTAGACTCTGTATCCCAGCTTCTCTTGCAGGTGGGTGTGGCCATGTGACAGTGTTACCCAGGGGAGTGCTTGAGTAAGGGATGTCTACCATTTTATACTCCAGCTTGCCTTACTAGCACAGGTTCCTGAATGACAGAGGAGGTGACTTGTCATGGCATGTACCATTACATGAGCCAGAAATAAACCAGTGTTGTGTTTTGGTTCTTGGATAACATGCTGTGTCAGCCTATTCTAGCAAAAGAAATCTTGAGACAAATCAAAAGTTTTACATTCCACTTTGAGAGAAAAAAAAAATAGATTTCATTTATACCCCATGAGCCAGTGTGACTCTTCAGTTTGTTGAAGGAATCCCTGTGGGTGTCCAATTAGCATGTAGCTTATTGCCTCCATACTTTAAATTGAGACTTTCACACCCAGTCTTTCCACCCCAGTCTTTTCTTTCTCTGAGCTGATAATTTGATTTTTCCCTCTGTCATGTTTTTCCTTCCCTTCCGTGCAGGTGATTGCCTGGGAGCTCGGGAGAGGTAGGGCAGGAGGCTGGGAGGATGCCCGGTGTAGAGTCGTCAGGTAGGGCTGGCCAGAGGCAGAGGGGGGTGGGCTGTCGGAATGGTTTCAGGGATTGGACCTTTCTCCTGGCTCTTCTGTCCATCCTAACCACGTGGGTTTAAGTGCAGAACATTTTGCCTGGGAGGGGTACACTTTAAGTCATCATTAAGGGCTGTTATCAGATTAGTTAATTATAATCCTGTATGGTAGACTTTTTCTTCCCCTGAGGAATAGCACACAAGTACAGGAGTTAGATCAGCAGTGGGAAAGGAGATGAAGATGAGGGCCAAGTACAGCTGGCTTCAGGAGGAAGGTAGAGCTGGCAGTGGGCTGGGGAGGGTGCCTAGGAAGTGGAGAAGGAGGGCCTCATTTGTTCCAGGTACCATGTCACCTAAGGAGGAAGAGTTAGGAAACCTTATGGGGCCCCAGGGCCTGGATGCTTGGAGCTGCAACCCTCCCTGGTTTTGCAGTGCAGGTGAAGGTGATTCTTTGCTGATGGCTGGCAGATTCTGAAGCTGAGGAAATTCTGCCCCTTTGTTAATTGTACATATATGTGTAACTTTGTAAACACAAAGATATTTATCAGTGCTCATTGTACATATGCTTATAAAGTTATAAGGGTAGTGTTCTCTTTTTATTTTTATTCATTGCAAAAACATTAAGACAATATTGAAAACAAATTAAAGGAAGAGACTTAACAGTAGTCCACATACTTAGGTAAGCATTTTATTTGTGGAAGTACAACTATATTAATTCCCCTTCCCTCTATTGAATGCTTTACTTTGAATCGTTAGACCCACTTATTCATTGGTTGATGGTAATTCTTAAGAATTCCATTGTCAAGGGCTAGGAATGTAGCTGCTCAGTGTTAAAGTGCTTGCCTAGCATGCATGAGACTGTGGGTTCAGTCCCTAGCACTGCAAAAAAGAGGAAAAAATTACATTGTCAAGAGTCTTTGGGATCAGATCATAAATTAAAGGAAGTTTTAAGTTTTTTATATGACACTTGAAATGTTAAAAAGTGACATTTGGGGCGGGGGGGTGGTGGTGGTGGTGGTAGTGTAGCTCAGTGCTAGTAAAGCACTTGCCTAGTATGCACAAGGTCCTGGATTCCATCTCTAGCATCACCAGAAGGAAGAAAAAGAAAATAAAAAACAAATGATATTTTGTTATCATAGAACATATTAAGTTTTGTAATTTAATCTTTTCTAGATGGGCATATTACACACAACACGCGCACACACACACACACACACACACACACACACACACACACGAAAAACCCTACTTGTTTCTGGAAAACAAAGTTTAAGTTGATCAAAATGTCAGTTTTTGCAGCAACTGGGTTTCTGTTATGTTTTGGTATGTGCAGCTTTTCTTAACATTTTCATTATGTTTTTGAGGCCCTAAATCTTGAAGTTTGGAAAGAAAACATCTGGACTTAAAAAGACAGGCTTGCTTCTGCTCCAGTCATATTTATTTTCTGTTGATTTAACAACAGAAGTTTGTACACAGTGGATCCCACTTAGGGTTTATGAGCTGGGGGTGGTAGAGTTATCTTCACTCCCCCTCCCCATTTTCAGGGGCTGGTGTTTTGGAGAAGAGTAATTAAAACCCCATACCATTCTGCATATTTGTGAAATTTCAACCACAAAGATACTTTTGCATTCTTTGCTGCTTTCTGGGAATGGGTGCTCCTTCTTGTGCCCTGAAGAGGAACTCCCTTTGTTTTTACAGAGAGTTTAATTCTCAGATTACCCATGCTGTAATTGCAGTTCTGAAAAAGATGTTTAATTCACACACACACCACAAAAAAGAAACTCAGTCTCCTTTTCTTTTGAACTATTTTTGCAGTGACCTCCACGGGCTCATTTCCTTTGCCCTTTGCTGGAATGTTGCTTTCTCTGGAAGGGTTGTCTAGGGGGGGTCTCCTGTGCTTCTTGAACTGAAATGTGCATATAGACACTCATATCTACATGTGCAGTCTCAGCTGCTCTTCTGAACTCTGGGAATGCCTGTGAGTGTTGCTAAGATCCTTCAAGTGCAGCATGATCCAAATGGAAATTTTTCTTTTACCTTCTCTAATCCCTGTCCTCAATTTCTAATTTTAAAAAAATTCTTTTTAAAGATGTTGATAGACCTTTATTTATCTTATGTGGTGCTGAGAATCGAACCCAGTGCCTCACACATGCGAGGCAAGTGCGCTACCGCTGAGCCACAGCCCCAGCTCTTACAAACTTTTTTTTAAAAATTGATTTATTTTAAAATTTTGAGACAGGGTCTCTCTAGGCTTAGGGCCTTTGTTGGCCTTGAACTTTAGATCCTCCTGCCTCAGTCTCCAGAGTCTCTGGGATTACAGATGTGCACCACCATGCCTGACTTCTAATCTCCACCATGGATTCATCACTGAACCCAGAATTCATCCTTCATACCTCTCTGCCTTTCACTTTCCATAGCCAACTGATCACAAAATCCCTTTGGTGCCTAAATATCTTGGGACTTTTGCTTCTTTTCCATTTCCAGAGTGATTGCTTCTGTTAATCTTTGCCTGGTTAATCACAGTAGTCTCTAACGTAATCCTTGTCTGTGCAGACTATTCCAGACCACCAGCAATGTATGTGCCAGAACACCAAAGTGGTTTTCATGCCCTTGCCAGAAAGGCCTCAGGAACTCCTTCTAAAACACCTCAGCTGGGTGTAGAAAGTTCCTTATATTTTTGCTTCTATTTTCACCACCATTTGCTACTAACTTGTCACATAATACTTTACCCAGGGTATCAAACATTTTCCTCCCTGTGTCCCAGTCTCATCTGTTACCTTGGTTCTTTTGTCCAGAATTGTCTGATATGGTGACCACTTGTCATATGTGACTGCTGTCCAGTGATATTTTAACTGTAAGTTATACACACTGGATGTTAGAGTTAGTGTGAAACAACACCAGTGTATCATATTTCATTAATAATTACTTTGTATTGTATATGATCATGTGCAAATGATTATATTTTGACAACATTGGGTTAAATAAGTAAAATTATTAAAATTAATATCTTTTTACTTTTAAAAAAATATTTTTTAGTTGTCAGTGGACTTTTATTTATTTATATGCAGTGCTGAGAATCGAACTCAGTGCCTCACACATGCTAGGCAAGCACTCTACCACTGCCACAATCCCAGTCCCTATTTTTACTTTTTTAAGTGTGCTTCCTAAACCACTTAAAGTGTGTGTGTGTGTGTGTGTGTGTGTGTGTTGTGTTTGTGTCTGTCTCTCATTTCTGTTGGACAGCTCTACTTTATACTTTTTCTTTCTTTTTTTTTAAGTATTTTTTTTTTTTTTTAGTTCTTGTGGTGCTGAGGATCAAACCCAGGGCCTTGCACATGCTAGGTGAGCACTCACTGCTGAGCCACAACCCCGGCCCCATACTCCCCACCCGGCTTTACTGCCTGCCTTTTTTTTTTTTTTTGGTACTAGACATTGAACTGAGGGGTGCTCAACCACTGAATCACATTCCCCTTCTTTTTTTTTTTTAATATTTATTTTTTAGTTGCAGTTGGACACAATACCTTTACTTTATTCATTTATTTTTATGTGGTGCTGAGGATCAAACCCAGGGTCTCCCACATGCGAGGTAAGCGCTCGCTCTCCCGCTGAGCCACAACCCCAGCCCATATTTTTTATTTTGAAACAGGGTCTTGCTAAGTTGCTTAGGGCCTCACTAGATTGCTAAGGCTGGCTTTGAACTTTGGATCCTCTTGCCTCAGCTTCCCGAACCCCTGGGGTTATAGGAACTCCCTGCTGCTTTATACTTTTGTCAGGCAGATTTTTGTCCTTGGACCAGCAGCCCCTTAGAAGTGCAGAATCTCAGACCCTGTGTCAGACCTACAGAAACAGAATTATTACATGTAACAAGATCCCTAGGAGATTCGTTCAGATGGTGAAATATGGCAAGTACTGCTTTGGAGAAGGATTTGTTGGTCCCTTAACATCCTACATTATTTGAGGCTTTGCCAGGTTTCTTTCTGAGACATTCATAATTTTGTGGAAGGCTTCTCTCTATTGCACCACTCAGGAGAGTAGCTCCTGATCCTCCCTCCCTGATTATGCACAGTACTCCCATAGTGCCCTTCATGGACCTCACTAATCATTAATCTCACAGCCTAGAGACCAGTGGGCTAAGAGGTTCCTGTGATGCAGTTTGGATTGTACTAAACATATGCACATTGTTAATTGTTGCAATTAAACACTGCCAACTCTCAGAGTTGCTGCACAGATCACCTCAGTACACAGAAATCACTTTTTTCTCCTCCATGATGATATGCAGCAGATGGTGCTCATGCATGCAGTATGTTCCAAGGGCATACCTGGGCTTTGGCAGACCATGAAACAATTCTGCACCAAGGGAAAGAAGAGTACTTTTAAATTAATCTACTGCTGCTGTTTGGATAGCACAAGCTCATGATAGCTAGTGGTGTACGTGAGTGTGTTGAATAGAGGGACAGCTAAAAATCTTTGATTTGGGGGGTAGGGGAAACTGAGGATGGAACCAAGAGCCTTGTGCATGCCGGGCAAGTATACATCACTGAGCTGTGTTGAGGAAGGTGTGCTGGATCCACTAGACACTCCCTTGGTGGGAGGATCCAGAGCATTCTGTGGTATGTGATGGCCTATGGTCAGAGTACCCTTCTTTTTGTTCCTGTCTTCCCTGTGATAATTCCCATTGAATGAGGTCTTTAGAAAGGTGGGGTCCCAGGGGGCCATTTCCTTGGGGTGCAAAGAAAGTAGATGTGTGACTTACATTTTTACATCCAGCACTTGGGATCTTGAGTATTGCATAAATACAAGGGACTCTGTCCTTAAGGGAAGGTCACCTCTGTGACCAGCCTGCTGTGGCTGACAGGCCAGGTGGCTGAAACAAGAGCCTAGATTCTGTGACCTGAAAGGTTGGCCTCTCAGTTTCAGGCCACCTGGTTTCTGGCCCATTTTTCAACCCTTCACCCAAGATTTCACCCATGTTTCTGGGAGCATCGTAGCAAATTGCCTTTCAACTGATGTGTAAGAGTTGGTTTCTGGTGCTTGAAATGACCTAGTAAAAGGCTTGCAGGTTTTGGCACAGTATCATTTCTCATTTGTTACCTGATACATATATGGCACCAAACTGCTGTGGGAAAAGCTAGTAGTCTGAAGGGTCTGAAGCGTGGCGTCTGGAGAATGGCTGTGGTGAGTTGGAGGCGGCAGCTGTCTTTTAAACACTGACCACTGAGAATGAGTTTCCATTCTACTCTTGCTGGTGCTGGCGGATCTGGAGTCCTAGTAGAGCATTAGAAAATGACACCTGGTAGGTACTGAGCACCTATTGTATGCTAATCATTGTGCATTATGCTACAAAGTCTTGGGCACTGGGAATTGTCATATCTTGGTATCACCAAGTCATGCAGTGTTGAAGTTGTGCAGCTAGAATCCAAATAGCATCCGTAATGTTTCAATCTCTGGTTAATTTTATGTGAATGTCATAGCATTTCTGAGTAGTTTTGTTATTGTTTTTGTTTGCAGTGCTAGGTATTAAACCCAGGGCCTCAAGCATACTAAATACATGGCTCTACCACTGTGTTCCATCTGAAGTAGCCCTTCAGGGTAGGTTTGTATTGGTGCTGTGGTCTGAACATTCCTATCCTTCCTCCACCCAAATTTCTGTATTGAAATCCTTGCCTCCACAATTTTGTATTAGGAGGTGGGGTCTTTAACAGGTGATAAGGTAGAGCCCTCATGAATGGGAGCTTGGTATAACAGTGTCCTTGGTACCCTTTCTATTGTGTGAGGACATAGTGAGAAGATGCCATCCATGAACTGAGAAATGGAACCTTAGCCTGCCTTGATCTTGGATCTCCAAAACTGTGAGAAATACATTTCTGGAATATACTGTAAGAAATGCATTTCTTGGGCTGGGGTTGTGGCTTAGTGGTAGAGCGCTTGCCTGGCACATATGAGGCACTGGTTTTGATCCTCAGCACCACATAAAAATAAATAAAATAAAGGTATTGTGTCTACAACTAAAAAGTAGGGGAAAATGAAAAAATGTATTTCTTATTTTTGAGCCATGAAGTCTATATATTTTTTCTTTTTCTTCTTTTTTTTTTCTTGGTACTGGGGATTGAACCCAGGGGTACTTAAGCACTGAGCCACATCCCTAGCCCCCTGCCCCTTTTTAAAAGGAATCCAGTGCTATTTTTTTCCAGTGCTTTTTTTTTTTTGTAGTTGTAGATGGACAGCATGCCTTTATTTTATTTGTTTATTTTTATGTGGTGCTGAGGATTGAACCCAGTACCTCACAGGTGCAAGGCGAGTGCTCTGCCCTAGCCCCCAGCCCCTTTTTGTATTTTATTTAGAGGCAGGGTCTCACTGAGTTGTTTATGTCTTGCTAAGTTGCTGAGGCTGGCTTTGAATTCATGATCCTCCTACCTTAGCCTCCCAAGCCACTGGGATTACAGGTATGCTCCACCATGTCTGGCATAAGTCTATGTATTCTTGTTATAGCAGCTAGAACAGCCTAAGACACTAGTGAGGAGAGTTAGGCTTAGAGATGTTAGGGATTTTCCTAACCTTGTAGCAGGTAATGTCTTCACTCAGCACAGCAGGTGTACTCTGGGGCTTATCAAAAACGGTTTCATTTTCATAAGGAGAAATGAATTTTTGGTACTAGAATTTTTTATTTTTACTTATTTTTTTGCTTTATAGTACTGGGGATAAACCCAGGTCCTCATGCATGCTAAGCAAATGCTCTACCTTAGAGCTCTGTCTCCAGCCAAGAAAATGTTTTGAAATATATTGTTTTAATATTAAATGTTATTCTATGTAATGTATAATACATATAGAACAAATATGTATCCTCAAGTTAGATTCGTTTAAGTGACAAATATGTAATTTTCATATGATGTATATTAATATATCAATGTTAACACAAGCATAAAATGCAATTTTAATACTTTTCCTATGGAGATAGGGCCCAGGGAAGGCTTCTGCAGTCAGGGTTACAACTAGCAAATGAAGAAACTAGGTTTTCATTCCTAGCTTTTCAGAGTAGGAGGAATAGTTCAGTGGTAGGACATGTACTTAGGATGCACAAGGCTCTGGATTCCATCCCCAGGACCCCAAAGAAAGAAAGAAAAAGCATTCTAGCCTGTTCAAGGTCTCGTGAAGGTCTCTGCACTAGGTTCCCCAAGAATGGTCATAGCTAGTCCTGGGGCCATACCTAACACATTGAAGCCCACTCATTAGAGATTTGATAGTGCAGGATGGCCATCTTGTAAAAGGGCACTTGAACTGCTGGTATCCAAGCATTCATTCTGGTAACAGGGCCTGCATTGCTTCAGGTATGGGAGTTAGGGGGCCAGGGTCAGAGCATTCCCAGGACTGGGATGGAACCTAGGCCCTGTGCCCCCTAAGCACATGTCCTACCACTGGGACATGAGCGACACACCCCTGCTCTAAAAGGCTGAAATGAAAACCCAGCAGGTCACAAAGGGGCACTGTTTTCCATGAGTCTGGGCCACAGGGGCCTGTGGAGAAGCTGTGACTGCAGAGGGACTAAAGGAAAAGGCCTTAGGTATTTCTAAAAACCGAGGCTGAGGCATAACATGAAGGCATTACAAAATCATCCTTCCAGAGGCCTCCCAGCAACGTGCCATGTTATGTATAATGGAAATAAAGTCAGACTAAACCCAGTGTACTGGTCTAAACTGAAAAAAGGAGGAGGAGGGAAAAAAGTACTCCCTTCTCCAGCTCAGAAAGAAGTAAGGCAGACAGATTACAGTGGATACAGCAACCTGACTTTGTTTCCACTTTTTCAAGTTGCTGGTAACGTGGCAATAAGGTACACTCACATATTTAAAGGAAACCTTGTTGAAGGTTCTCCCTGGGGACTGGGACCTGGGCATACCCTGGACTGTCAACTTCTTGCCAAGATGACATTTTTCTCTATTAGCTACTTCTAAGATCCTTTTGTGACTAGGTTTCAGTGTCGAAGGAAGGTCATGGAGGGGAGTGGCCCAGCAAGTGTGGAGGGCAAGATCCTGATTGATGCTGGCTGGTCTTGGGAGGAAGGCACACTTTGGCACAGGTAGCACTGAGCTGTTAGGCTGAGCTCTGCAGGAGGTCTGTCCAGCAGTTCAGAGTTTCCCTAGTCCAACTTACTTCCAGACCTTGTAACCCTGAGAATATTCTGATCTTGGGCTGTTTTAAAGTTTCTTCTAGTAAGTATGACCATTCTGAACACTCTCTGATTAAAGGTGGACGGACTTTCTTTCTTTGTTTGTTTCTTTCTTTCTCTTTTCTTTCTTCTTTCATTGAACCTAGGAGTATTTAATAATTGAGCCACATCTCCAGCCCTTTTTAAAATGTTTTATTTAGAGACAGGGTCTTACTTATGGCCTTGCTAAGTTGCTGAGGCTGGCTTTGAATTAGCAATCCTCCTGCCTTAGCCTCCCAAGCCACTGGCATGCTACTGCACCTAGACATTTCTTTCATTTGTTATCTCCACATATATGTATTTTTTTTCTTTTTTCCTTTCAGTACTGAGGGCTAAACCCAAGGTTGCTCTAAAACTAAGCTACATCCCCAGTGCTTTTTATTTTATTTTGAGACTGAGACGGCGTGTCACTCAGTTGCCCAGTGTGGCCTTGAATTTACGATCCTCCTGCCTTGGGTGGAGGATGCTGGGGATAGCTCTGAAGGTAGGAGTGTGTCTGCAGTTTTTACTCCCCTCTCCCCTCCCTGCATCCCACCTGCTGTGTGGAGGGCATGGCTGAGCAGGGGTTAGTAACAAGGGTGCTGGTTCTTCCATCTGCGCCATGAGTGGGGCAGTTGGCATCTCCTCTGACTCACAGAAGCAATGGTGAGTCTGCTGTAGACCCAGCTCTTTTCTGTGCCCAGATACAGTTGGAGCTGTGGCAGGTGCTGCCTCAACATGCTTGCTCAGGGACACGTGGAGCAGGTGTGCTCAGGTGCCTCCAGGGGGGGCTGGGACTCCCCAGGGCCTCTGTTTCTTCCTTGAGGGCTCCTGCAAACTGGGGCAATGTGCATTGTCTATGCTCAGCCCTAACTGCTTGCAGAGGGAAGGACGCAGTTTATTGGAGAAGACTCCTTTTGGGAGATAATACAACTCAATGTAGAGCGCTTACCTAGCATGCATGAAGCCCTGGGCTCCATCCCCAACCCTGCCAAAAAAGGAAAAGAAGAGCTAAGACTTCATTTTTTTGAGAATTAGAATTATTAATGAATAGTTATCTAGCCAAAACATTTGGGTCACTTTGATTTAAATTTCCTCCTTTTTTATGAAATGGAAGTCATAAGGATGCCACAAATACATGAGAAGTGTGGGTGGGTCTTTCCTGAAAGGGAAGATTAGAGCCTTTCTTTTCTTTCTAAAAATAACATGCAGCCATTCATGCCTGGTAGGGATTGAATGTGATATTCAAAATTTTTGGAGCTCAAGAAATGACAAGACAGCAAATAAGAGGTTGTCCGTATCATTAACAAACAGCTGTGAAAGGTATCTTTTTTGTTTGTTTGTTTGTACTGGTGGTCAAACTTGGGTCTTTGCACATGGTAAGGATGTGCTGAGTACATTCCTACCTCTAAAAGTGTATCTTTATTGGAAGTATTTTCACTGTTTTAAGGGATGACACTTTTTTTGTGTGTTTAATTAAGAAGGTAATTTAAAAATCTTCCATAATCTAGCAAACACTAAAGAGCTTTGTGTTCATTTCTTAAGCTTTGGGGATCTAATTCCAGTGGTAGCATTTAAAGCCATATTTGCCCTTGTAATTCTACTTCAAGTTGTGATCCAGTATAAATAATCAGTATAAAACTGTCACTCATCAAAACCACCTAATTTTGCACAGAGCAATAATCATTCCCTTTTTGGTGTGTATGTGGTGGGGGAGTATGTAACTGTGGATAGAACTGAAGGCACTTAACCACTGAGCTACATCCCCAGCCCTTTTTATTTTTTATTTTGAGAAAGGTTCTCACCAAGTTGCTGAGGTTGGCCTTGAACTTGCAATCTTTCTACCTCAGCCTCCCAAATCACAGGAATCATAGGCTTGTGTGCACTGCTGTGCCTGGCAATAATCATTCTAATTTTGTGACTACTACCAAATTATTTGCACTGTAGAATAAAAGCCTATTGTTATGGGATCAAATAAATCTTTTCAGTGTTTTTTTTTCTCATAAATTTTCTTCTTCTTCTCCTCTGCCTCCCCCTCCCCCCTCCTCCTCCTTTCCTTTTGCAGTTCTGGAGTTTCTTGTTAATCACTAAAATTTGAATTGGTGCCACAAGAAATGACATCTTAGATTGTGGGTGTGGCTCAGCGCAGCACCTCAAAAAAAGAAAAAGAAAAAAAAGAAATGGAATCTTATTTTTGTAGTCAAGATTTCAATTTACATAAAATCATACAGTATGTCATGAAAACATAATCAGTTTCTATTCTGTACCTTTTCCAATAAGAAGCAGAATCCATACATGCTAGGCAAGTGTTCTACTACTGAGCTACACCCCCACCCAGCCTCAACATTTAGTGAATGATGTTCACTTACATTCTGTATCCCCATAATCTTTTTGGTTTAAAGAACAGTTTAAAAATTAAAAGACTGTCTGTTTCCAGCAAGAAAAGGGAACATGTAAGTTGGGATACATGGACCTAGAAATTTTCCATGGATTTTTCCCTTCCTCCTCCCCTCCCTCCCTTCTTCCCAAGGAATCATTCATTTGGACAAAAGCAATTGCGTGAAACCTTTCTTAGCAAGCTCCTGGTGCCCACTGTGGAGGAAAGCTGGAAGAGCATTTGGGGTTTTGGAATGCTACAAGCTGATCAATAGCCCTGCTGAGCTTCTGTGACCCCAGTGTGCAAGAATTCCGTTTCTTTCAATTGTGCAGGGTCTTAGCCTGGCTGGGCTGGATGATGATGTGGCTGATTTCTTCTATCAGGATGTCAATTACCTGTGAGTGTAGGGAGAGATGCTCCAAGGAAAACACTCCCCAGATTCTTCTGTGGGGTGACACTTGAGCAGCCTGCTCCCTGAGATATTCTCAGGATTGGAAAGGGGTGGGATGGGGTTTGCTTTCCTGTGAGGAGTGAGCCAGTTGTTTTTTTTTTTTTTTTTTTCCCTTCCTTTCTCTCTCTGTCTCTTGTTGTTCTTTCTTTTTGAAGTACTTATTTTCAGGTGGAGTGGAGCAGAGGCAGGAAAGCTTTCTCCTGAGTGAAATTTCACTATTTCTTGGAATGAGAGCTTTCGAAAAATCTCCCTAAATATTAGCATACAAAGGTTATAGAATAATATGTGTTGGGAATAGCTTTTAAGGTCTCTATCTAGAACATTCAAGTTGTTAAAAAACATTCTGTTTTCAGCTTGATAGTTAAAGAAAAAATGGGCCACTTTGGAAAAAGAAAAAAAGGAATCGTGAAGAATCATTTAAACCAATGTCCTTCTTGGGAGTTACTACCCTGTGACTCTCCTAGTAGACACCCCTGTTCTTTGTGTTGCTTTGTCTTCACTTCTAGAAAACAGTATGTGAACCAGTAATCCCATGACAGCATGAAATTTTAATTTTGACTTTCAAAGCTTCTTACAACATGGTGAGAATCTTCTGTTATTTTGTTCCCATAAACTCAATGGGGATGAGAACATTAATGAACAGGCGTTTTAGAGAAAGTTATGTTGTAACTTCCCTTCCTCTTCCTCTGTTTATGTCCACACTGATAAACAATGTCCACACTGATAAAAAAACGAACTTTGTATAGCTCATTCACCAGGAACTGGAGTGTCAAGGACAGTCTGCTCCGCCCTGGGGAAATGGGTGTTACCTACCATTTATTTTTTTTTTATTGGAAACTGGGGGCTCAAAGCTGTATTTTTGGTGCCATAAGCCGTGTGTGTGTGTGTGTGTGTGTGTGTGTGTGTGTGTGTGTGTGTTTTCAGGGGCTTTGCTCTCTGTCATTGGTTATTGACCCTGACTGAACATTTTACCCACCTGGGCACTTTTTTTTTAAGGTGGCTTCAGAACCTCTGGGTTTTAAGCTGTCCGGGTGATTCTACACTCAGCCAAGGCTAGGAGCAAGCCTGCTTTGATCTTCAGCCTGCTGCAGGCACACCTGTCTCTACCTAGGTGGGAGTATGTGCTTTCAACGGTATCAACACTGGGGCTTCACAGTGTGGACCAGGGCTCTTCCAGGAGCAGCGTCCCCACTATTCTGCCCAGCATCTGCCATACTTGAGGTTCTCATTGAATGTTTCATGCATGGGACTTGTTAAATTCAGGAACTACCTTTCCTTCCTTTGGCTTCTTTGTGCACATTGGATTTTGCAAGCAGGTCTGTGGTCCCTGGAGCCATGCACTTCATGAATAACCTAGCCTTTACAAAGCATCACTGTTGGGCTCTGACAACCCAGAATAGAGATATAGAGATTATTCAAAATGCAAAGTTATAAGACATAAGTCTTATTCAGAAATAACCTCTACTTTAATGGCTATCACTTTTAAAAAAAAATCTCTAATTTATTTATTTATTGGTGTTACCGACTGAACCTGGGGCCTTGTGCATGCTGAAAAACCCCTAAGATGAACTTTAGTTCTTATTGATCATTTAAAAATAACAGAAAAAGTCACTGCATAACTTTTACCTTTCACAGGATGAACAAGACTTGGGCGGATTCCCCATAAAGCTCAAACACTTTTGAAACATGGGCAGTGGTAAAGAATGCTGAGCCTTGGGGCCTCTGTTCAGATTTTAAAAGTGGTGAAAGAACTGCTCCTTAAGAATGTTACTGTAGGTCTCAGGTCTGTTTCCTCCAGTGCTGTGATTGAAGTCCTTGCTGCACATTCAAGTCTTCTGGGGCAACTTGGTCATGCGATTGGGGCCAGGCTGAGATGAATTAAGTGAGGATCCTGGAGCTGGGCACAGGTATTGGAGTTCTTGAAGCTCACTGAGTGCTATGATTGGAAGTGTCTTCCAAAAGCCCTTTAGCCTTGCTGTAGGCACACCTACCCCTACCTAAGTGGGAGTATGTGCTTTCCACGGTATCAACACCAACACTGTTAAAAAAAAAGACTTTGTTGCCAGTGTCTGGCACTATGGGAGGGCGGTGGAAGCTTTAAGAGGGGCATTGTGGGAGGAAGTGGGGTCACTGAGGGTGTCCCCACCTCTTCTTCTCTGCTTGCTTCTGGATTGCCCCTGCCATGGTGCTGCCAAAGGCAACAGGGTCAAGCTGCCATGGACTGACACCTCTGAAACAGTGAGTCAAAATAAACCTTTCCGTCTTGTAATTTGATTATCTTAGGTGTTTTGTTAATAATAGCACAATGCTGATGTAACACACCAGTTTTACAGATAGCAAAGCAACAGTTATTTCCATTTTGGACCGGCAAAAAAACAAAAACAAAAACTTAAGCATGGTAAGGTATAAAGATCATTGAGTTTTGTGTGCACTAGAAGTCCAAATTACTAATCCTTTCTGTTGATTGATTTTGAAATCTGTGGGCACAGATTTCCCATGTCTAAAGATGGGAAAATATAACTTCCCAGGGTTGTTGGAGAAGCTTTGGCAGCAGTATACATATTGGCTCATGGTGCTTTTATCAACAACACTAGCTAGATTCTCCATTTTTCAAATGCCCTTGTAATAGATGTGAGTGACTTGTTTGACTGTGAGCTGCCCCAGAGGTCAGTGATGGCAGTGACCAGGGGCATTCTTTCATGATGGAATCCAGGCATGCTCATCCTACTGATAGAAGAGGGACAGGGCTACTATCTATCCAGAGAATGGATGCCGGACTATGATTCCTTTTCAGCCCTCAGGGCACGTTGAGGTTTCACTGTCAAATTACACACACACACACACACACACACACACACACACACACACGCGCGTGCGCGCACATATATTTTAAACATAAAAACAGGGAGGGAGAATCTCAAGGTTGAGAAATTACTGTTGGCTGAGGGTGAATCACAGGTGAAGCAACTTTCTAAAGTTAGCTTGTAAGTCAGATAGAAAGTGTGATTCAGATTTGGAAAAACCACTTAACTGCTTGTCATAGCAGAGCTACCTGAACATGCTTATTAAGACATTCAAGTTAGGGTAGGTACAAGATGATTTACCACGTGTGCTTTCAGGATGAGAAAATGAAGGACACAGACCTAATGTGATATTCTAGCTTCAGGCTCAGTTGATGCTTTTAGGAGACCGTTTTGAGGATGATTAGTTAATAGTTGAGATTAGTTGTAGATTCACAGTGTTGTCTTTTTTTTGGGGGGTGGGGTAAGCAAGTCAGGTTGTTTATGATAGGAGATTTGGAGAGGACCTCGAAGTCTAATTTGACCATCCATTAATCCCCAGAGGGAAGTGAAAAACAAACGAATACAAATGGTACAAAGTGATGAAATTACTTCTGAAGAATTATCAAAACAACAATAGTTGATATTATTAAAAATCACATTGAAATTCCACTGGCTCAGGATGCTGAGGAAGAAGGGTCACCAGTTCAGAACCAGCCTCAGCAACCTAGTGAAGTCCTAAGCAACTTGGCAATACCCCGTCTCAAAATAAAAAATAAGAAGGGCTGGGAAGCCAGCTTGTGGTGCATGCCTGCAACTCCAGTGGCTCGGCAGGCGGAGGCAGGAGGATCCAGAGTTCAAAAGCGAGGTGCTAAGCAACTCAGTGAGATCTTGTCTCTAAATAAAATACAAAATAGGACTGGGGATGTGGCTCAGTTATCAAGTGCCCCTGAGTCCAATCCCTGGTACCAAAAAAAGAAGGGCGAATGCTAGGGATGTGGCTCAGTGGTAAAGCACACCTGGATTAAAAATCCCTGGTACAAAAATAAAAATTATACTGATAAAAGTCAGCCATTATTCTAATCTAAGATCAAGACAGATTTTGGTTCCTTGGTGTCTCTGTGGACATGATATTTTTTCCAATTAGAAATTTGTGGGCTGGCAATGTGAATTATAGGGTTAAAGTTTGGTTTAGATATTTCCAGCGGAGCAAAAAATTGTTATTTCTTATAAAGTGCTATAATGATTTTTTTTTGCCCCTCTGGGGATTGAACCCAAGGCCTTGTGCATGTTAGGTAAGTACTCTACCACTGAATTGCATCAGCCCCGACTCTTATTTATTTATTGGGCATTGGTGATTGAACCCAGGGCACCCGCTTTATCACTGAGCTACATCCCCAGCCCTTTTTATTTCTTATTTTGAGACAGGTCTTGCAAAGTTGCCTTGGCTAACCTCAACTTGTGGTCCTCCTGCTTCAGCTTCCCTGGTAACTGTGAGTAGCTGGGATTACAAGCTTGTGCCATCAACATAGCCTTTGAGAATTCATCTTTATACAAGTAGGTTTTACCATGTTAACTTTGCAAACTGCTCATTGATGGGAATCTTCCCTTCTAAGACAAAGTTTACTATGAATATAAAGATCTCATATTTTTATTTCAAAATGGGGAGTCAGGAAATTTGATCTGTGGTGCCAGAGGAGACCTGTTCTCTAATATTGCTTGGAGGACCAGAAATCCACAGGGACAAAGGGCATTTTTATGAATCTGTCCATCTGTCTCCCTCTTCCCAGCAGTTTTAATGTTTCAAGCCTTGCTGTTTATTCTAAGAGAATGAAACCAGCAGCACTTCATCTGTGGGGAAGCACATTACAAATGCAGACAATAAGTGAAAAAACAAAAAGAAACCCCTAGCTATGCTAGGTTTTAGGTAAATATTGCAACAACCCTTCTGTCATCCTATCAGGGTTGCAGAAGGCGCAATGAAATGAATTGAAGTGAAAGCAGAGCTAGTATAGTCCACGCATACACCCAGAAGTTTGCAGTTTTTATTTTATTTGTTTATTTTTATGTGGTGCTGAGGATCGAACCCAGGGTTTCACGCGTGCTAGGTGAGCGCTCTACCACAGGGCCACAACCCCAGCCCCCTAGGTTGCAGCTTTTAGAACAAGCAAATTGTAGAAGAATTTTCATTTTAGAAAACTGACTTTTTTCCAGAGCTTTTGAACAACACCAGCCCTGGCCTAGGGACTGGATGGACAAGCCCGCCTTGCTCCACCCTTCCTTCTGGCTCTGAGCAGAGGTTTTTGCTTGGAGGATAAACACAGGGTTTCACCTAGCAAAGCTGGCTGGGGCTGGAGTTCTGGAACCTGTCAGGAGAACTTCGCTGAAGAGCTGTGCCCGGACCCAGAGCCACAGGCCACCCACAGAGCTGGAAGAGCTGGGCAGGGGAGCTTGTAGCAGAAGCCCCATGCCAGCTCTTTAAAGCTAAGCCCTTTGAAAGCCTTTCTACTAGAGAGAAAGGCTCAGGGTTTCTTTTTTCCCTGGACAGGTGACCTCAGGTGAAACAGGAACCATGGTCAGCCTCTTTTCCTCCTCTGTGAAGGGAGGATGACACCCTTGCAGCATTGTTCCTGGAGTCTGTCAGGCCTGACATATTGCCCAACACATAGATAATGCTTAACAGATTGGAACTAGAATTGTTAAGATCATTCTGACTCCTGTGCATGCATCTTTGGAATGTCTGCCTCCCCCCCACCCCCATCCCATTGCTGTCCTTAGGCAGCCTAGGGGCCTTTCTATCTTTCATTCCCTCCGCCCTTTATTTCACAGCTTTATGAAGGTTATAAGTTCCACACTAGAGAATTCACCCATTTTAAGTGTACAATTTAGTGACTTCTTGCGAATTCAGAGTTGTACATCTAATACCACAATTCAGTTTTGAAACATTTCCATAACCTTCCACCACCACCACCCATCGTTGGTCTCTTTGCTGTCTGTTCCCGTCTCAGCCCCAGGCAACCATGAATCTATTCTCCCTGTGGATTTGCCTATTCTGGACATGCCCTGAAAATGGACTCATATACTGTTAGTCCTTTTGTGCCTGGCTCTTTTATTTACCATGATGCTTTCAGGGTTTATTCATACTGTGGAACATATCACACTTCATTCTGCTTGTGGCTGAGTGTTGGTTTGGTGGTATGAATGGACCATGCTTGCCTGACCTGTTTGTCAGCTGATGGGCACTTTCCTTGGAAACAAGAAGTGTGAGACTGTGCACACAGAAAGTGATCAATCTCTGGAAATGACTAAGCTGAGTGGCTTCGGGCAGGTCATTTAAGTCCTTTGAATATAAACTCCATTGCTTATGATTGGGGTGAGTTTTTTTTTTTTTTTTTTAATAGCTGTATCCTAGGATTGTTAGAAAAAAATCTAATAAGCCAGATATTTGAAAAATGTGTTTCATGTTGCTTCTCTCTGACCTCAGGAAGTAACTCTCAATTCTGGTCATATGGAGAAAAATCTGCAACTTCATTAATCTGACAATGGAATGGGTAAAGCTCCTGCATAATCCCCATGCTATTTCTCAGGAGATACGACTGTACCATGCACATGGTTCAGGCTTCCTCCTGATGGTGTGGAATGTGAAACATGCTTAGAAAAAAGGCATTACAGTAGCGGCAAGTTTTGCCAAAGTGTGACCCTGGGCTGCACTCTGAAACACTCTTTCTCTGGTTGTGCTTTGTTTTCTTTGTTTTCTTTTTCTTTTTCTTTTTTTTTTTTTAAAGAGAGAGTGAGAGAGAGAGAGATAGAGAGAATTTTAATATTTATTTTTTAGTTCTCGGCGGACACAACATCTTTGTTGGTATGTGGTGCTGAGGATCGAACCCGGGCCGCACGCATGCCAGGCGAGCGCGCTACCGCTTGAGCCACATCCCCAGCCCCATGCTTTGTTTTCTTACTTGGAGATGGCACTAGGTGGTCAGACACCTGCAGGCCCTGGTCATGTGTCTGAGCTTTATTAAGAATGCTGCCTGGTGCCTTGTGCGCCTGTCTCTTCCTTCTCAACCTGGAGCCCAGTGTCTATAACATGTAGATTACTCCCCACATCAGGGAGGGTGCCTTCTGTAGGACACTGCAGTCATTTCTCCCAGCCTCAAGACAGTGAATGACACTTGCTCCTTGGGACATGGAGGTCACAGTGCAACAGCTGGGATTGGGTGTCCTGGACATTCCCTTAGGGAGTAGGAATACCGAGTACTGAGGTTTGGGTGAGATTGGGTTATTGTTGGTACCCAGGACAATGGAAAACTTGCCTGGAAAGGTTTACTGTAAGCATGTTTTATTTTGTTGTGTCACAGGGAACCTAGAATGCACAAACTCACAACATAGATCTTGATCAAATGTTGTAAATGAGGAAGGTGCTATAGTAATTTGCAGGGTAGTATCTAGACAGGAGGAACCCATTGTCACAGTATAACCCTTGTTTCCTTTAGACATTTTTAAAAAGTTCTTTTTTTTTTTTTTTGAGATTGAGTCTCACTTTCTTGCCCAGGCTGGTCTTAACTCCTGGGCTCAAGCAATCCTCTGCCTCAGCCTCCTGAATAACAGAGGTAGGTGCTTGACTTTCCTCTCAAAAACTTTCACAGTAAGTGATGCAAACCTAAGCCTCCCAGCAGTCAGAGGTAAGACAAATGAGCAAAGAGGAAACAAAAAACTTACGTAACAGAATTTTAAGACCACCTCCCCTTCCTCCCTTTTATGCCTCAATTTAGTTTGGAAAACATTTGCATTTGATAATCCAAGAGGGCCAGCACAGTTGTCTAGAAGTGGTATCAGACATTTCACTTGTGCAAGAGAAATGATCCACTGAGATGCAGCTTGTAGTCTAACAGGGAAGGAAATTGGAAACCAGAGAAGAGAGGTGGATGTGTGAAAAGACCTGCGTCTTTCTTGACTGAAATTTCACCAGGTGGCTCTTGGCATTGAGATAGACATCACTGAGTGGTATCAGGTTATAACGAATATTAATTATTTCTTTCACTTCATTTTTGGTGTCCCAGATCTGGCAGCTGATATGTGTGTGTGTGTGTGTGTGTGTGTGTTGAATTCGTGAACCATTGTGGGTTTTTCCACAGCATTGATGTGCATGGCTTGGGGGTGCAGTCTTCTACAGGGTCCTCTCTGGGGTTTGGGTGCAGTATATTCAAGGGTTGATCACTTTCTTTCTTATCACCCATATTTTCTTACTGGGAATGGAATCTGGCCAGAAAGTAAATCTGTTTGTTAATGTCTCTTGTCTGTCTGAAGAGCTTCCTTCGTCCTGTGAAACCACCATCACAGTCCCAGAATGAACAATAGCCATAGTCCCCTTTTGCCAGTTCCCTCTAGCCCAACACAGGTGTGCTTTCGGCCTCTCTAGGTCAGTGTGCATTTTCTGGAATAAGTGTGAAGGGAGTCCTATTCAGGTATTCTCTTCTGGCTGGCTCCCTTCAATCAGAGTGATGATTTTTGAGGTTCACCCTTGTGGTAAGGATGAACCTCATTCCTTCTTATTACCATACCTCATGTAATTCACAGAGAGGACGTTGGGAATTGTCTCCCATTGCAGCACAAGTTCACATTCTTCATCTCCTGTTGCAGTGTCAGATGCAAGTTAGACGCTGGTGGATTTGCTTGCTTTCTTGCTTTCTCTCTCTCTCTCTCTCTCTCTCTCTCTCTCTCTCTCTCTCTTCTTTCTTTTTTTTAAAATATGGTGCTAGGAATCAATCCAGGGCCTCACACCTGCTAGGCAAGCACTCTATCTGAACTACTCCAGCCCAACTTCTGTCTTTTGATGCATAAGTTCATTTGCAGTGCCTCTAAATGCAACTCTTAATGCAACCTTGACTTCACTTCCCAAATTTAGATAAGACCTATTCTCTACCTATTAGGTCAGTCCTTAGGGGCAAGGTCTCCTTTACTTTTTCATCAACAGAAGGGTGGTAGAGTAATTTGGAGAGAGAACCCATTGAAAGAAAGGCCTGCTTTCTTTCAATGTACCCGTCCCAAGGCTTCTTTATATGTGTGTTTGTGTGTGTGTGTGTGTGTGTGTGTGTGTAATCTTTAAAAAATTAAAAGAACATGCATATATTTAGAGGAAGTCTTGGTATACAGGAAACATTTATACATTGAGCTCATGAGTAAAGTCGGTTCCTGTTTCAAATTCCTTTCAATATATGACAGAAAACAAAAACTTTTAACCTCAGAGTTAAAATCTATTGCTGCTGCTATTTGCACAGTTGCTAAGTGAAAACAGATTCAGAATTCTATGAAATTGTTCAGATGCTGGCTTCTCTCTTAGAAATCCAAGCTGCTGTTTATGAGGAGTTTATAGTAGGGCAACGGCTTCTAATTTAATGTAAAACTGCATGTGCCGTGGGGAAAGGGGAGAATAGAATTGGAGTGCATTGAGATACTGAAGGGTCTTTTGGTTGAGAAGTATGGGTGAGTCCCCCCTCACACTACTCTTTATACTTTTGTATAATGTAAAACTTTGTACTGAATATTTTTGAAAAGCAGATAAATAAACATGATTTGCAAAACAGTTTTTCTCAATAGGGTTTCTTGAAAATTGAACGTCTTTTGATCTCCTTTTAAAGAATTCTTTGTATCCTTCATGGCAGTGAAGACCAATAATAATGTGAATGTGAAGTAAAATTCTATGCATGTGAGGACTTGATAATGCATAAAATCCTGTATAATGTGAAGAACTGTACTTGCTTTTTGATTTGGTTCATTCATCTTTTCCTTTTGGCTTTTGTTATCATGTTATAATGAATGATAAAGTCCCTGTAGAGTTTGTGACTTGGGCCATGTTGGAAGAGACGGGAGAGAGCGTGGGTGTAGGGTAATTGAGTTTTTTTTTTTTTTTGTCTGCTTTGTTACCCTGCTCAGCACCGGTCCCTTTTCTGCATTATTCTCAAGGGTTAGTAGTCCCCTCTACCTGCCCAAGGTCACCCAGCACAGCCTCAGCGTTTGAGTCTCCCTAGAGCTGAGTATCTGGCCTCTCTGGCCATACTTTAGTGAGTACTTTGGATTGAGTTATATGCAAAACTGATTCCAGAGACTTGAGTGCAACAGGCCATTGAATTGAGTCTTTTGATGTTCAGTTATCCACATGTTGTGTTGTGACGCCATTGTGTGGTGTCTGCTTATTATAGTAATCTGGCAATTTATTTAGTGAACACAGTCATAAACTTGTCATGTATGACTTCCTCGGTGTCTTTTCATTCTTGCTACAGCAACATAAATTTAGAGAGTTTGGATGATTTTCCTCTATTGTTCTACTTGGTGGTTGATACATTTTTTTTTCTTTGCTGCACCCAGGGCTTGTTGCATGCTAGGCACATACAATTGATGCATTTTTATTACCCCCCCCCCCAAAAAAAAAAAAAAAAACCTCCTGAAGATCCACGTGGAATTGAGAGAGATTTCTCCAAAACGCACTCACGTCTTTTCCTTTAACCGTGGCCGGTCTGCCTGTGCCTGCCTGAGTCCTTGTGAGGTATTGGCTGTGATAAGGCATACAGTGGACCACTTCTGATGATCAGTTGTGAACACAGTGTCCCTGGAGAGCCAGTCTTGAGCCCCACTCCCTCCTTTAGTCTGAAGCCAGTACCTCGTTTGATGAACAAGCAACCATCTATGGCTCAGGGCTTTCAAAGGAGACCCCCCCCCCCCCACACACACCACAGCCCACCACCACCATGAAAGGCTGGAGGGAGCTAGGGAGGTTTCAGGCCAGTTGTGTGGTCGTTTGATTTCCGCACAAACGCTAACCCAGAGGAATGCTGCCCGCCCCTGCATTCCACTGGTGGCCAGGAACAGGCCTGGCTGTTTCTGGATGTCTGCCCCTCCCTTTGCTCCCCTTCACTGCCCTCTGACCTGAGAGGCTGTCTCCGGGAGGGCAAAGGAGCCTGGAACTGGCCCCCAGATCTGTCTGGAGCTTCCCTTGCTCTGACATGGGCTGCCCATCAGAAAGGCTGGGTGCAGTTGGCAGGTGCTGTTTCCTGTATGTCGTGTTTCCTGGAAGTGCCTGTTAGGGACTCTGGGCTCAGAGGGCAGTGCTGGTCACTCTTGGGGTTGAGCATTTTATGACCTATGCGAACACTGGTACCTGGGCGTATTCTCATGTACCCCACACCCAGGTTCCCCCATTGTTAGTACCTTGTGTTCATCTGTCCAAGCCATGGCCCAAGGTGGCGACATTAGTTATTGTTAACTAAACCCCATCTCGATTCCCATATCCTTAGCTTCCCCTCAGACATTTCTGTCCCAGAATTCCATCCAGGATACAAGATTCCATGTAGTCTTCTGTGCCCTTAGGTTCATCTGGGCTGAAATAGCTGCTCAGTCTTCCTTGTTTTTGAGTATCCCAGTCCTTCTGAGATATGGGAGACTGCTTCTCTCCTGGAGTTCGTCTGATGATCCTCTCATGATAGAGTGAGTTTGGTTTTGGGGGAAGTGGAACACAAAAGTAAAGGCCATTTCATGTCACAGATATGTGAGATATATACATAAACACACACACGCACGCACACACAATTTTATTTTGACTTTCCTAATTTTCTTTTCTTCTTCTTCTTCTTTTTTTTTTTGGTGCCACTGGTAGAACCCAGGACCTTGTGTGTACCAGGTTGTTGCTCTACCCCTGAGCTACATCCCCAGAGCTTTTTATTTTGAGAGGATCTTACAGAGTTGTCCAGGCTGACCTCAAACCTGTGATCCTCCTGCCTCAGCCTCCCAAGTTGCAGGAATTAGAGTGCACACCACTATACCTGCCTCCAAGGTTTCTTAACTGTAAGAATCAAGATTTTTCACGTTACCTGTTCTTGGGAAAATTTCCATTAGTGATGAAATTCTTTTTTATTTGTTCTAATTGGTTAAACATGACAGTATGCATTTTGACACATCATACATAAATGGCATACAGTTTCTCACTCTTCTAGTGTACACGATGTAGAGTCACACCTTTTGTGTAATCATATATACACATAGGGTAATGATCTGTCAAAGTACCTGTATTCTTCCCTAGCCCCTTAGTGATGAAAATTTTTTATGAAAAAAAACTAATTTTCTTCTGAAAGCACACTAATGAAGAAACTTTGTTAATTGGAATATTTTTGATATTGAAAATTAAATGCAGTGGAGATATAGTAGATTCATGGAGCTAATTATCCCAGAGAGGAAGGTCTGCTGAGTGTGTCCTGTGGTTATGTTGTCTTACTCTATATTAGTCTCTGTCCTAAAAATAAATATTTTAGGTTTTAAAAGAACATTTGGAACTCCTAGGTGAATTGATCTGCTGTGGTCACTTTACTGTTACTTTTGCAAAGTTACATTGTTACCCGCTTAAATCTTATGGTGTTAGGTTTACAAGTTAATATATTTCTCAAGTGCAGGAGTTGGCAAGCATTTTCTTTTAAGAGCTAGACAGTAAATGTTTTAGCTTTGGGCAGTCGCCTGATCTCTACCCTACTCAATGCTGTTATAGCAGTTCCAGGCAATATATGGATGAATAGGTGTGACTTTGATTCCATAAATTTTTATTTGCAAACACAGGTGGCAGGCTATAGTGTGCTGACCCTCACTCTAGTGAAAGTGTTTGCTTCTTTTTTCCTTGTTCTTGGTTTTTGCTTTTCTTGGAGAGTCTGTCTCATTTGGTAAGTATTTACCGAATTTCCTCTGATTTTTAGGCAGCTAAGTGCACTGTTGCTAAAGAATGCTTTGGAGTGAGTTAGACCCACCCAGTAAAGCAGCCAAAGAGCAAGCCTGAACAGTTAGAGGGGGTCTCAGTTCTGCATATCATCTACCCTTGATTCCTGTAGGACTGCTTTTTAAACTGCAGGGAGGGGGGTCATTTCAAGCTAATGGACCTACCACACCAGCATTTCTGTTCTTCCTGAAAAACAATGGCTTTTATTATCTCTAGTGGTTGGGAAGGGCCAACAGGGTTTGGCTTCAGGAGTCAAAAGACCCAGACCCTGGAGTTGACCCTCACCTCTAGGCACACCAGCCCTCCTGGCTTCCCCCTTATTCTTCTTCCCTTCCTTCCTGGTTTGGCTCCTCCCAACTCTTGCTCTCATCTTCTCTGCTTCAGACAGCCCCCATTGTGAACTGAGAAACATTATTCCCTGCAGCTCCAGCATACAGCCCCTTCCTCTGAGTTGTGTGGTATGAACACAGCTATGTGACCCACTGCTGAGGTCGAGAAATAGAATGTTCAGGGCTGGGGATGTGGTGGAGCACTTTGCCCGGCATGCAGGAGGCCCTGGGTCCAATCAGAAGAGGGAGAGGAGAGGGGGAGGGGGAGAAGGAAGGAGAGGAGAGGAGAGGAGAACATTGCTATTGATATTCTAGGAAGGTTTGTGCTCCCTCTGCAAAGATGTGGCTCTCTTGAATGTTCATACCATAGGTCTACTCTGTGTCTAACTTTTTCTTGTAAATATTATTTTTGTGAGATTTATTCCTTTTTGCCAGTGACAGTAGTAATGCATTCATTTTCTTTGCTGTGGACACTTTATTTTTTTTAAAGGGTACTTTTGAAAACTTTTACTGGCCTTAGTCTTCTTGTGATCCCTTTTCATCCTTCCCCAGAGATTAGCTGTCTGCAGCACAGATTTGGCATCTGTGTTGCCTTAAAGCTCCTGCCCGGCTGCTCTGTGGCTGGCATCTGCCTTCCAGGAAATTCGTTGTTTCCCCACAGCCACTTTGCAACTGTTTCAGAAGAGTGTTGGGATTCACGCTAGCTGCTTCTGGGTTTCATTTCACCCAGGTTTGCATGTTTGATGGTTGTAAAGGTTGGCGGGGGTGAGCTTATAGAGGGAACCTGGACTCCAGGACACATTAACTTCCCACTTTTAGAAAGGCAATCCAACTGCCAGAACACTGTCTTTGATCTGTTGGTTTTTCTCATTTTGGTTTGTTAAGGCTGTTAAACATTTTTATTGTTCTGTGCTTGTGTTGGCTTCAACTCAATATCCATGAAACCAGACAAATCTTGTAGAATAAGCCTGGCAAACCAGACTTATAACCTGCAGCCCCCATGGAAAGGAATTAGACCTTGAAATTGTTGTAGGTCAGACTCTATTGGTCCTTTAGTGATTGGTTTGTTTTTATTATAAGATGAGTGAGCATATTATATTGTTTGGGCCAGGGGATCAGTTTAAGGACTTTCCGGGTTGAAGGCCTAGTCTGCCTGATAAGACTGTTGTCTCATAAACAGTCTTTTGCTGTGAGTGACCTGTGGTGTGTTGGAATGCAGCATGTGCCAGTGGCAGGTGGCATTTTTTTCTTGTTGTCACAATAGCTATGTGAATTTAGAAATGGCCTGAGAGTAACACTCTTCTAAGTTATTCAGCACAGACGAACACAAGAGACACTGGTGTGAGGGTGACAGAATAAGTTGAAGTCCAAAGAAAGGGGGAAGTGAGGAGTGGGGATAACTAGGGAAAGATTTTTATCACGAGAATAACTGGTCAAACAAGCAGTGCCATAGCATGTGCTGGCAGTTCCTCGGAGGTCTTGGGGCAATCCTTGGCCGTCTCCAGCACAGTACAATGTGCTTGATACCTGGGACTAATTTTATGTAGTTCTGTTGTCCTTGCTAGCAGATTTGGAGCTTGCATTCCCATGTATTGCTAAATGCTTGTGCTGAGGTTCCTTTGTAAACTGCTATACGTGACATTCCCTAGTTCCTGGATATTTACAGTGTCTGCTGATTTTTTTCTAAGAATTTCTTCCATTCAGTTTACTTATGCCCCAATGAAATGGTTGTGTTCCCCCACCACCCCCAATCATTGGTTTTTTTACTTTAATTTTTGACATCTGTAGCTGCTCTTCTCCTTACCTGCAATTCTCAGGAAAGAGGTGGAAGGAGGGATATGTTATAGATTTAACATTCTGGGGACTGTTTGCCAAGTGCCTGAAAAGCTTGTATAATAGGGGGTTAATAGTACCCCTGTGTTATGCCAAATGCTGTGTTTAGTAAAAGAGTTAGTGTGGCTTAAATCTGTAAATCTATATTTATAGATTCCCCAGGGAATGGCTCGGTCACAGAGCAGCTCAAATACGTGTATTCCCTTGTGGATATTTTTGTGACTGAAATTAAGTTGGTTATGTGTCAAGAAGCTTGTTCTAAAAGTATTTAAGTGCTAAATATCTAGGAACGAAAAATCCCTTTGCCCCAGGTATCTCAGGAGAGGAATTGGGAGGAGGAGGAGCCTTTACAGGCTGATTTATGCTCCACCTCTGATTAGCTGTGTGACCTTGAGCAAGTTACTTCATATCAGAGCTGAATGAATAATCTGTCTGTCCTTTGACCAGTTTTTTCTTTTCTTCCTGAAACTTTTTATCTAAAATCAGGGACATTCAGGTACATCTGGGTTAAGGGATGGTTTAAATCATGATGTATGCTAAGAACCCAGATGATACCTCCATGTAAGCATTTGGTGAAAGGTATTCTGTGTTATTCCTAGAACATGTAGATTCCACTTGTTTACTTTGATCCACCTAAAGGGCCAGAGCAAATGTATTCATTCATGTCACTCCCCTCTGCAATGAATGACCCTGTTTCCATCTGCCAGGAGCTAACAGTATAGGGGGACCTGCCCATGTGTCTCCCAGAAGATAGTGCAGAGGAAATGCAGTGTATGGGTGCTAAATATCCATCCCTCCCTGGCTTCCTGTGCTTCACTGGTCTGGAGTTCTGAACTGGCCAGGGAGGGAGGCGTCTATAAGCAGTGGGAGCAATTGTGCTGTAAGCTGGATGCATCTAAGGGCCCAGTTAGATGGAGCATTTACCTTGGTAGTTAGGCCCAGATGCCATGAGGAGAGACAGCTGGTGTAGGCTAGCAGGAGTGATTCATATGGTGGCTTCCCCACTCCCCAGCTCCACTTCCCCCTCTGTGAATCTTGCATCCCTGTGCAGCAGCTTCCTAACCCTCCTGCGGTAACTTGGTCAAGTTAAACACACTTTTCCACAAGATGACTTCACAGCCACCCACCCATGGGGTACCATTGCTGCAGCTTCCCTAGGAGGCTGCTGGTAGCCATGAGGCACAAGCTGGGCAGGCATGACTGGGAGTTTGGAGCCATCAACCAATGTCTTCTCTGCTGAAGGATCACAGAATCAATGGCCTAGAGTTGTCTTTATTGGCCCATGGATCAAGGGCCTTCTGCAGTCAATGGAGGGCTGAGGCCTATTATCTCCTCCCCACTCCTTTCAGGTACTTACAGTAATACGTCCAGTTAACTTCCTTTTTTTTTCTTTCTTTTTTGTTTGCACACACACACACACACACACACACACACACACTCTAAGGATTGGAACCCAGGGTGCTACATCCCCAACCCAGACTGGGTGTTTACAGTGGTATTGGTTTAAAACTAGCATCCATGTTTGCCAAGACTAGAAGCAGAACCTTTGATATGCTTTATATCACTGTTTCTTCTGGTCACGGTAACTTTCTGTTAATTTTTTTCTACGGATCACGTTGCTAACGGCCTCCTGAGTGTCTATGACAACAGAAGAAAGGCCACATCACTGGAGCTCTGGTATGCCTGTTTTTGAATCTTAAAAAAAAAAAAGTGAGTTGTGAATTGGTACCTGCTTCATCAACAACTCTCATTGTTGCTTCATGAGAGTTCATCATATCTTCAGAAACAGACCACCAGGACTGGGGTGTAGCTCACTGGTAGAACTCAGGCCTAGCATGAATGAGGCCTCGGTCTTGTCCCTGGCAACACACACAGAGCAGACAGTGGGCCTGTGTTTGCTGTGTGCTTGACTTCCTGACTCACACTCCCCTTCCCCATTTCCTTATAAAGGGGATCCTCTGCTTATTGTTGGGAGGTCTTGGCAGAGTGGTCCCTGCTCCCTCCACAGCCTCTGAGGGTCAGCCCAGGTGGCTGTGGATCCTGTTCCTGCACCATCTATCTTCATGATCCTCTTTTTGCCAACCCCTCACCCCCCTTTCTTCTTGCTCTGTCTTCAGTGCTGGGGATGGAATCCAGGGCCTTAAGCATGCTGGGGGTAGTGTTCTACCACTAGTTACACCCCAACCCCAGTCTTTTCTTTTAAATTAAACTCTTTATTTTGAGAAGATAGATTCACATGTAGTTGTAAGAATAGGGAGAGATGCCCTGCATCCTTTACCTGGCTTTCCCCCTGGCCACACAAGAAACACTGATAACATCACAACTGGGAGACTGATGTGGTTATAGTCAAGTGGAGAACATTTCCATCCCTGCGTGGATCCCTCCTGTTGTTTTCTTTTCTGGTCTTGAACTCCTGGACTCAAGTGATCCTCCTGCCTCAGCCTCCTGAGAGCTACAGGTGCACCACTGTGCCTGGCTTAGGATTGTGTTTTTTCAATATCTTACATAAATGGAGCTGTATTGCATGAAACCCTATCACAGTGGGTTCTTTTCGTATGGCAGGATTCTCTGGATTTGTCCAAGTTGTATGTTCTAGTAGTTGATTTCTTTTTATTGTTGAATGTCCTTCTATACTTTTCACCTGCTGAAGGACCTTGGGCCATTCTTTTGTCTCTCCAAGTCTTTGGACTTTGGTCTTTGTGTGAGAAAGGAAGGAAGGAGGAAGCTGGTAGCATATTACCCAGCTTCCATGGGACCTTGGCATCCGCCCTAGCCAGTCTCTCTATCCCAGACATGCTGCGCTGTTTTTTGCTACTTTACTTTCTGGAAGTAAAGTAGTCCTGTAGACTCCTTGATTATAATGTATTCCACTTTGCTTTTGAAAAATGGACTTTTAGAGGTGCTGTCAATCAGAACTCTCAATATCAAGTCCATCACCCCTGTGTTAACTAGCCATGGGGGCAACTGAGATTTAGATCATGTGATGCTGGCCACTTAGACGTATGGCTTCCTTACCTGTTGTTATAGCATTTTCCTGTGAAGTGTACATGTGCTCACATAGACACATAGGAAGATACAGTGTGTTCTCTGTCAAAATATTGCAGTTTCCCCATATTGTATGTTTTTAGTTTGTACCTTGTGATACCACCTCTGCCTTGCTTTTGTATAGATAGAATCTTCCAAACCTTATTATGTTGTAAAACTCTGTTAATCAATTATCAGCCATTTGCACTGACTTAGAGTGGAGGATGTTCCCCAGGAGACTGAGGTCTGTTTTATCACTTCCAGCTTTTGGTTGTGAATTAACAGGAGTTTACTGTATTGGGGGAGATCATTCTGTTCCTTTAAAGAATTATGGTCTGGTGGCAGGGAGTATAACTATGGTAGAGTGCGTGCTTAGCATGTATGAGGCCCTGGGTTCCACCCCCAGTACCACAAAAAAAAAAAAAAAAAAAAAAAGAGTTATGGTCCAGCAGGAAGGGCATACTCATTAAAAGCAGCCTCTCACGAAGCTGATCAAGATATATTGGAATGCAAGGCATGACTAGTAGTTGGCTGAGCAATTCAAATGCTTTGGAGCAGGTTAGTGCCCATGAAAAGGTTTATGGAATGGTCTGAAGAAAACTCCAAGCTATCTCCTGGCAACACATTCAGCCAAGGCTTTATTGAAACATTTAATGAACTAGATTTTTTTTTTCTATGCTGCTTGTTTATGAAAGATCCCCTAGGGTTGGGTGTGTAGCTCACCCAGTAGAACATTTGTATAGCATTCTAGGTTCTATTCTCAGTATTGCATGTATGCATAAGTAAATATTTTTTACACACACACCCATTCACATGGATCCAAGGATCCACCACTCTTCTTTGTGCTTTGGGAGGACAGTTGGTACCAAATGTACTGTCATTTGATTCTAGAACCACCTGCAAGGAGTTTTTCAGCAGGTATCTGTTAGGCTTCTTCTTGTTTTTTTTTTTTTTTTTTTTTTTTTGTAGCATCTGAGACTTTATTCTTTTTTGTTTGTTTGTTTTTGTTTTTTTGTGGTGCTGAGGATTGAACCGTAGCCTCATGCTTGCTAAACAAGCACTGTAACACTGAGCTATACCCCCAGCCCTTTTAACTTTATTATTATTATTTTTTTAAAGAGAGTGAGAGAGAGAAAGGGAGAGAGAGAAAGAATTTTAATATTTATTTTTTAGTTTTCAGTGGACACAGCATCTTTGTTTGTATGTGGTGCTCAGGATCGAACCCGGGCTGCATGCATGTCAGGCGAGCACACTACCGCTTGAGCCACATCCCCAGCCCTAACTTTATTATTATTATTATTATTATTATTATTTTGAAATCAGGGGTGTTCTACCACTGAAGTGCCAGCCTTATTTATTTATTTGATACTGAGGATTGAACCTAGGGGTGCTTGACCACTGAGCCACATCTTTTGAGACAGAGCCTTGCTAAGTTGCTTAGGGCCTTGCTAAGTTGCTGAGGCTGGCCTTGAACTAGCGATCCTCCTGTCTTAGCTTCCTGAGTCACAGTGATTACAGGTGTGTGCCACCCTACCTGGCCTGAAGTTTCTCTCTTATTTTCACCACCTTGAAAGCCTGCCCTCAACTGGGTCTCCTAAAGGCTTTCTCCTGTTAGGCCCATTCTTTTCCTTGGTCACAAGTTTAAAGACAATAGTCTTTAATAGTTTAACCAACAGTAAAATTGATTATAGTCACAAAATTTTAAAGCCCCAAAAGATCTTGAAAATAAGCCAAGACTGAGCGGATCATTTTATGGATAAGGAAACTGAGAACAGCAAGGTTACTGGTTGGCCCCTAATGTGTTTTTGTCTCCATGGGGAAAGCTGGAGATTTACTCTGATCCTTCAGTCAGTGGGACCCAGCCTGTGTATGTTTTCAGTGATAGATGATAGAGACCTACTATGTGCCTCATGCTGCTGGCATGCAATTTAAAACAAACCAGAAATGTTATTGTCTAAAGCTTGGAGAATGTACTTCTCAGTGGGATTTTAGGTTGTTTTCTTTTTAAGAGGAAAGCCTATTTTTATGTTTCTTGGGTATAATAAACCTAGCACCTCCAGCTCACAGGGAACCCATGGTTCCTGCTATAGGTAGGAGGCAGAAGCATCGCACGGAGGAGCCAAGCACACCAGTCCCCCTGCTAGGATCCAGGAGTGGGACAGTGGGAGGGGTGAGATGAGTCTCCTTGGGGTCCAGCTGTGGATTCTTAGGAAAGCTGGAGCATGGGACAGCCTTGTCCCATTCTGGAGAATTTCACTGGCCACATCAGCAGTTCTTCATATGCATCTTCATAGGCTTTTTCTTTAGCAAAAAGGGAGCGTGTATTAGTTACCCAGGGCTTTCATAACAAAGATGTACAGTAAAACTTCTGGAAGTCAGACATCTAAAGTCAAGGTATTAGCAGGGCCAGTCACCTTTTGGAGGTTCTAGGGGAGGATCCTTCCTTGCCTCTTTTAGCTCCAGGCATTCCCTGCTCTGTGGATGCCATCATTCCAGCCTCTGCCTCCGGCTTCACATACTTCTCAGCCAGGTCTGAATTTCCATCTTCTTAAATGTAGACCAGCCATTGGATTAGGGCCACCCTACTCCAGGATGACCTCATCTCAATTACGGCTGTAATGATCCTGTTTCCTAATAAGGCCACATGCACAGGTTCTAGGGTTAGGGTTTCAACATCTTTTTTTGGTTATACAATTTAGCTCAAAATAAAGGGTATTATATTTTTCTTGAGATAAAATCTGCATACAGAAAAGTGTTCACGTTGTAAGCATAGACCTTGATGGATTTGCACATAGTGAACCACCCTTGTAATCTCCACCCAGACGAAGGAGTAGAAGAGATGGTCTCAATAAAGACCATCTCATACCCCACTCCTTTTAAGGAAATCCTGTGTTGGAAGGCATTTTCCCAGGGGCTCGTTAGTCTTCTTTATGCCTTTTAGGTTTAAATCTGACTCATCCTTGACACTTCAGGCCATATATACTACTATATAATAACCAATAATGTGAGATGTCTGTTATGAAGCATATCGTCCTAAAACAAATTTCATCTTCAGTAGGAATTAGATTTAAGTCAGAGGTTCTTTCAAAGGTTCCTTGAATGAATCAATCTCAGGTGTGGCCAGTTACACCCTCAGGGCAGAAATGCTGCTCTCATCTGTCTTTACCGCTGTAGGAGAACCCTGGGCTCTCAGTCAGGCCTTCTCTCATGGTTCCATTCTGAGTGCCTTTTCTATAAGATGGTTGGTTTGTGTGGGTGACTGTCTTCAATGGGTAGCAGGAAGGGACTGTAGCCAGTGAGTGCTAGCACTGTGTCACACAGTCTGAGAGAGCTGAACTTCCTTGACACCAGCATGCTGAGGGCACCCAGATAGGGGTTGGAAGTCCCTATCTCCCTTTATTCTATGCTTGCTCCCATTTCAAACCCATACCATTCTTCCTGTGCTGTTCTTGTGAAAGTCACACATGGCAACTGTCACAGCAAGTCACTTTATCTTTGTGATCCTTGGTTTGCTTTCCTGTAGAGCTGAGAAGGAAATACTTGCCTGACCTCTTCATCTCTGAGTTGTTTTCAGAGCTGGGATCAAAGCTGGCAGGCAGGATGTTTAGAACCGTCGCTGTAGTGGATTCTGAGAAACCAAGCAGGGAATGAGTGAGGAATTCACTATGAGCAATGCAGGACGACGGTATTGAAATTGGGACCGCACTGTGGAAAGTTAGTTACATCGTTATTGAATTGATGAGCAACAGAATACAGGGAACCATGAGAGTCATACCACAGTATTGCAAAGTTCTCTTCAATGACCCCCTCCCCTATACTGGAGACTGAACTCAGGGATGCTTTACCATTGAGCTTTTTGATGTTTTATTTTGAGATGGGGTTTGTTAAGTTGCTGGGGCTGACCTCCAACTTGAGATCTTCCTTCTTCCTCCTTTAGACTTCTGAATCACGGGGACAGGTGTGTGCCACTGTGCCCTGCTAATGATTTTGACTCTGGCTCTTATGTTCCATGTCAGAACCAAAAACCACATTAAAGAATACAGCAGAGATACTGAAATGTTCCAGGGCTTTTTTTCCTTCTAATTTTTTATATGGGGCCTTGCTATACTGTTCAGACTAAGCCTTAAACTCTTGGGCTTCAGTGATCCTCCTGCTTCAGTCTCCTAAGTAGCTGGCACTACAGGTATCTTGCCATCACACTCAGCTCAGAAATTCTGTTCTAGTCTATGGTGAAAAGTATCTATTGTTTCCCTTTTTCTGAACACAGTGATAAATATCCCTATAGTGATCCTAATAGATAAATGTATTTATTATTTTTCATCAAAGTTTGTCCTTGAAAGAACTGAATGAGGACAGTTCAGGAGATTGGAATGGGACGAGGTTGTTGCTAAAGATGGCTTTGGTGCATCCTGGAGGTGGAGCTCCTGGGTATATGCTTAGTATGCATAAAACCCTGGGTTTGATCTGCGGCACACTACACACACACACACACACACACGCACACACACACAGGCTTTAGGAGGAATGATAACTCCATCCTTGATTTGTGCAAGCGTGGGGTTAGAGTGACAGGTCATCACTTTGCCTTCCTCTGCAAGCTGGACACACACTTTACCCACTGTTTTGTTTTGTTTGCTACCTGGGATTGAACCCAAGGGCATGTAACTGCTAAGCCACATCACATTCCCACCCCCTTTTTATTGTTTATTTTGAGATAGGGTCTTGCTCAGTTGCTTAGGGCCTTGCCAAGTTCCTGAGGCAGGCCTCAAACTTGCAATTCTCCTGACTCAGCCTTCTGGTTGCTAGGATTACAGGAATGTGCCACCACATCCAACTTCACCCCTATTTTATGCCAACTGATGAGTAATTCAGTATTTAAATTGGGATGAGGGGACTGGGGTTGTGTCTCAGCGATAGAGCGCTCATCTAGCATGTGCAAGGCCCTGAATTCGATCCTCAGTACCACATAAAAATAAATAAATAAAATAAAGGTATTGTGTCCAATTACTTCTATAAATAAATATTTAAAAAAATAAATTGGGATGAAGTAGAAGTGACTCCTAAGCAAGTCCTGCCCTCCTGGTGGGAGGTGTCGGCCTCCCCCTACCCACTGAGCACATAAAAACCTTGTTCAGCTGCTCCACTTTAGCTGAGGCAGAAGTGCTACTGTGTCAGAAGAATTAGAAATTTTAATTCAAGCCATTTTTTTAAAAGAGTTAAGTATTATTTTTTAATTCCAAAACCATGAATGGGAGAAATAAATATATCTCTGAGGAATTAAGGTTTTTCACATCAGAATTGGTTGCTGATTAAACCAACAAAGGGTTTCTGGTTTTTGTTCAGTCTTGTCCTGTTTAGACTGCTGTAATCTTAAGGACTTTACTATTTTTAATTGGAGGATTTCAAGTTAGATAATAATTTGGCTATTTTTGTTTGATTCTAGTATTGAATTGGCCCGAATACTAGTACTGATGAGATGATGAACTGAAAAATCTGCCTCCAGGTAGTCCCTCTGCTTGTGAACTTGGCTCTCCATATCCCTTGGTTCTGCACCCATAGATTCAACTAGCCTCAGATAAAAAAATATTCAGAAAAAATTGCCTGTATTGAACATGTACACTTTTTTTCTTGTCATTACTTCCTAAGCAGTACAGTATAACAATTATGTACACGGCATTTACACTGTGTTAAATAATATAAATGATCTAGAGATGGTTTAAGGTCTACAGGAGGGTGTGTATAGCTTGCCTGCAAATAGTAAGCCATTTTATTTAAGGGACTTGGGCATCCTCTTACTTGGTCCCCCATGTATAGGAACAACAATTTTTCTTTGCCAGCAAAGAATGTAGGGATTGGATAAATACAAATGTCATACTCCATTGTAACTGGTAGATTTTTAGGGCAGATACAGTATGTCTTGCTCTTTTTCTCTTTTTATGGTGCTTGAGATTGTGAATCCAGGACCTCACCCACAGAAACCACAATATATCATTGTTTTTCTTAGCTTATTTTTTAGACACAATAATACATTTTAACCCCTTAGTGGTTCTTTTTTAACTACAAAAGCAAGCAAAGTTTTGCTGTCTAGGACTGTTCTGTTTATTGGTGAGTTTTAAAAAGTATAAACATTAGAAGAAAAATTATTTGTATTGATAAAAAATTATGAACCATTCTAAAATGTTTTCTGAAAAGAGTTATCAGTTGTCCTGACCAACGTCTCCAGCCTTCCCAAGAGGATGCTGGGACTCCTGGATCAGCAAGTTCACTCATGCACCGGCAGCTCCTGGGGCTGCTGCATCCCCAGGCATCCTGTCTTTGTTTAAGCCCAGAGAAAAGGGAAAGGGTGGTCCTAGATGTCTCTGCCCTTTGAGTGGAAACAAAGGTTCTCTGCTGCAGCCCCCAGCTGACTTCTGCTTTCCTCTCTTCCTCCTCCTGCAGGCCACCTCACTGCAGGTGGTGGGGGGTTAAGGGGGTAAAGGGAGGATGAGGTTCCTGCAGGCTCTGTCTCTGAAGTAGAGAGCCAGGCCAGCAGCCACCATAGAGTGACATTAGTGATGAGGGAGGGAGGGGGCATCACTTCCAAAAGATGCATGAAGGAATCCCAGAGAACTTGGGAATTGATTGAAGCTCTGAAAGAGAGGTCAACTTTGGAGAGTCAGAAGGTCGCAGGTTAGTAAAGTCCAGGACAGAGAAGATAGCACAGGAATGTGGAGAAAACTGCCTTGGTGATCCTAACATAAAGGGGGCTGCTGTTCACACCTGAGAGTAGGATGTGAATTACCCAAATCAGAGGGTGCCAATAGTGGGTTACACATATGTGACCATCAGGCATGAGTATTGGTGGGAGGGGGTGGGGTGCTAGGCTGGCGGTCAAGTGGGGTAGGGGAGTGTTTTGTTTTCTTTTCTTTTGCATACCAGGTAAGCGCTCTACCCCTGAGCTATAACCCCAGCTTGGGTTTTACCTATTTTAAAAAGTGAAGATTGCTAAAATTTGAGGAAAGAGGGAGTTTACTCCTCTAGCATCCAGATTTTTAGTTGCTTTAAACAAACGGAAAAGCGTGTCTACCCTGGACAGTTAAGCCCCATGGTACTAGATGGTAGCTACACCCTGTGATGGCAGGACTCTGCCACTGCCCACAGGGCCCACTGCTGGGGCTGTGTGTTTTGTATGCCCGGCCGCTGCACTCACGTCAGCCCCTTACTAACCCCAGGAGCCTTTGCCTGTGCAACCCAGAACTCCTTGTTTTTCTTCCATTTCCTTAGGCTATGCTGACTAGGCTTTACAACAGGAATCGCTGAAGAATTTTTCAAAAGGAAAGCTAGCCCTTGTGATGAGTGAGGTCATCCATATTTTACCCACGAGAAAGATGAAGGCTTGTAGGGGATGTCTCCGAGTTCACTCCAAGGAAAGGTGAGGGATTCTCGCGCTGTTCCCCCTGGTTAATGCCTCCTAGGCAGCATTGGCTTGTCTGGAGGCCAGAATTGCCTTTGAATAGTGGTAGTATGTGAATGCCCATGAAAAATAAACAGCCCTCTGTGCAGAGGAGCAGGGAGACTATGTTCTCGCACCCAGCGGCTCCGCTTCCTGTTTCTCGATTGCATATCTCTTTCACATTGTGTTTTCACTTTGAAAACTGTAGATTTAAGTAATTCCAGCCATCTCTATTTAAGCAGGCACTTAAATGACCAGACTCATACATCAAAAGAGAAAGGGGCAGGGAGCAGGGCAGATCTGTGTTCCTAGATTGGCGGGAAGCCTGCTTGAGGGTCTTGATGCCACTAAAACCTACTTGAAAGGGCCATGATGGTGTTTTTCTCTTTGCTCCCATGGTTGTGAGATGAAAGCTGGGCTTTAGACAGGAACTCTGCTTATCTTTGCTGGTTCATTTCCTCTCTCTTTCGTTCTTTCCTGAATTGTCGCCTATTACATTGCACTGGACAAGTATATAGCACAGGAGGAACAAAGATGGGATTTGGGCTTTGTCCTTACAGAGATGGCAGTCTTATGGTGGCAAGAAGCATAAGCACGTTAGGAGCAGAGGCTGGTGGTGGTCCACAGAGGAGGGAGCCCTGTCCCATAATGGAAGCTCAAGGGCCCACCTGGGGTTCTAAGGACTGAATGGGGCCAAGCCAGGAAGAGCATGTGCATGTCAGTGATGGGGATGGATGGTGTGGCCAGAGGAGATCTGGTAAACAAAGCTTTGCAGTCAAGAAAGACCACTTTCTCTGAGGAGGAAGGACAGAGGCTCATTGTTGCAGTGTGTGATGTTTAGGCAGGGTTGATGGTGTCCAGAACCAGGCCTGTGTTGCATGGGAATGACAAACACTGTGGTTTGCCATTGGTTCAACACCGTGGCCCCCACCTGGCCTGACCAACCTGGTCTTTTGCAGAGGATTTGTGTGAGGCAGTGGCCGCCTGCTTCCTCCATGGTAAAAAAGGTGCCTTTAGAAGCAACTTGGTTTTGTTTTTCCTGTTCCACATGAGCCTTTCTGACCATCTCTAAAGGAGTGGTTCCGCACTGGGGTGATCTTGTGCTCTAAGAGATATCTGGAGGCATTTGTGGTGGTTACTTCTGGGCAGGGTGGGGGTGTTGTGCACTCAATACTAGCTTCTAGTGGAGGTAGGCAGGCATACTGCTGAACATCCAAAAGAGCACAGGACAACCCCCACCCCTGGCAATGAGTCATTGGCCTTAAAGTCCATAGGGCCAAGGTGGAAAAGCTTGATCTAAAGTATTCCACTGTTTGGTTATCCAAATGCTGTTGGTCATTGTAGCCAGTGTTGAGCTATTATAGATGGTACTGATACAGATATTCTTCTGTGGGTCTTTTGGTTAATCTGATTTGGCCTTAAATGTGTCCTGAAGGCTCATGTGTTGAAGCTTTGGTATCCCGCCTGTGGTGCTCTTGGGACATGTGGGACCTTTAAGAGGTGGAGCCCAGTGGGAGGGAGTTAAGTCAGTATAGGTGTTCCCTTGAAGGAGATAGGGGACCCTGGCCCCTTCCTGACTCTTTCTTTGCTTTCTGGCTGCCATAAGTTAAAAAGGTTTCCTCTGCTAGGTGCCTCTACTATGAGGTACTGCCATGCCACAGGCCCCAAAGCCATAGGGCCAAAGGACTGAAAGCTCTGAAATTCTGAGCCAAATAAAACTTTTCTTCCTTTAAATTTATTATCTCAGGATTCTGTTACAGCGACCAGAAGCTGAGTAACACATACTCATTGGCTTAGTTCAATTTGTTGTGTCAGTTGATGCATCTACCAAGTATGCAAGATTTGCAGAAATGGGAAATAGTCCAAATATCCCTGGGCAGATGGATAGATAAAGAAAATGCAGCCAGTACACATAGTGGGATGTTATTCGCCTCAAAAAGGAAAGCAGTCTTGTCACATGCTGTAACATGAGTTAGGCTGAAATGACCCAGTCGGTCCCAAAAGACAGATGCCCTATGATCCCACTTATATGAGCCATCGAGAATAGCAACTGTACAGAAACGGTAAGTAGAGAGGTGGGTGCCAGAGGCTGGGGTGATGGAGAATGGGGAAATCAATGGGTATGTTTTCAGTTTTGTGAGGTAAAAATGTTTTAGAGATCTCTTATACCACAATGCAACTGTAGTTAATGCTACCAAATTTATATGATTTTTTTTTTAAGCACAATTGAAATACAAAGAGAGATGGATGTGCTTTCCCTTTTGGGCATCTTGTACCTAGTTACATTTCTGGAGTTTGGACACGTTACCTACGGCACTTGTCCCATGTTGCCGGCTGCGTGGTCAGGCTATGCCCACAGGACAGGCCACCTCTTTCCAGAGGTCAGTCAGGAAGTAGAGGCACTTTGAATATTTTGGGGCAAAGAGATTGTAAAAGGAATAAAGTGATTGTGATTGTGGGAGAAGGACCACAGGGCAGTGTTGGAGGGTCCCACACTGTTTAGTTACTAACTGGTGTATTTGAGTAGCTGCCCATCAGTTTGGGGAAGGGACACTGTAGGGAGCCCAAGGAAAGCCCAGTCTTCCGTGCATCTGAGCCGGCATCTCCTGGTGGGCCTGTGGTCATGGTTGGTTTGTCATAGGACCCCGAACTGGGAAGAAGAAGGGGATGTAGAACAGTGGGGTATGACAACATGCTGATGCCTGCCTGGGCACCTCTTGCCCTGTGTGACTGTGATGTGACTTCTGGCATATATTGTCTGCTGCGTCACTTTTGCCTTCCATTCTTGGGCACCTTCCTCTTTTGACCAATTTAATGAAGAACCCTATAGGGACAGAGATTCTGGAAAACATAGTTCCCATTTTTAGCAGGATGGCTGGACACTTATACCTAACAAATAAATACTTGACCTATGCAGATGGTGTACTTTCAGAGGGCCAGCTGGGGAGATGTGCACACACTTTTAAAATTCATTGTTAGATTGTAAATACATGACATTTAAATCTATTTTTTTTTTTTTGGTACCAAGATTTGAACCCAGGGATACCCAACCACTGAGCCACATCCCCAGCACCACCCCCCCTTTTTTTGAGACAGTGTCTCACTAAGTTGCCCCGGGCATTACTAAGTTGTTGAGGCTGGCTTTGAACTTTTGATCCTCCTACCTCAGCTTTGAGTCACTGGGATTACAGGCATGGGTCACTGTGCTCAGTTTCATTTTGTATTTTAAAAAGGTATTTATATCTCGAAAATTTAACTGCCCTTTAAATCATGTCTTTTCTTTTTTCTTCTTTAAATGGGGAAAATGTGACCTGGTTTCTATGTAATCCACTTAGGCTACACTTCCACAAAACGTTCCATTTATAAATTGCTACTTTCTGTGCTCTCTCTTTCCTAAAATGCTGTAGTAGGTTAAAAAAAAAAAAAAGGAAAATAAAACATTACATTATGTTTAAAGTAAATAGTAAGAATACCTAGGATAACTAAGCTTTGGGGTTTTGTTTTGTCTTCAGTCTTACATAAAAGAGTTTAGGAACCACTCTACCTAGATATCTGGGAGATTGTAAATGGAGAGCTCTCCCTTTCTAGTAAACTATTTTCCTAGGAAGAACCTGATAGTGTGTCACTGAATCTGAGAGTGAGAATACCTTCCACAAGTGTCCAGACTCAGTTTGGACATAAATAAATTATAACAATAATAAGTAAATAATTTGTAAATAAATACACTTGTACAATGCTTTGGAATTTGCAACATGTTACTTTCATCTCCCTGATTATCCTAGGATATAAGACAACTCACTCTTATCATCACTTTTGGGTGACCAAACCAGTACTAAAGAAAATTAAGTAACTTTCCCCAAGTCATGTAGAGACAAGTCTTAAGTGTCAGATCACTCCATCTTTTTGAAGCCTTCTAGGATACACAGTCCCTACCCCACCCTGTGATCTATTTCTTCTTCTTTGTCACCAGGGTGCCCTGTGCATGTCTGGTATTGCACTTGTCTCATGGAATCTGTATCAGTCCAGTTCCAGTTAGGAGGCAAACCACACGGTAATTGAAACAAGGAGTGTTTAATATAAATCAAGACAAGATGAATTGGCCAAATCTCACCATGCTCACTTGCTAATTGTCTGTACTAGAACAAGCTTGAGCAATTGCTGGAGGGGGAGGGACCGTGTGGCTCACAAAGCAAAAAGTATTTATTTATTCTGTGGCCCTTGATGACAGACTGCTTGCCCCCAGTGTGAAGAATTGTTATCTGGATGCAATGGTGTGTGCCTTAGTCCCAGCTATTTGGGAGGCTGAGGCAGGAGGATCACTTGAGCTCAGGAGTTCAGGGACAGCCTGGGCAATGTAATAAGAGGCCATCACTAAATAAGATAGTCAAGAACAGTGACAGGTTATTATTTACTCATTATTAACTAGTAACAACCACAGGTAAAGAGAGCTCTTAATTCCCCACCCTTGATATTTATCTCTTCCTAAACTACATACCCTTTTTTCCATGCCCTGGGTTTCATCTGTTTGCTCTAACCTTTTAACATGCAGTGATTTCTATAAACTTGTGCTCCTGGTGTGTGGGGTCATCAAGCATTTTCAATGGCCGGCTTCCACAAGTAGATAAAAATTCACACTGCGTCTTCAGGTCACGAGAATTCATTTGTCCTCTATTTTCATTTATACTGTTTGCTTTACTCTCTGATGTGAGTTTAGTTTGCATTTCTCTAATTTCTGAAGATATTAAGCTTCTTTTGATTATTATAAAGTGACTTGAGTCTCTCACCTTTTCTTTGGCATCCAGGTCTTTTTCTTGTTTTCAGTATTTTGTTATATATGAGGCAGTTAGTTTCTCCCAAGCTGTCACTTCACTTTGTGCTCTTTAACTTTGTCACCTGGAGAATATGAGTTTTATTTTATTATATCCCAGTTTATGGATTAAAAAATATTGTTGGTCTAACTTTAGAAGGGGACGGGGAAGAACTCTTAACAGTACAGGCATATAATAAAGGAGCGGGCACTGACTACCTCCAGGACCAACCGAGGCAGAGCACCTGAGGAAGGGAGCAATCTGGAACTGTGACCCTGGATCCTTCCAAAGCCCATTTTCACATCTCATTGGCATGTGTGGACTGTGGTCCTCTGGAGAAATTCACTGAGGGTTCTCGGCCAGCTGGTGAGCCAGCGGGAAGCAGGCTGGGCGGTGGGTGGGGCCCACTGGAAAGCCACCTGAGGAACTGTTGTTAAAATTCCCTGGGGTGCCAGTGGAACTTGGTAGGAAGCCACCTAGCACCACAAGGCCCCTGGACTGCCAGGTCCCTCTGAGGCAGGCAGAGAACACTTCAGAAATGGAAGTGGGAAGCCCCTTCTTCCTTCTGTGTCCCTCTACTGCCCCCTGCTGACAACACTAACCCGGTGCCAGTCACAGGCTCAGGAGAAATGTTTCCAAGTCCCAACCCAGGATCACAGCCTGGGCAAGGAAGGCCACTGGGACCTGAATCTGGGCTTTGGAGGGGCCGGGTAGTGTGGGCTGTGGATGTCTCCCTTCCTTAGGCGTTGCCCTTCAGGCCTGGAGGTAGCACCTTCAGCTGTGAGTCCTGGATTTGGAGCTGAGGCAGTGCTCAGCTTATAAAGGAGTTGGAGTAGATTCTCCTTAAGTAGATTCACCTCAGGATTGTGGCTTCCTCTAACACACAGTGGTGTTCAGGGAAGGCTTCCTCAATGATGCTGTCTGTGAGCTGTCTCTTTGGGGGATCTTGGCTTTGCACTGTGGAGTCTGGTGCAGACTTGATATGGGCTTTGCTGTGTCCTGAGACCCTCAAACCAAAGCCAACTGGAGAGGAGGCTCCCAGCTCTGGGCTTTATTCTGCTCCCTGTGGAGACGGTGAGTCCTTGGCACTGCATGCATGCTCCTCTTTGGTTTCCTGTCCAGTTGGGCTGGGTGATGGTTCCACCCCTACCTAGTTCTCACCATCAGTCCTTGAGCAGTCAGTTCCATTTGGCTTACTCATTGCAGTCTCTATAGCCTCCATCTCCTCTGCTTGTCTTGTGAGGCCCCATGGCCTCCTCCCTTGCTGTTGTTGGTAGCCACATGCCCTCCTTGCACCTGAGCTGATCTTCAAGCCATGGCTTCCCTGTGGTCATCTCCCTCGCCTCTCTGTGTTTATCAACCAGCCTGGCTCTGTCTCCTTGTCCAGACCACATTTGCCTTTCTATGTCTTGTAGGTGTGTGTGTGTGTGTGTGTGTGTGTGTGTGTGTGTGTGTGTGTGTATGTGATATAACCAGCCCTTATTTAGGGGAGGTATGAAAAGATTGACCTTGTCTCTGTGTGTGCGTGTGTGTGCGCGCACGCATACATGTTGTGCCAGGGATTGAACTCGCATGCCGAGCACATGCTTTACCACTGAGCTACACCCCCAGCCTCTAGAACTTGATGTTCTTAAGCTCTGGACTAAATACCTATTGGATTATCTAGTTCCAAAACATCTGAGGTGGAGTCTTGGTTTATTTTCCTCTCTTTTTTTTTTTTTTGTGTAGTATGTTTTTTCTTGCTTTTTTGATGTTGTTTGGTCACCTGTAAAGAATGGAATTATTTTTTCTTTTCATAATTAAGATTTTGGGGGCTGGGGTTGTAGCTCAGTGGTAGAGCACTTGCCTAGCATGTATGAGGCACTAGTTTCAATTGTAATCATCACATAGCACTTTATGTTTTATTTATTTATATCAACAACTAAAATTAAGTTAAGTTAAAAGAATTTCTAAAAATAAGTGATAATTAGGATTTTGTTGGTTGGGCTGAGGGTGTAGCTCAGTGGTCGTGTACAGGCCATGGGTTCCACCCCCAGCACTGAAAAGCAAAAACAGTGACTGAAAATAGTTTATGGGTTGTTTTGAAGATCAACACACAAGACATTCCAGTTTGTACACAGTTCTTAATGTTCTCTTCAAAAATCTAAAGTGCCATGTAGTTGTGATTCTTTCTAAACAGGAATAAATTTCCAACTTAAAATCTGAAGTCAAGTTTGCCTAAAGAGGATCACAGGAAGCAGTCTCTTCAGATGTTGATAAACTGTTAGGTCATAAGTTATCATTAATACTACAAACTCAAATTTTCTTTTTTCCTTTCCTTTTCTTCCCTTCCCTCCCTTCTTCCTCTCTCCTCCTCTCCCCTTCTCTCTCTTTCCTACCTCTTCTTTCTTCCCTTCTTTTCAGTAGGACTTGAACCCAGGGTCTCATGCATGTTAATCACCTGCTTTACCACCAAGCTACACCCCCAACCCCAAACTAAAAAGTTCTATCCTTTGAAGCATATTAACAAAATGATCAGGAAAATGGGCTGCCCTTTAGGGTACACGTATTTCTGACCAGGAGAGCTAGGGTGAAGGGGCAGGTTCTTTAGGAAACAATTATATTAAAACAACAGCAGCAACAACATGGGATTAGAAACTACTTAAATTGTTCGGGATGTATTAACTGTATATTGCCAGGGGACTTCGTACTACAGGGTATAAAAACTGCACCTCCTTATCTGTGATCATTCAACCTGACACTCAGGATAAAGCCTTGCCAAATTCAATATCCCTCTGTGTTCTAGTTGTACCAACAAATAAACAACCAGATGACTTTAACCTCTTAATAAAAAAAAAAGGAGAGAGAGAAAAAGAAAGCATTTGTACTTTTTAAAAAGGGGGCAGAGGTGAGGCAGGATTCTGTCCTTTAAAATGTTTCTAAGTTGGGTGCAGTGGCAGACACCTGTAGTCCCAGCATCTCGGGAGGATCTTGAGTTTTAGCAAGGTCTGGGCAATTTTGCAATACCCTGTCTCAAAATAAAAAGTTGCTGGGAAAGTAGCTCAGGAAAAAATAAAAAGTTTCTAGAGCCACTAAAGACTCACATTTACAAAACAGTTGGTGAATATGTTCCTCTGGCTCCAGGAAGGGAGATGGGGAATGCTGATGAATCAGGGTATTGATGTTAACCACATTACTTCTTTCCTGCTTCATCATGGCTACACTCTCATTGATGGTGGTTTCTCCTTTTTTATAGATAGAGCCTGAGTTGGCCCTTTGCGCCCCTTTCTTTCCATGTTGTCTGCACCTTCCCGTCTGAAGATGCATCCTTTCCTCTTGCCTTTTGGGCTTCATTTCCATGTGTGTCATCAGTTTGGCAGCCTCACTGGCCTCCTCTGGGCTCTCCTTTCTCTGCCCCTCAGGTGGAGTGAGTGGACATTCCTCTTGGGCATCTTGGCAGTGCTACGTGCCTGCACACCAGAATCTTTGTGAATCAGCGTTGCCTGGCTTCTGCCTCTTCTGCTGACCCAGCTGCTGGACCTGCAGTAGGAAGCCAGGAATTGCTATTCTTAGTCTTGACACACTGGGCAGGGGTTTTTATTTTTCCGTGGGCTCTCTGTTATCAGAGCACAAGTGGATGAGGACTAGTCAGGTTATTTCGTCATCTGCTGCCTTTCCTGGATGAGTCAGGTTTCCTTTCTAAAGGAACCAGTCTCAAGAAGAATGAGTAAGAGAATTAAATTAAGCATAGTAAGGAGGTGACTTCAGTGATTGTCCTGTCTAACAAAAGGCCTGGTCATAGTGTGAGATTCTTCTCTGGAAACTGGAACCATTCTCACAAGCGTCAGAACTGATAAATTGCAGGTGTGATTCATGGGCTTTGAAGTATGTTAGTCTTAGAAAACAAAGTTGTTTGTTCATGCATCTTTAATTTTGATCTCTGGTCACTGTGATCTTGCAAATCCCTCAGGCTCGAAGTCTCCCAACACTTTGGATGAGGTTGCTAGGTCTTCCTTCACCTCCTCCCAAGCCTTGCTTACCTTAGAGAAGTCCTTTCTCTTCCCCGCCTTGGTTCAGAGCCTTCTTTCCATCCTTCAGGAGTACCAAAGGCTTATGCATTGGTACCCATGAGGCTTATCTTCCTTGCTATTTTATTTTATTTTTTTACTGTTGCCAAAGAAATTCATTCTGAGTGTAACTACAAGATTAATTGTCTAGAAATGGAGGCTTTCATGAGAAGTTTGCTCTCTCATTGTTTGCCTCCTGTCATTGGCTCCCTCTGCCTGCACAGTAGTTTCCAGATTCTGACTCAAGGTCCAGTTCTCAGTCTTCTCACTTTCTGCCCTTATCTCCACACACCCCTGCGCACACAGAATTACAATTACACTGAAGTCCGTCTGGTGACTCATCCCTCAGGCACACCTCAGCTCTCTGCCTTGCTGCTTTCTCAGGTCAAGTCCTCTTTGGAATGTCCTCCCCAGTCTACCTCAGCAAACAAAGCCTTTTCACATCCATCCCAAGGCAGAGGTGGACCTGGCTCCTTACATTCCCGGTGTGCTGGACATGGTTCCTTCCAGTGCATGGAATCAAGGTTCCCTATGGGAATCCAGATTCTTTGGCCTGTGTGGGTCTTCTTCCTTGATTGCCTGCATCACATGTTCCATGAAGTATGAAAATGTTTGTTCTGGAAAGGACTTTCATAAACTGTTTTCTTTCTGCTGTTCCCAGGGAAAAGATTTTTAGAAGAGCAGTGAGGCATTCTGTATGTTTCAGGACATTAAACTCTTAATTGGGGCCATAGAAGTGAGCTTTGCATACAGAAATACCAATTAATAACTAAGAAAACAGTATTCAGCTCGATCTATGAACTTGGTGCTTTGTGTCTGTGCATGCCCACAGTGAGTACATGGACCGGTATGGGTGTGGGTTAATGTTTCTCCTGGCTTTGCCCAGGGACTTTTTGGAATTAGAACAAGTAAAACTAAGGATTTTTCTTAGCGACTCAAGAAGGGGAGTGCTCCATGATTGACTCTTAACATTCTACAGTCATTAGACAGTCACAGCCTAGAATAAAATAAGCATCATTTTGAATTCTGTAATGCATGTTGTATTTACCGTGGGAAAGCTGACAGTTATAGTATTCTCCTATGAAAAACAGTACCAACTTAGGTTTGTTCTTCATCAAGTTCAAGCCTAATTAGCTAAACAGAACTTTAGAGTTAGATGTGTCTAGAGCATAAAGTTTTGCAAACTTTTTTATTTCTGAGTACTTTCTCCATGAGTACAATAAATATCCTAGAGATACTTGGCAAGGAAGCCATTGATGGTGATGGGTGTTGGGATACTACTTTATCTCCCAAATCCAAACACTTTTGTTGGGAAATGAAGGTGGAGTATGGTTTGAAAAGGCAGGTGGTTATTTTGGAAAGTGATCTTCATTACTAGTGGAGGAACTGTAGGGAGCTTTGCAGATGAGAAATAACAAGATATTATCCTCTCTAGCGTAGGTGAACAGAGTCCTTAGTTGGCCGTACTCTGCAACCGTCTCTTGTTATAACAAGTGTTTGTGAGAATGAGACTGAGAACCCCAGCTGTAAAGGTTGAGTCAGACACAGGTAATGTGCCTGCTTCAAAACTATCCCAAGACCCTGAAAGGTCTCTAGCCATCATGGTTTTGCCTAAAGATTTTCTTGTAATACGCAGATTCATATCAGGGAGAAGGACCCACTTGTTTGGCACATATTATTCTTTTATTTATTTTTTTTTTATTGTTGGTCGTTCAAAACATTACATAGTTCTTAATACATCATATTTCACAGTTTGATTCAAGTGGGTTATGAACTCCCAATTTTACCCCGTATAAAGATTGCTGTATCACATCAGTTACCCTTCCATGGCACATATTATTCTTACACTGGGAAATAGTTTTCTTGTTTTTAAATATTGAGGAATGCATTTTTTTTCATGGTAAAAGACACATCAAATCCTAGCCCCCCTGCCTTTTTTTTGGTAGCAGGGTTTGAACTCAGGGGCACTCAGCCATTGACCACATCTCCAGTCCTATTTTGTATTTTATTTAGAGACAGGATCTCACTGAGTTGCTTAGTGCCTTACTGTTGCTGAGGCTGGCTTTGAACTCATGATCCTCCTGCCTCAGCCTCCTGAGCTGCTGGGATTACAGGCATGCACCACCTGGTGCTATTTTTAAGTATATAATTCAGTGGCATTAATTGCAGCTGTATACCCATCACTAGTGTCTGTTTTGAGAACTTTCCATCCTCCTAAACTGAAACTTGTTGTCCATTAAACACTCCCCATTCCCTCCTCTTCCCTGTCCTTGGCAACCATCCTTCTACTTTCTGTCTGTGTTGGACTCCTAGGTACCTCATGCAGTGGAATATACAGTATTTGTCTTTTTGTGATTGGCTTATTTCATTTAGAATAATGCCCTTAAGGTTCATCCGTGTTATACCATGTAACAAATTGTCCTTTTTTAAAAAAAAAGCTGAATAATACTCCATTGTGTATACATACCAGATTTTACTTATCCATTCATTTGTTGATTGACATTCAGGTTGTTTCCATCTGGAATGTGTAATTGCTTAAAGGCAAAATCAACACGAGGTTGTTTCTCAGCCCACCCATCATGGTCTTGGACATCTACTGGATAAATGGGCTCTTTATCAGGATTCTGCAGGCTGACTTTAGTCAGTGACCCTGAGTGACCCAGCTTGAGTGTTGGGGGTCCTCCCTCGATCCAGCGTCACTCTCCCTTCATCTGCTTCATGTACTTTGGGTTAGGGTGAGTTTCCATGACTCATTTATTCACATATATCTTCACATATATCTTTGGGGTACTCTGTCTTCCACTAATGTTGGAGGCCCAGGATTATTTCTGGGTATTCAGCCATCCTCCATGGTCTGTTTTCTGACTGGACATTTTCTCTTAGTACCCCTCAACCCCAACTCCAGGCTTTAAGTGCTTTTTATCATTGGTTACCCAAGTATAGACCATCTTTCCCTGGCCCCATCCCCAGCCAGCCAGCCGCCCACTAGCCCTTCTACCTGGATGGCCATTGTATCTCTTGCATGGGACCTGTCAAAACCAGGCGCCAAGTGCATCTTGACTGAGATGGCTGAGAGTGCACTTTTGGGCAGGTGGATATACTTAACAATCTACCTGCTAGGACACTGGGATAAAATTATCTTGATTTTTGAAGCCAGTTGTGAGTGGAACTAATTGCTTCATATTTTTGTTAGTTCTTCCAATTTTGTATATGTATGGCACTGACTTGCCACAAATAATTGCCTTTTTGGGAATAGGGATGGGTACCTGGGATTGAACTCAGGGCACTCAGCCACTGAGCCCCATCCCCAGCCCTATTCTGTATTTTATTTAGTGACAATGTCTCACTGCGTTGCTTGTGCCTCGCTTTTGTTGAGGCTGGCTTTGAACTCATGATCCTCCTGCCTCTGCTTCCTGAGCCACTGGGATTACAGGCGTGTGCCAATGCGCCCGGCAAATAATTGCTTTTTAGCCTCAGAATTTAGTTGTCCTGGGATATAGGATTTCAGGAAAATGTGTAGACTCATGGCCCAGGCTTCCATTGTAGGCTGTTTCATGAGCACTTTGGGCTGAGTTTTGGAGAGGTTATCCTCAGGTTAACTGAGGCCTACAATCATGGAACCCTGAACTTTCAAACTACACCAATGATCTGGAAGCATCTCTCGCATCCCTATTGGGTTTCTTCACAGTTTGTAAAGCTTTGAGAGGTAAAACAGGAGTTGTCAGACCTTGTTAGAACTATTCAACTAGTAAGTATTTTTGCCTTTTTGGTTCATAGGACTCAGTGCTGCCCGGTAGCAGTGTGTCAATAAATAGGTGTGGCTCTGTTCAGGTAAAACTTTAATTGTGAACAACAACAGCAGAAGCAGGAAGGCAGCTGGTTGGATTGGGCTCCCTAGCCACAGTTTGCCAACCACTTGTACAGAAAATAGGCTTATCAACTGAGGTGAATTGCTCAGGTAGACTGGGGAGAATTGCTACCGAGTTGTATTATTATAGTATAAGAAAAACTGGTTAAGATCAGTCTTTCTCAGGATGAAAATGATCATCAAATGGATGACACTCAAGCCTGTTTCTTTTTGTGTGTTTGTGTGCACGGTGCTAGGGATCAAACCCAGCTATGTGCGCATGGTGCAAGTGCTCTACCATTGACCCATACCCCCAAATCCACATTTCAAGCTTTTGAGGAGCCATTGAAGACATATTCAGAGCACACTGTTTAGTGCAATGTAGTAAATATCTTAGTATAAACAGCTTAGTATAATAATCTGACTAAGACCTTTATAAAAAACAGATGGTCATTGCTAGCAAAGGTGGACAACTTGGAACCTTCATGCACTGCTAGTGGGAGGTGTTGGAGTTGCTTTGGAAACTAGTCTGGTAGTTCCTCAAAATGTCAGACATAGTTACTGTAGGACTCAGCATTTCGACTGCAAGGTCCATTATATGACAGAAATGGAAAAAGTGTCCACACAAAAATGTGTACACCAGTGTTCATGGCAGCATCGTTCTTAATAGCCCAAAGTAGAAACAACTTGTTTATTACCTGATGAATGGATAAGCAAAATGTAGCTTATTCATACCATGGAATTTAATTCAGCCATAAAAAGAAATGAAGTACTAATGCATGCAATAATACGGATCAACCTTGAAGGCATTATGCTAAGTGAAAGAAGCCAAACAGAAAAGGTCACATACTTCACGATTCCATTTCTGTGTATTTTCCAACTTGGACACATCTGTAGTAGACACAGAAAGTTCCTTTCTAGTGATTGCCAGGGCCTGGGGGGGTTGGAAAGTGGTTGCTAATGAGCTTGAGCTTTCTTATGGGCTTAGGGAAATATTCAGAAATTGGTAGTGGTGATGGTTGTACAGTTCTGTGAATAATAAAAATGGTCCAAAATTTTTGTTTGGATAAAGGAAATCTAGAAAACGAATCCGTAATTTTGGAGTCCATATTTTTATTACGATTGTTTCTGAACTTTTCCATTTCCTTCAGTGAACAGCCTTCCACTTGTGTGGGGAGGCAGACCAGGTAATGGTTGGGTGGAAGAAGCCGTGTGTTCATGCATCCCTGGTCTGCTCGGTGGGGACTTGGTCAGCCTCAGGGGCCCTGGTCATTCCAGTCTTCCTGGCCCCAAATGGGTCCTTCTCTTGTGGTAATCCAGAAGCCAGTCTGGAGGGCCCATGAGCTGCATGTACCCCAGGGCATGTAGCATTTCTAGCTGCCTTCCGGGGGTTCTTCGCTTTTTCTCAGGAGTCACTTGCTCCTCCGTGAGGCTCATGGGATATGTTTCTTTGTCTGTTACAGATTGAAGAAGGAAGTAAAGCGGCAGCTGTGGACAAGTTGCTGGCTGGAGACGAGATTGTGGGCATCAATGACATTGGTCTCTCAGGGTTTAGACAGGAAGCTATTTGTCTGGTGAAAGGATCCCATAAGACCCTTAAGTTGGTGGTCAAAAGGTAAGATCTGTGCCTCCTGGTGTTTACCAAGATAAGCAGAAGTGTCTGTCCCTTCTATCTCTTCTACATGGTGTAATATTTGCACGTAGCTTTCCCATGTCCTCCTGTACGCTTTAAGTCTAGACACGACTTAATAATACCTAACATAATGTAAATGTTCTGTCAGTAGTTATTATATTGTATTGTTTAGGGAATGACGGGGGAAAGTCTGTAGATCTTTAGTACAGATGCAATTTTTTGTGTATGTAAACACTTTCTTTTTTAAAAAAAAAATCCATTAGAAGCTAGGGATGCAGAAACTTGGAGGTGAAGGGCTGTGACTGTATTCCTTGGCAAAGGATGAACCCAACACCAAAATTTTTCTTTTTTTTTTTTTTAAATTAAGCCTATTGAGTTCTTGTATCTTTTCTTGGATAATATGCAGATTATTTTCTTTGCAGATAGAAAGCCATGCCTGTGCTCCCAGTGAGGTGAAGTGTTGTTGCCTGCTGTTTACACAAGGTGGCAGGCTGCTGATTTTAGTTTTTATGCTGGGAAGGAAAGGGTGCTTCCCAGCAGCTGGAGGCCTAGCACTGTTCTGAGGTCTGGGGGAGCAAGATGCTTATTCTTACCAACTAAATTGTTGGTGGGAGCGTGGATGTCTCTCAGCGCTCAGGGATACGATGCTTTCATACACAGGGACGAACGTGATCCTCCCGGGCACCACCCAAGAGCTTCTTAGAAATCGTTCCCTACATTTTGTATTTGGCTGATCCAAAGCAAGGGTCTGCATGTCCTTTTTGACAGAATTAATACATTCTTTCAAAGGCTGACAGTAAAATTTTTTTTAATATTTAATTTTTAGTTGTAGGTGGACACAATATCTTTATTTTCTGTTTATGTGGTGCTGAGAATCAAACCCAGTGCCTCACGCATGCTAGGCAAGCACGCAACCACTTGAGCCACATCCCCAATCCCTGAAAGTAAATTTTAATGAGTAAATTGAGCCAAGCATTTATTTCAACATTTTAGCACAGACTTGAAAACATACTCCTGAAGAGAGTGTGTGTGTGTGTGTGTGTGTGTGTGTGTGTATGTGTGCTTTGTTTGCCTCAAACAGCATCTAAGGTGGAGGTTCAGAAATGAGGAAGTGAATATGTTCCTTCATTTATCTTCCTCATCTTTAAGAGGTGCAAGCTATTCCTGAAGACCCTTTCAACCAGTCCTTGTAACTCATCATGGCAGTTTCTGAGCCTTTGAGGGGAGGGGGGTGGGCTATGAGAGGCGCTGGCATTCCCCGGGGGCCACTTCATTAATGCCTGGAAGGCAATCTGTTGATTCACTTAGACTCACAAGGGATGATGATGGGAAGAGCAGCTTATTTTTGCAGAGGTCAGATGTGTTTAGAGCCATCTCTGTGGATCATCCCCCATCCCCCAGACAGGTGGCGGTTTTCCTCTTCTTCTTCTCCTCTATCCTCTTGGCTCCAGGCTGCCAGAGCCTTTCAAACATAGAAACTCATTCTTTGGTCTCCTCTGACTCTCTTTGGTGGGGAAGACAGTTAGTCAACACAGTGGCCAAGTTTTGTGACACCAGGGTCTCTCTGTGCATCTGAATTCCTAGCTGGGGAGTTTTGGAGTCCGAAGATAAATACATTGTGAACTTTTTTAGACATTCTAGAGACCTCAGATCACTTGTTTCTCTGCATCGTATCTGGTACAGAGTCTTCTGTTTGTTTTTTTTCTCTATGAATGTGATAGGTGAGAAATTGTTTTTATCACGTATGTTTGAATTTCTGTCACTATGAGTGAAACTGGGCTTCATTTCATGTGTTTAGTACAATATGTATAATTCTTTTTTCAACTAGAGGTACTATAATGTGAAACCTTTTCAAAGGGAAGCATCAGTGCCACCTGAGAGGGAAAGAGGAGGCCACAGGGCACCTGCTGGCTGATTTAGCTGGGTAGGTATTTAAAAGACTCTCAGGAAAGGGACCTAAACTTTTGCCCTGAAGGACTGATGGGAGCCACTCTGTAAAACCCCCACTTTGCATTTCACAACTCGGTTTCCTTTAAACAAGGGGAGTACAGATTGTGAAGTTTACATAGGATTTAATACTTTAACATGTAGTACGATATGTAAAAACAAAAGTTTATTCAAACCAATTTATTTTCAAACACACTTTAAATAACATACTCAGATGTTTTAAAATTCATCAAAATAATTTGTATAGGGCCTGGGATTGTGGCTCAGCAGTAGAGCGCTTGCCTAGCATGTGCGAAGTCCTGGGATTGATCCTCAGCACTACATAAAATAAAGATATTATGTCCAACTACAACTAAAAAATAAATATTGAAAAATAATAATTTGTGTTACTTTATAATAATAGATGTAGGTTTTTTTTTTTTTTTTTTTTTTTTTTGGTTTGTTTTTGGTACCAAGGATTGAACTCAGGGGCACTCAACCCACTGAGCCACAACCCCCCCTTGCTGTTGCTGAGCCTGGCTTTGAACTTGCGATCCTCCTGAGTCGCCTGGAATTATAGGCGTTCACCGCCACACCCAGCTGATGTAGGGTTTTTTTGTTTATTTGTTTGTTTTCCCCAGTTGGGCAGAAAACAAGTCTGACATGGAAGGAAGGACTGGGGATGTAGCTTTCTGGTAGAGTACTTGCCTAGCCTGTCCAAGGCACTGGGTTCCATCCCCAGCACCACACAAACGCGCGCGCACACACACACACACAAGTAATATTTGGTGTTTGGGATTCAGCTCAGTGGCAGAGTACTGGCCTAGCACATCAAAGGCCCTGGGTTTGGTCCTCAGTCCTGAGGGAGGAAAAGTAGGGAGATGTGAAGGGAATTTTTCTAAGCCATTAAATTAGTTAATGTTAGGATTTCTTGCTGTCACCTTAGCACATGGCGAATGACTAGTCTTAAAAGGTGTACATAATGAGGACTTGTAAAACTCTTTCTTTATTGCAAAAGCACCAGTAAGTACTTTTAATTTTGGGGGGTGGAGGGATAACTGGAGATTGAAACCAGAAGCACTTGACCTCTGAGCTACATTCCCAGCCCTTTTTATTTTTTATTTGAGACTGGGGCTCACTAAGTCACTGGGGATACTCCTGCCTTAGTCTCCTAAACTGCTGGGATTACATGCATGTGCCACTGCACCTGGCATAAAATTGTTCTTAAAGCTGGGGACATATATTCTTTATCTGAGTTTTAATCTCCCTACCATCTTCTTTCTCCATCCCCAAACAACCACTAATCTATCTTCTACCTCTGTGGATCAGTTAGCATTGATGGGCGTTTTATGTAGAGCTCCAAGACTGACTGCGCTAAGGTGGGGTGTAGCTCAGTGGTAGGCTATGTTCAGAGGCCCTGCATTCGATCCCCAGTACTAAGGGTGGGGGTGAATATCTAGTTAACGCATAACTATTGCATATTGCCCTACTTGAAAGCATGACCAAGTGGTAGATTAGGTGGCCCAGTCCTTATGTCAATGTCCCTGCCCAACTGAGGTGCCTAAGAACTGATACCTCTGTTTATAGCACATGCGGCCATGGTTTTTGTTTGTTTGTTTTCGCTGTTTGTTTTTGGTGGTACTGGAGATGGAACCCAGAGGCCCTCTACCACTGAACTACAGCCCCTGTCCTTTTTTGTTGGGTTAGGGGGAGACAGAGTCTTGCTAAATTGCTGAGGCTGGCTTTGAATTTTCTCCTGCCTCAGCCTCCCAAATTGCTGGAATTACAGGTGTGTGCTATCACACCTGGCTGACCGGCTGTCATGAACATTTGAATATTAGTTTAGCCACAAACTCCCTTCCCCTTAGCGACAGCTGCTGGTTGTCTTGTTTTGTGTGCTTATTTCATTTTTGGAGACCAAGCTAATGGGAAAAGATGAGGTGGACCATTTTTAACGGAGTGGTGGGATCTTGTTTCATGCAGCATAGGGAAGATCAGCATCAAGAAGCTATGCCTGAGGCGTGGGTTGTGGCTTGGTGGTAAAGAGCTTGCCTAGTATGGGTGAGGCACTGGGTTTGATCCTCTGCACAGCATAAAAATACATAAAATGAAGGTTTTTTTGTGTCCATTTACAACTAAAAATTTTTAAAATAGTTTAAAAATAAAAAAGTTATGCCTGAGAAGACATAGAGATATCCCCCCACTCCCCAATAAAGATTTGTTCCTTTACAAACAACAAAAGTGGTTTGTTCTTTTGTCTTTGCTTTTTTTGGGGGGAGGGGGGTTACCAGGGATTGAACCCATGGGTGCATAACCACTGATACACATCCCCCGCCCTATTTTGCATTCTGTTTAGAGAGGGTCTTGCGGAGTTGCTTAGGGCCTCACTAAGTTGCTAAGACTGGCTTTGAACTCGACATCCTCCTCCTCAGCCTCCTGAGCCACTAGGATTGCAGGCATGTGCCACTGAGCCCTGCTCTTTCCCAGATAGTTGAAGGGGAGTGTTTTCTCTCTCCTAGGCAGGGTTAGCAGGAAGCAAAGTGCTTACATCAGTCATTCCCTCTAAGAGCACGTGTGTTCTTGGCCATGTCCAGGTGTGTCCACGGCCCATGAAATGGGGGTGGGTAGATGGGTGACTGTCTTGGAGGTGATCAGTTGTGGGGTTTGGAGGAGAGCTGAGAGTCAAGCATCTCTGCCTTTGTCTTCTCCCTCCTAAGTGGTTTGTTCCTTTGTCTTTGCCTTGGTCAAGGAAATGTACCTTGGCAGGAAAGTTCAGGGATGTTATGTGTTTGTGCAGGTGACATCTGCACTGTTTCTGTAGGTGCCTGGGCCCATCCCTAGAGATCCTGATGGTCAGGTGTGGAACGGACCTGAGCTCTGGGATCTTGGAAGGCCACAGGCTGTTTGGCTGGGTGCCTCTGGTGGTTTTGTTGCTCACTGGCTTAAGCAAATGTGCTTGGAGAGAAGGCCAAGGACAGAAACCGGGAGGCACTTTGGCATTTTCCTGATTGTCTTCACCCAATAGATAAACCCATTGCTGTGGGAAGGATGTCACTTGGCTCTCTTGGGCTTGTCCTGCTTCCTTAGTGCCAGAGGTCATGTCATTGCTGTTGCTGTTTGATGCCTTCAAATGGTCACTAACAGTTTGGGGGACACATTACCCATTTTTCTAAAACCAGAGGCAAATTATTATAATTTCAGTTCCTAAAAGGTACCTATATTTTCAAATGCCTTAGGGATATTTCTATTAAATATCACATCATAACTTATTTTCTAAAGCTCAAAATTACTCTTTTGATTTTTTTCTAAATTTACATTATAATATCCCCCCACCCCAACAAGTACATATACCTGCCGCCCCATCCTTAATCTCACTCTGTTTTTTCTGGACCCCTATCCTGAGTTCCAAGCAGTTTCCTTGGGGTGGAATCAACCATAGGGTTGATTTGTGCCATTCTCTGCCTCTTTGCTGGTGCCCTTAAACCTTCTGTGGACCTAATTACATCCACTAAGCTTGCATTCAGGAGCGGATTAACACCAAAGGAGATGGTAAGGCTTTTTGCAGGAGGCTGTAAGGGTTCCTGAGATGCTGTCCGGTGGTCACATATTTGAAGAAACAAGACTTCAGATAGAATAACAACATTCTTGCTTGTTCAGAGCAAGTTTCTTTCCATAAGCATCCCGTCTCTGATATTACAAATTCGTTTTGACTTCTGCTTGAAACTGCCACTGTGCAGTGCTCCCCTCTGTCCCTGGCTCCATGGAGCTGTCCTGGAGCGGGTGGCCCTGTGGCCCCAACATTGATCACACAGATGTTCCCGTGAGCCACAGAGTAAGGAGTAAGGGGCTGGCTGGGACATCAGCAGGTTGCATCTCTCCCCTTCTTTCCAGAGAGCTCTTCATGGGGAAAAATGTGGTGCGTGTGTGTGTGTGTGTGTGTGTGCATGTGTGTGTTCATGTATTCATGTGTGTGTGTGTTCAGACTGTTTATTTGGAGGGTATGCTCCTATTGGGGGATACTGGGAGGTGAAACCCTGCTTTGGAGGGTGCGCTGACGTTGTTTTCTTATGGGTGTGGGTAGGTCTCAATTCTGTGAGTCTCTAGAGGCTTATGTGTTTATTTTCTACTTAACACAAATGAGACACTGAGGTTTACATTGATGAGCATCCTGACTTATTTGGGCTATCATCCAGTATTTACGTTTTGATTAAGTAAAATCAAAGAAAAAAAAGTAGATCACATAGATCAGAATCGTTTTATTTGGGGCTTACTTCTCTTTAGGGTTAGACTTATTATGTGGCTTACATAATTTAATCAGATGGCTTTGTTGATTATGGGAGATGTTTCATATTATAAATCAAGTAGAGCATGGTAAGTTATTGTTTTTCAATTCTTTCTTTATTCATTGTGATAAAAGAACGGGGCCTTTAATGAGGCCTGTCTGTATCTGTTCATGCTGATAACCAGGGCACGCAAATGAAATGTCGGTGGCATCTAATATGTTCACACACACACATAGCATTTTATTTATTTTTGTTTATTTGAATTTCGAGAGGAATGTGAATATTGCATAACTGGGCTCACAGAGTACAGATTAAGTTCATTTGGAGTGTTAAGGAATTGAGAAATTAATCACAGCGTTAATAATGATGTCAGTTTTTCTTTCTTTCCTTCCTTCTGCTAGAAACTGAACCCATGGCCTCATACATGCTAAGTACCCGCTCTACCATTGAGCTACCACCCCTAGCCTTATTTATTTATTTATTTTTTAAGAGTTGCTCTAATGAGACCCACCTAATTCACAGCCCTTGGCTTTAGGAGAAAAAGTTTCTCTGTGCTGGCCAAATTCCAAGTTGGAAAGAGAAGTGTCTTGATGAGGATGTGGAGAGAAGCCTCTGGGAATGTCCTGAGACTGGGGAATGCTAAGATCCTGGGGTCTCCCTGGGCTCTGACCTTGTAATGGGCTTTACAGGCAGGAGGCCTATGTTCAGCTTATGTCCAGCGTTAACACCCAACCTCGTTGTCACTCCTAAGGAACAGGTGGCTCCCGAGGCTCTGTCCACCCCAACTGCACCCACTGAAGGGTCCCCCTCTCTATCTGCCCCGTCCTCAACTATAGCTGCACCTGTGGGCCTCAGCTCCTCTGTGCTGTTTTGTCCAAGTAGAAATCCACTTTCAGCTTGTTGCCAAGGGGTGAGGAAGAGGTGACGTTGGTAGAGCTGGGAACAGATGGCTGCTGGAGAGGTCACGAAGCTTGTATAGAGGTCACATCTTAGAATTTGGCTGTAAAGGCCAGGCATAGTGGTGGCACATGCCTGTAATCCCAGTGGCTCTGGAGGCTGAGATAGGAGAATCGTGAGTTCAAAGCCAGCCTTAGCAAAAGCAAGGCACTAAGCAACTAAGTGAGACCTTATCTCTAAATAAAATACAAAATAGGGCTGGGGATGTGGCTCAGTAGCTGAGTGCCCCTGAGTTCAGTTCCCCAGTACCTCTGCCCCCCATCCAAAAAAAAAAAAAAGAGAATTTTTCTGTTAAGCCCAAGGTCCAATCATATACACCCCTTGGGTCCAAGGCAGAGAGTCTTTGGGGGAGAAAAGAAGCTTAACATATGGCATTGGCATTTTTTAGAAAGAGGGGGCATGTGTAACTATTTTTTTTGTGTGTGTGTGTGTCTTTATTTTTATTTTATTTTTTTATTAGTTACACATGACAGTACAATGATCTTGACATTTCATACATTTAAATCAAATGGGGTATAATTTCTCATTTTTTTGATTGTACAGGTTGCAGAATCACATTGGTCATACAGTCACCTATATACATACAGCAATAATAATGTCTATTCTGCTGCCCTTCCTATCCCCCCTTCCCCTCCCCTCCCCTCCCATCACTTCTCTCTACGCAATCTAATGTGACACACTCTTTTTTTTTCTCCTCACAACATCATACATGTATTCTGTTTAATGATGAGGGTTTCCTTCCGTCTTCCGTGCAATTCCCCTTCTCCCTCCTTTTCCCTCCCACCTCTCTTCCCTATTTAGTGGTAATTTTCTTCTCATGCTCTTCCTCCCCACCCCATTTTGAGTCACCCTCCTTATATCAAAGAAGACATTCTGCATTTGTTTTTTAGGGATTGGCTAATTTCACTTAGCATAATCTGCTCTAATGCCATCCATTTCCCTGCAAATGCCACGATCTTGTTATTTTTTAGTGCTGAGTAATATTCCATTGTGTATAAATGCCACATTTTTTTTATGCATTCATCTATTGAAGGACATCTAGGTTGGTTCCATAGTCTAGCTATTGTGAATTGTGCTGCTATAAACATTGATGTGGCTGTGCCTGTAGTATGCTCATTTTAGGTCTTTTGGGTATAGTCCGAGAAGGGGAATAGCTGGGTCAAATGGTGGTTCCATTCCCAGCTTTCCAAGGAATCTCCATACTGCTTTCCAAATTGGCTGCACCAATGTGCAGTCCCACCAGCAATGTACAAGTGTACCTTTTTCCCTGCATCCTCGCTAGCACATGTTGTCGTTTGACTTCATAATGGCTGCCATTCTGACTGGAGTGAGATGGTATCTTAGAGTAGTTTTAATTTGCATTTCTCGTATTGCTAGAGGTGGTGAGCATTTTTTCGTGTATTTGTTGATTGATTGTATATCCTCCTGAGAAGTGTCTGTTCGGGTCCTTGGCCCATTTGTTGATTGGGTTGTTTATTTTTTTGTTGTTTAACTTTTTGAGTTCTTTGTATACTCTAGAGATCTACCTGAAGTGTGAGGGGTAAAAATTTGTTCCCAGGATGTAGGCTCCCTATTTACCTCACATATTATTTCTCTTGCCGAGAAAAAACTTTTTAGTTTGAATTCGTCCCATTTGTTGATTCCTGATTTTAACTCTTGTGCTATAGGTGTCCTATTAAGGAAAGACTGAGTGAGTTTGGTTTGGTTCTGCATTGCTTGCTTCATTTAGGTGGAGAACATGCTCACCACGAGAACAGCTTCATGCCTCACCCCCTTCCCCTAGAGTTTGTCATCCCCTCCCACACCCTCATAAAGCCCACCCAGAACAGTGCCTGGGAGCTTGATTTATCATGAAAGAAAGCCAGTTGGTGGAAGTTGAGAGTCTAAAGGCCTCTTTAACCAAAGTGGTGTCATGGACATGTATTCAGGAGGTATTTGCAGAAGGTTGGCCACTGTAGCACAGCTGCTGTTGTGAAATGTGTTCTTCAGATAGCTCAGGTCATTCCTGTGTCCAGACCGTTGGTGGTCAGGTGGGATAGTCAGTGTCTTGGATGTCATGGGGCATGGCAGGCAAAGCTGCCTTTCACCTTAAAGGATGGCTGTACTGTCGAAACTATTGTGGTGGGATTGTTTGCATTTAATAAGATAGAGCAAGGTAAGTAAGAGGAGGTGACAGATCTTACTTGAGCATTCCTTCTTGAATTTTCCAACCATGACTGTAGTTCATTAATTAATTTTAATTTTTGCAGTGCTGAGGCTGGAACTGAAGGTATGATAGGCATATATCAGGTATGATAGGCAAACACTCTACCACTGAGCTACACCCCCAGTCCCTGTGTTTCATTACATAAAGGATAAAGAGGGCCATTCTGTGACTTGACGCTTATGCAAGGCAAGAGTGCCTTCCATTCTATATGATTCTATATGATAAAATAGGTGAACATTTTTAACAGCCAGTTAGCAAGAGGACTGGCAGTTTACCATAGTGACTGTACATGTATGGTATTATTGAATAGTTCTCCAAGTATGTAAAGGATCGTAGAGAGTATGGATTAAAATGATAGACTTCTTTTGGAGAAATATTATTTCTATCAGAATAGGTTGTTTTTTTTATTGTTTTGTTTTTACCACTGAACTACATCCCCAGCCTTCTTCTTCTTATTATTTTTTTTTCTCTTGAGAGGGGTTCTTTCTAAGTTGCTGAGGTCTTGCTGAGTTGCTGAGGCTGGCCTTAGTCTTGTGATCCTCTTGCCTCAGCCTCTTCAGTCACTGGGATTACAAGCATGCTTCACTGCACCTGGTGGAACAGCATTTGACTGTTGCCAATTCCAATAACCTTCAGCAGCAGGACCCATACTTTGTATTCAGATGAATTCTTGGTAAATTTCTGGGACCTTATTTTTTTTTTTTTTGAGTTTAAAGCAGAATGCCATCTCTTTCCATAGTCCTGGCTAACATTTCTTTGCCACTTTGTGACTGATGTCTTTTTTTTTTTTTTAGTTGTAATTGGACCCAATACCTTTATTTTTATTTGTTTTTATTTTTATGTGGTGCTAAGGATTGAACCCAGCACCTCACACATGCTAGGTGAGTGCTCTACCGCTGAACCACAACCTCAGCCCCGTGACTGATATCTTTCTTGTGTTATTTTCTCTAAACTTCACAGTTCAGGTGTATATCCCTACTCCGTGTTCCTTTCTCTAAGAGAAATGTCTTCTTAATTTACTGGCTTTTGATCTGGGGATGCTAAAAGTAACCAAAGACTCCACAAACGGAATTTGTGGACAAATCATGAAGATGCAGTTAATTAGCATGGACTTGGATAATGGGCAGAATTCCAGGACAGGCTAGGTAGATTAATGTCATGGGGCCTTTTTACTTTTCCTTCATGTTTGTGTACATAGGTAGGTCTCTTTACATGTAGCATTGCTTATTTATTATTATTGTTGTAGTGCTGGGCGTTGAAGCCAGTGCATACATGCTAAGTGAGCACTACACCCTCAGCCCTACATATGGCATTTGAGGGATAGCAATTCACAATCTCTTGTTGCTTTTTTTTTTTTTTTTTTTGGCATAGCTTTACCTTATTTAAAATTTTTTTTTTGAAATTTTTTTTGTGTTTATTCTTATGTATAAGACTCATTGGCTCTGTTGCTAACCCTTAGGGCTATTTATGATACTAATAGCTGCACATTGAATGTCTTTTGAGTTTCTTTGCCAACACATCTGTTCTATTGAAATGTAGTGGGGATGTTTTGTTGGTGCCTTTTTAGACTGTTGGATAGTGGGGAAATGTGCTTTTTGGACCCAGGTGGCTTGGGTACAGGGAGACATTAGTAGGCTTGTAGAAATGAACAAGTAACAGCTGATAGAAGAAACGAGTCACTTGGGTGTGCTCCAACCTCACGTCCTGGTGGGGTGTTCATTTTGTGCCATTGATCCACAGTGGATCCTGCCAGAGTTCTGGAAGGAACACCGGAGGTGTGACCAGAAGCGTGGGCTTGCTTATTCTTCCTGGTGGAGAGGCGCAGAAAGCTGCTGGGCTGAGAAGGTCTCCAGAGCTTTCAACCTGGGTGAATGCTGCTGCCTTTGCTGAAAGTGCATCTTTGATATTTTGTATCAGTTTCAGCTACTGAGGTCATTTGGGAATTTTTATCTTTCTTTATTTTCATGTATAAAGGCAGGAACTACTTGATTCTTATCCCATGGGACCATAGATCTTTTTTTTTAAGATTTTTTTTAATATTCATTTTTTAGTTGTAGTTGGACACAATATCTTTAATTAATTTATTTATTTTTATGTGGTGCTGAAGATCAAACCCATGGCCTCACCTGTGCTAGGCGAGTGCTGTACCACTGAGCCACAACCCCAGCCCAGGACCATAGATCTTATCAGACATGATGTCACCATCCACATCATGGCACCTGTCTGTACCACTGCCCAGGAAAAGAATGTACTGCCATATAAATCTTCTCCCAATGCCGTTCGGGGCTAGTCTGCTTTTTTTCTTCCAGTCAACACACACACAGGGAGTTACCCTTCAGAGTATGCTCTAATACACATATTTTGTACATTCATTTAACTTGGGTAGAAGCACTCCTGCTGGGCCTGAAGTCTTTCCAGTAGGTCCTGCCTTCTGGAAGCCCACAGCTGAGTGGGCCAATAAGGCATGAGCCAGAAAACTCCGACAAGTGGTGACTCCAAAAGAGAAAAGGGTGGATGTAGACCCCAGGACAGCCTTTCCTGAGGACAGGGCAGTGCAAATGTCCTTCTAAGGCCAGGTTTGAGATGTAGATCACAAATCTCTGTGGGCTATATGAGATGCGCTCAAACTGGAAACCAAAGCTGTCAGTTTAAAAGAGTGTCAAAGGGGAAGAAGTGAAAGGGAGGCTTGAGAGGGGGAGGGAAGCGATAATGTGGAGCTCGAGTAAACACATTTGACCCAAGAAAGCCCTGAGATCCCGACACTGGTCCTAAGAATTTACTTTATCCACAAGTCCCCTAGTGATACTGAAAGCCCAGGCTGTGCTCTCATGAACTGCTGGGCTAGATGCTGGAGGACCTGGGAGCATGGGCATCCTTCTGTGGAGTAAGGGAGGGAGAAGATCTGCCTAGAGCTGTGCTGCTGGGAGGTGAATTTGGCAAGTGGGAGAGACAGACTTGGAGAGGCAAAGGTAAGAGGCTTGGTGGAAGGGAGGAAGCACGAGGTCAGAGCCAGGGCTCATTTCATGTTTTAAGAAGGTGTATTTTATTTATTTAAAAATTAGATATATGCATTGCCCGGGGCTAGCTCTTTCCCCCTCTTCCCCACCCCAAGGATCCCAAAGCATCCTACTTGCCTGTGCTCCCTGTGAGACTTGCCCCTCCAGGCCTGTGCACTCTGTCTACCCTCTCCAAGCCCTGGAACTCGTTCCAGTCCCTGAGCCCCTGGAGTATATTCAATTCTTCCCTACCCTCTCGCCAGCTGCCGCACTGACGAGATGAGCTAGGTTTAAAAGAGCTGGCTTCAACATTAAGATAAGAAAACAGCAAAGAAACACGCAACACACAAACATGAGTTTCTCGGATTGAGGGTAGGGTGGCTCTGTGAGTCAGCTGGGAAAAAGAGCGTGCATTCAGAATCTATTTTTATAGGGGGGACCCACAAAGAAGATTCGAAGGAATGTTCTGCACCAAATAAGGAAGGGGATAAGATTTCAAAGGCAGAGTCTTGCTTCATGATGTCTGGTAGTCAGCAGATTGATTGACATCTTGGCAAGTCACACCCATCTCGGGTGCTGTGTGGGATCACAGGCAGAGCAAGAGGAAAGCGCACTTGCATCTCACAGCCCAATCAGTGTGCAATGCCACACCTGCCCCTCATATAGCTCCAATGCACACAGCTCACACACACAGCCCATGGATGGCTCATGACACTACTCCACCCTTTATAGCAAGGCCTTTCCAACTTCTGATTCCTGGAGATCAAGAAGTCTTCCCTTACCTGAGTGCAGGCCAAGACCATCCCCTCCACCCTGAAGTCACCCCCCACCTCCCAGCTGATCAGCCTAGCCCCCAGCCAGCACGTCCTGTTACTCTCAACTGATGTGGGGAGGGAGAGGGTGTAATGGAACACAATTGTATTTATTTTAGGGGTTGGTATATCTTTTCTTTCTTCTAAAAGTTTATGAAAATACCCCAACACTAATAAGATTTTTTCTTTTTTCTTTTTGGAGGAAAGGGAAGGAATTCTGTCCTTCTGCATGAATAATAAAGATTTCACTGAAGCAGCCCTTCTAACAGTAAAAAGAAACAGAATATTTGACATCTGAATCTGTTATGTTTCATTGTCAGTGACATCTTAGCATTGTTTTTGTATTTTTGATCTGAATGCTGTCTTTAAAAAAAAGTCCCTAAAGATTTCCTAGCATATAAAATTGTTTTTAAAAATTACAGTAAGTGTACCGTGAGCCTGAGTTCAGTCCTGAGGACCACGGAGGAAAAAAATTAAATCAGTTTTGGTGTAGAATTGGTGAGTGTATGGGAAAGGATTTCAGGAAAACCCTGGAAATTGTCTCTCTCTTTCTCTTTGTAAAAGGATTGAACTCAGGGGTGCTTAACCACTGAGCCACATCCCCAGCCCTTTCTGTTGTTTTTTTTTGTTTTTTTTTTTTTGAGAAAGGATCTCATTAAGTTACTTAGGGCCTCACTAAGTTGCTGAAGCTGGCTTTGAACTTGCAGTCCTCCTCCTTCAGCTCCACCAGGTCACTGGAATTCAGGCATGGCCACTGTGCCCAGCCTCTTTCATTTTTTGTAAGGAATCATTAGAACGTCATGGGTGAAATCTTTGTTATTCATTTTGTGGTGTGGGGAAGTGGGTACAAACTTGGTGCATTCAGAGGCCCCAGCATCAAGGTGCTTGGCTGGCTGTCTTACCATGGCACATACTGCAGAATGTCTGTGGCCTGCTCATTGGATCCTGTGCTTCCATGGGTGAGGTAGTTTAAAGCCGCTTCACTTTGTATCTTGCTGAGAAGGGAATCTCAAATCTCCTGTTCTGTAAGTTTCACTGCTGCCTAGGAGTGGGTAAACAGAGCCAGTGGGACCATGAGTATGGGTGAGCTGTAGATGGCGCCAGAGCACTCTGTCCCCAACTCCAGGGCCTTGGAATAGGAAGCAGCATGCAGGTGCTTCTCCTCAAGGGCAGCTGTTGCCAGGCATCAGAAGTGCTGATGAAGAGAAACCAGCCTGACCCTGACCCTTGGTTGATTTCCAGTTATGTTTGTGATGCACCGGGAAATTCAGAGCATATACATGAGAGACATTTCTCTGTCCCCAATAGCTCTGGCATTTTCAGTGCTAGTACAGAGGAGGGGAACCCTTTTTGCCAAGCATCTTTGCTCTGTATTAGGTAGCCCTCATGAATGTCCTCACTGTGGACTCTGTCTTTGTGAAATAGACACTTGCATTGTGTGTCATCTTTTTACAAAGGAGCCTCTGGGTGGGTTTGCATTCCTTTCTTGCTTCACTGGGCATTGCTCCTTATCTTCGGACAGCTCCCAAAGACATGAGCCAGGTGAGATGCATTTTATGAAAGTGCTAGAAGTTCACTCTCCTTAGCATCACATGGAACAAGAAACGTTTTGATCAGATGGCTAGCTGTTCAAGTCCACATTAGTTGGAAGCTGAATATTGTCGTTATAGAATAAACTTGAGGGCAAAAGAGTAAATCTGAAATGTTTTCATTAATTATTATAAGTTTTTAAAAAACAGTCTTTAGGTTTTCACAGAGTAATATTTGGTCAGAGATGGAATTGCTTGGCTGTGTCAGCTGCTAGATTGCTTCTGTGGTCACTGTCTGATTCACTTACAAAATGAATAAGTAAGTTGTCATTAACTCATGAGATCATTGGAAGGGTGAGGGTTTATTTTATTTTTTTTTTGTTTATTCTGCTAGTGTAGGTTAATGTTATCTACCATACTGCTCTCCCCTCTGATAGTAACTAAGCTTGACTCCACTTCATATTCAAATTTGTGTGTTTGGTGCCTGGAGGTGGTGCATTTTCTTCTACAGTTCTGAAGGTGAAGCTCTAGGTACTTGGAAAGGAAAGTGCTTGCTGGATACTTTCAGAAGCAGATTTATAATTGTTATACTCTGTTCTATTCATCTTTGCTGCATCAAAAGTCAACCTGAAATTAGTGGCATAAAATAAAATTTCCAGGGCTGGGGTTGTGGCTCAGTGGTAGAGCACTTGCCTAGCATGCATGAGGCACTGGATTCGATCCTCAGCACCGCGTAAAAATAAAACAAAGATATTGTATCCACCTAAAACTGAAAAATAAGTATTAAAAAAATAGAACTTCCAGTTATGAAATTGCATGACCACAGAGCAGTTTACCTGTAGGTAGGTACATAGAAGTGTACTATATGTTAGAGCTGATTATTTTGAGATTAAAAATTTGCTGAAGATAATCCCCCAGCAGTGGTTATTTACACTTGAAGGTTGGGTGAGTATGCAAGGGATTGGGGGGACAGAGACTTGACATTCATTTTTAAGTATTCAATGTATTTTATGAAGACAGATTTTATTGCTAATATTCTTTACATGTGCTTGCTAATGATAGCTTTTTTGGGAAAAGATTTCCTTCTCCCCATGGAGCATTGCTGCCCAGCTGATCCCAGATAGAACCTCAGGCATTCCTGTGGCAGGGTGCAAAGAGTGTCACCACAAGTGTTAGGCATTTTCTTTTCTCAGCCTTCTTTTTCTTCCTCTTCACCTCCAGTTTCAGTCAGTCTAGTTTATTTCTGTCATTAATTAATTATAAAGAACAATGAAAGAAGTCATGGATATTCTGGCACAGAAAAAGCCAGCTGAAAATGAAATTCACATGGCCAGAGCCTTTCTTACGAGGATTTTGAGAAATTCTATGTGGTACGGTCTTGGTTTTATAATTACTTATTTCTCTGGTGCAATGAATTCCTGTTTCACATGTATTTTTTTTTTTTAGTTCATGGGAAACTATTATAAAGTCAACATACTCCACATTTTACCACTCATAAGTTTTCTCATTAAAGTTATCCAAGTCATCAAAAGGTTTGTTTTAAATGCTTTTCAGTTCTGTTTTGGAAGTTATTCTTCATTATATAATATTCTTTGATGTTTTCACCCACTAGGGAAAATGTCTAATCTCTCTCTATAAAAGTACCTAAAGAATGCTCAGTTGAGTTCTTTCTCCATTTTTGATTGGTCTATAAATTGTCCAAGGTGAGGTCATTTCTGTCTCAAATTAGAAAAGTGGAAAGTAAAGCTAGCTTCAAATAGTAACTTTGAAGACGAGAGCTTGGGTGGGTCTGTATATCTGACAACATCTAGTCATCTTTGCTGCATCAAAAGTCAACCTGAAATTAGTGGCATGAAGTAGAATTTCCAGGGCTGGGGTTGTGGCTCAGTGGTAGAGTGCTTGCCTCTACCACTGGAGAGACTCCATTATGTAAGTTACCAGCATCCCTAGAGACTTCAGCTGGACACACCTGGTGACACCTGACCTGGGCAGGTGTGCCCACATCTGGGAAGGTGCAGATGGTGGCGTGGGAACCTGGCAAGGTTCAGACCATGTAGAGAGGCCCTGGCTGGAAGGGACTCAAGCCTGTTGGTGCAGGACATCAAGGTCATTCAGTGGTTGAGCTGACAGTACATATGGAGAGACTCAGAAGAAGTTGACTCTCCTAGTCTTGGTTAATGACAAGACAGCTGGATTTACTTAGCTAGCAAATAGAGATATGCAGTCTAAACCGTGCCCCTGTCAGCAGGGCATGTGGGCACACTGACTACTTCTCCACTTCAGTCCCTTCTCACCAAGGAGGCTCAGGGTTCTGTTCAAAGTTATACTACAAAAGACAGGAAAATGTGTTTGCATTCTATATTACAGGGGGAAGAGAGAGGGCAAGTTTTGTTTACTTAGTTATTTGGAATAAATTTTATTTATTTTTTACATGTATAAATAAATGTCTTAATTGACAAATTGCATGTATACATTTTTAATGTTTTTTAGATGTTGACGAACCTTTATATTTTTATATCCATTTATTTATATGTGGTGCTGAGAATCGAACCCAGTGCCTCACATGTGCCAGGCAAATGCTCTACTACTGAGCCATAACCCCAGCCCAAATTGCATGTATTTTTGGATAACTGCTTCACATTTTGGAGCTTGTGATTGCCACTCTGCTTTTGCGCAAAAGGATCACTCATAAAATCTGAAATGAATAAGCCTGCGTGCATGGATATGGTGGGAAGCACGGGGTGCTGCAGATCCCTCCCGGACAGGTGCAACTGATCTCTGTTCCTGGGCTCCTGTCTTGGCACACATGTATCTAGGGTGTCAAATTTCCTCACATGTCTGCATTCTTTTCCAGGAGGAGTGAGCTGAGCTGGAGGCCTCACTCCTGGCACGCCACCAAGTTCTCCGATGGACACCCTGAGCCAGTCTCCTCTCAGTTCCCTGCTGCCAGTGGCTGCCCTTCCTGGCACAGCCGACACCATGCGAGGTAGATGCCCATTTTCCAGGAGGATGTAAAATCTGTAATAGTCTGCAGATGCTCAGATATTCCAGTGTGCTTCTTGACTTCAGAATGACTTTGACATTTCTCATCAGAAAACTCAATGCTTGAGTAGAGTTAGAACTGAATTTTTCACTAAGGAGGCATATGGGTGAGGGTGGAAAACAACTATAATAATGAAACTAAATGACAGTGCAATAATAAGCAAGCATACTTTCTCTCATGTGTCAGGGTGTTAGTGGCAGATAGCATAGTTTTGGGATGTGTGTGTTTATACATGTGTATGTATCCCCATGCATGTGTGAGTGTGCCTGTAAGCATATATGTGTGCATATCTGTGTGTATCTCTACGTATACTTGTATTTGAGTGTGCAAGTGTATCCATGTGCTTGTTAGTTTGTGTGTGTGTGTTTTGAAGCTAACATAACCATTTCAAAATCCATTTTTGGCTATTAATAAATGTCAGCTGCAAAACTACAAAGAAAAGTACTGAAGTAGTGTGAAGGAATTACCTCTCAAATACAGTATTTATTACTTGTTTAAGGTAGTGAGAAGTTGGTATTTTTGAAAAGCCATAGATTCTCAACTGAGTCATAAAACTTAAGTGAAAAATGGGCTTTTCATTTCAAAACTAAGTGACTTTAATAGCATCTCCACTTAGTCTATGTGACTAAACACCCCCACCCTCCGAACTGGGGATTTAACCCAGGGAAGCTTAACCACTGAGTGACATCCCTGCTCACTCCTCTTTTTGAGATGGGGTCTCACTAAGTTGCTTAGGGTCTTGCTAAGTTGCTGAAGCTGCCTTCGAATTTGTGGTCCTCCTGCCTCAGCCTCCTGAGTCCCAGCAGTTACAGACATGCACCATCATGTCCAGCTGGCAGTCTCTTAATTAGAAATGAGTACTGCCCACATCTGTGTGGAAACTGTACTTAGTGTTGTTTCTGTCTGCCTGGAGTTAAGAACTTGTGGAAGAATCGTCCCTGGTGGGAGAATTTCAGGAACATGCAGTATTTCTGGTGATGCTGGTTCTGCCCTTAGAGGATGCAGTATAAAAACCTCATGTGACCAGCCAGTCCATTCTCCTCACTACACCCTTGTGCTTGTCATACTGCCTTCTTTCCCATCCTTGTTCTCCCCAAACCTAATTTAACCATGGCTTTTTTTTCTTGCTTGAAGCATGAATAACACAGCTTTGTGAAACTTCAAGGGAAGAATCTAATATCCTGGATGAATATCTGTATCATTAAGATATATGAGTCATAGCATACAGTTACTATGTCAGAGAATATTTAATATCTTGATCAACCCTTTATTCCTCCTTCTTAGACATCATCCTGATTAGGAATATGTGATTTTTGTTGTTCGTGTATAGCACTAGTGAATCACAAGGTTTAATCATTTACCTGAACACAAGCAGCATATGATCTTGCTGGGAAAGCCTGTTGCTTCTTTTAAATATCAAACCAACTGAGCGTTTAGAGAAGAGCTAATCATACTCTGATATTTGGGTTTGGAAAAGAAATGTTATCCCTAAAGTCTCTTTTTTAACTTTAAAATTGTTCTCATTTGTTTACTTCCTTTGGGTGAATAATCCATAATAAGAATCTTTGGAACTGGGTGCAATGGCACACGTCTGTAATCCCAGCTCCTTGGGAGGCCAAGGCAGGAGGATGGCAGTTTGAGACGAGCTTCGGCAACTTAGCAGGATCCCTTCTCAAAAAACAGGGGTCTGGTGGTGTAGCTCAGTGGTAGACCAAAAAATAAAAAAAGAACTGGGTGTGTGGGCTGGGGTTGTAGCTCAGTAGCAGAGAACTTGTCTCATACATGTGAGGATGAATAAACAAAACAAAGAACTGGGTATATAACTTAGTGATACAGTGCTTGCTTAGCATACACATAGCCCAATCTCTGGTACTATAAGGGGAAAACAAAGTAGGGAATCAGAAAATCATTGCATACACTGAAACAGGGGTCTGAAAGCCGTTCTTTAAAGGGTTAGATAGTAAATATTTTCAGCTTTTCAGGTCAGACAATCTCTGCCACTTATTCACTCTGCTATGGTGGTGCCAAAGCAGCCACAGCCAATACGTCGACAAATGGGTATAGCTGTGCTCCAGAAAACTTCATTTATGAACTGAATTTTGAATTTCATATAATTTTCATAGGTTACATGGGAGAAATATTATGCCTTTGATTTCTTTTGCCTTGACCATTTGATAAGATAAGAACCACTCTTACTTAGCTCATGAATTATCATTTACCAACACCTACAGTTAGCTGTTGATGGGCCATAGGAGTGTTCATCGAGGCATTGCCTCCTAGTGATGTAGGCATGAAGTTGGGAAAATGTGCTGGCATTGCAAGGGGTCTGTTTAAAAGCAGGTAGGACATAGTCTCTTCAGCCTGCTCTCAGAGCATCTCACCAGGCCACAATTGAGATGTGCCAAACTAAAATCTCAGACCCAGGGATCTTACATTAAGAAGTTATCATCTAGCATCTTCACCCTCCACAGAGTGCCAGCCAGCTCTGTTCACAATTCCGTTGCCCTCTGATCTTGCCCTTTGTTGTCACTGGATGCTAAAGCAAACCATTCTTCTTGTTTTTGTAGTTCTTCCTCCCATGACCTGTCTGGCTCCTGGGAGCAGACGAACCTGCAGCGCACTTCTGACCACTTCAGCTCCCTGGGGAGCGTGGATAGCCTGGACCACTCCTCCCAGCCCTCTGGACGCCTCTCAGCTGCCAAGTCCAACAGCAGCATTGACCACCTGAGCAGCCACAGCAAGAGGGACTCGGCTTACGGCTCATTTTCCACCAGCTCCAGCACCCCTGACCACACTTTGCCCAAGGCCGATGCCTCGTCTGCAGAGAACATCCTCTACAAAGTTGGCCTTTGGGAGGCCTCTAGGCATAGCAGCCGGCAAGGCCAGGCCATGAGTGATCCTCAGGTCCCAGAGGACAGGTCACTGTGTTTCCCAGCCAGGGTACCTAATGATAGCAGTAAAAGCCCCTGGCCAGAGGACAATGCTGAGCCTAAGTTGGCCACTTCTGGGAGATCCAGTTTTGGGCCAGTTTGGTATGTTCCTGACAAGAAAAAAAACTCTTCTTCCCCCCCTCCTCCCCCACCTCCTCTGCGCAGTGATAGCTTTGCCGCCACCAAGAGCCATGAGAAGGTGCAAGGCCCTCCATTCTCAGAGGCGGCCACCACGCAGCACTTTACAGCCCTGGCTCGGGCTCAACCCCGCAGTGATTGGAGACCAGAGAGGACTGATCGGCGAAGGCTGGTATGCCCGAGTAGTGGGAAGGAAGTGGGAGGCCATGGCTACCCGCTGGAGGGCCACACGGACTGTGGTTGGCTGTGCTTAGATGACAGGGCAGGCAGTTCCCTAGGGGCTCCCGACAGGCTGTTCGGCACAGAGGTGCATTTCCGGCAACCTCACCCTGGGGGTCAGCACCTGCGCCAATGCAGTGACCAAAGCCACAGGGCCCCTGTGTCACCAAAGGAACTGCAGCGGGTGGCCCTCTCTGGAGGTCGGCAGGAGCCTCCCGCCACACACCACCAAGATGACAACCCCTCTGTGGGGAGGTGGCCCAGTGCTGCCAACCAAAAGGTGGACAGTGGTGGGTTGAGCCACTATCACAGCGTGCCTTCCAGGCAGCCCTTGCAGGGAAGCACCCAGGTGACAAAGCTCCGTGGGGAGTCTTGGCCTTCGGATGCAGCCTCGGGAGCCCTGGAGCATGTTCCCACACACCTGATGGGCCAGAGCCCACGATGCTACCTACCTCAGCATGAGCAGGCTCTGGATGCCCCGGAGAGAGAGCAATGTCCCCTACTGGATTCAGGGGCCGAAGGCTGCTTCTCGGGAATCCAAGAGCCTCCCAGAGCCAGCCGTGCTGAGAAAGCCAGTCCACAGAAGACAGCTGAGGGCTTCAAGTGGGCGGAGGGAGAGAGCAGCAGAATCTCTCGCCAGAGGACACCCATGCTGCACTCCCTGACCCAGGAGGGGATGTGCCAGCCCGAGAATGGCCAGGATGGTGGCACTGAGAAGCTACCGCCATTCGATGCCCAGGTGGGTAAGCCAACACGGAGAAGTGACCGATTTGCCACCACTCTGAGGAATGAGATCCAGATGCGTAGAGCCAAGCTGCAGAAAAGCAGGAGCACGGTGACGCTGGCTGGAGCCAGTGAGGCCGAGGACAGTGCCAGCAGCTGGACAGCTGAGGTGGGTGGCACCCTAGAAGGTTCCTTCTCTAGCACCTATAAAGACCACCTGAAAGAGGCCCAAGCACGGGTCCTGAGAGCCACCTCCTTTAAGCGCCGGGATTTAGACCCCAACCCAGTGGACCAGTATCCCGGGTCACTAGAACACAGGACTGGGGATCACAGTACCTTATCTTCATTCCCTCAGGAGCCAAACTCTGTCCCCCACTTCTGTGAGGCAGGACTGGCCAAGCCACCCTCATCTGGAGGTGGCATGCCCTACGTTCCTCGTATTGGAGGCCGGAAACGGTTCACAGCCGAGCAGAAACTGAAGTCGTACTCTGAACCAGAGAAAATGAATGAGGTGGGGCTCTCGGTGGATTGCAGCCCTCACCAGCATCCCACGCCACCCGAGGATACTGTGGGCACATTTGCTGACCGGTGGAAGTTTTTTGAGGAAACAAGCAAACCCCTCCTCCAGAGACCAGGCCAGAGACAAGCTCTATGTGGAGTCCCGAGGGAGAAGGTGGAGAGGCCGCGGACAGCAGGCCACAGGAGTGAGGGGGCAGACTCTGGGTTCCAGACTAGGTCTCGTGCCACTTCCTTTGGAGAAATCCTCATTGGTCACAGGGAGGCAGAAAAGTTCAGGAAATTAGACCCACCTCAGAGACTTGGGACCTTTGCAGAGTACCAAGCCTCTTGGAAGGAGCAGAGGAAGCCCCTGGAGGCCAAGAGTGCTGGGCGGTATCACTCAGCAGATGACATTCTGGATGTGGGTTTGGACCAGCACCAGAGGCCACAGTACGTCCATGAAAGGTCCCGGTCGTCACCACCCACAGACCACTACACACAGGTAAGCATCCTGCTATGAGCAAGGGCCTAGTCTGCCCCAACCTTGACCTTGAGACATCTACAGGACGTACCCAGAATAGGATGGCCTGTATCACTGCAGGTGAGAGGGCCTTAGGGACGGAATTGGCACCTGCATGGAAGTTTGAAACACTATACCTCTGCAAACCCACATCTTTTGTTCTTAGCCTCCTTTTCCGAATCCCTTGCTTCATAGTCTTTCCCCTTAATTAGTTGTCCCACCTTCATGCTAAACAAGGAATTTGGGGAGCTGGATAGGGTGGGAGAGAGTGCTTTAGAAAATGCTAATGCACCTCTCTGAAATGAAAACACGTGTTTTAGCTAAGGGCTTAACATCTGATAGCCAATTGTCAAACATTGATGCCACTTAATATTTATCTTTTTTAAAAATTTATAAGCACTCTTAGGATTATTCTGGGATAAAGTGGATTTAAAAATGCAGTGAACTATTGCACTATTTTAAGTGACAGTTTTGATGCTGAGCATTAACTCCTATCTTTCTTGAAAACCACATATTCGTATTAGTACTTCAAAGTCCACAATCTTTCCCTCTCCCTTTCTTCTGTCTCTCTGTCCTTCTGTCTCCTTTTTCTTTTTTTGACTTTATTTTATTTATATTTATGTGGTGCTGAGGATTCAACCTAGCGGCCTCTCACGTGCTAGATGAGCGCTCTACCACTGAGCCACAATCCCAGACCCCTATCTGCTTTTTCTGCTTATTCCATCTGCATCTGTATGTTTCAGAGAAAAACATTGTTGCAGTAATAGATTGTTTCTGTGTGTGTGTGTGTGTGTGTGTGTGTGTGTGTGTGTGTGTGTGTATGTTTCTCCATACTGAGCATTGATCCCAGGGGTGCTCTACCTCTGAGCTACATTGCCACCCTTTTATATTTTATTTTGAGGCACACTATTATTCAGTTGCCCAGGCTGGCCTCAAACTTGCTGTCCTCCTGCCTTAGCCTCCCAGGTAGTGTGGGTTATCAGCATATGCCACCATGCCTGACCAGATGCAGTCACCTGTAAAAGAACCAGTAATAGCCTTAATGCAGGGTGTCCAGAATGTGCATGGAGGCCTCCTGGTGCTGAGAGCCCATGCAGACACTGCGAGATTTTGTTTCTGCTCCCTTGCTGCCTGGCTTTGGGCTGTTAGAGTGACCTCTGGGAATTCTGTGCTTGTTCAGTCAAGAGTGAAGAATTCCAGCTTCCAACAAGTCCACGATGACTTGTGACCAGCTGTCTTTTGTTTGATTTCTTTTGACCAGTGTGTCACATGGTTTCACAGGCTTCATGTAGGAGTTCTATTTCCTGTCCAGAAGTGGATGCTGGGGTCTTAGGTCAGTCATCTCAATGAAACGCTTTGTAGAGCTGAATGGGCATGTTCCGTGGCTGGGTCTCAGTCCGAGACAACAGGCAGCGTCACTGGCGTTGTGGGACAGGCGTGCAGGGCTAACCCACAAATGAGGGGTTTCCTAATAACAGATGAGATGTCTTAGGAGAGCAGCCTGGTGACTGGTCGTCTCATGTGCTGCCTTTGCAGGAAGTGGCTGTCAAGCCGCGAAGGCAGTCAGAGGAGCCGAGTGGGCATCAAGAAGCAGTTCTCTCCACATTCTGTGCCGAGGAGGGACAGTCCGCTGTACGGTAGGTGAAATTTAGATTTGGGATTGCTAAAAATATGACTTGGGGACTTTTTTTTTTTTTTTAATGGATGGTGAATGCTGGGCTGACATGGGCTGTGTAGTTTTTCCCAAACCCAAAGTAACTGTAACCAAGCATGATTTCTGATCCCCATGATACCCTGGAGTTCTGAGCAGAGCCCATGTGCCCCCTAGCCCTGCCCAAAGAAGCATTGCCATGGTGGCATTTTTGTTCTTAAAATACACGCTGTGTTTTCTGTGTAGTGAGATGCTTTATGGGAACAATATGTAAAGTCCAGTTTAGCATACTTGAAACTAAGTGCTTTGTACAGAAGTCTACGGCTGAAAGGATGCTTTCACCATCCATCCGCTCACAGCTGTGTTTGTGGGCCAAGGTCTCAGATGCAATTGCAGTTGCATCTAAGGATTCTCATTCAGAAAGGAGTAAGGCAAGCCTTTCTAAATTGGACTGATTTAATGAGTTAATTTTGAGATTGAAAATAGAAGTCAAGTCAGTTGGTGGCAGCAGGGTGCTAGTGTTGCCTCCATGATTTTAGGCAGTTGCACAGACAGCTGTTTAGTTGTGGGAGGATGGGATTTGGATTAAATATATACCATAATCCTGACTTTTCTGCATGAAGAGGGCAGGAGAGGAGAGTGTGCATCTTTGCAGAGGATATGGTGTAACCTTGCTTTATAAGGGCTGATGGACACATGGAAATCAATACACGGATGGAGATCTGAGAGGATTTTTCTCTTGTCTTGGGAATCTTGTTTGATTGGTGCAATGTTCAAATTAAATGCTGGCCCCAACGCTCAGGTTCCTTTGCAGAAATAGCCACTTTAGATGTTTACTTTCAAGAGCCTATGTGATGGGATTTTATTTCATTTGGCTTGAAACTGAATGCTATTAACTTCATACAAAAAGATCCAATACTTATGTGATTCTGAGGCAACAGGATTGATACGGAGTGTGTGCCTGTGTAGGAAGCCCCTGCAATTACAGATCAGTCTGCGTGGCTAAAATGAACCCAGGGTAAGAGAAGCTGGTGAATAATCCACCTACAGAACTTAGCAGTGTCTGAGGAGCACAATTACAGCTTTATTACTGTGGCTTCTGAGTGAGTCACGTGCCATATGCCAGCTGTGGTCTGTTTGCAAAGCTGGCTTCCAGGCGCCTCTGCAGTTGTGGGGCCAGCTGTGCAGTGCACGGCTGGCAGGGGCTGGCAGCTACCTCTACACACATGGTGCTTTCTCTGCTCCTGCACTCTGTTCCATGCCATGAGCATGTAAACTGTGCAGAGGACACGCATGGTGGTTGGGGCATAGCTCCACTCCTGTGCATAGAGACTGTCACTGCTAATAGGGATAATGTGCATCCTATTTGTGTGCAAAAGTAGCACTATCCATACTGAGAGGGTCAGGAGGAAGAAAGGAGGGGCCATGTGCTTTTTTAAAATCATAGCTGTGTCTTCCAGCAGACTACATAAACACTCTGAAGAAATTAGTTCCAGAAGCCGCCTGCTTTTGAGCTACAAACCCGGCAATTTTCAGAATTATTGTGTGTGTGTGTGCTTTTAAGAGCAGCAAGTCCCAATGAAATTCTAAAATATGACTATTAAAAAGTCATTTTCAGCTTTTCTCACGGACTGTTTAATTTTCTGAAGGATCAGCAAGAAAGAATATGCTTGAAAAATTAAATGTGAAGCTGACGTTGTAATATACGCCTATAATCCCAGTGACCCAAGAGGCCAAGACAGGAGGGTGGCAAGTTTGAGGCCGATCTGGGCATTTTAGTGAGACTTGATCTGAAAAATAAAAAAGGGCTGGGGGTATAGCTTGGTAATAGAGCACGCCTAGCTCAATTTAAAAAAAAGAAAAGAAAAGAAAAGTTAAGTGTGAAAATTATAGAAATAAAAGTTTATAATAAAGTTTATAATAATAGAAATAAAGTCTATTATGTGAAGATATAAAGATACCTAACAAAGTGCACAAGTTTAAAGTAAAATATGCTTTTATAATGAATAAATTACTAACTTGATAACTGATGCAAATAAAAAATGGTTTTTGTTGCTTTCTGTTGGGAATAACATGAAGAACGATGTTAGGAATTATTTTTGTATTTGCTGGCGTTCATCCAAGTCAAATGGAGATAACATCTTTTGTGAGGTTCAGGATCCTATAGAACCTCCCAGTGTAGGAGGGAAAGAATGTCACAAATATTTGCAACTGAAGGGGTGACCTGTAATTATAAATCTTTTAAACTTTCTATTGTGCATCAGAAGTCAGAGGAGAGAGTTCTGTGGCATTTGGGCAGATTACAGTAGTGATTGGACCCAAGGGAGCAGGTCTAGTGGATTTCACTTACCCCAGCTGACCCTAATGACCTGCCTCACAGATTTCATCTGCCTGGTCTTTCCACAGCAGCTTTCTGAGGTTTTGTACCAGGTCCTCAAGCTCAGACCCCAGCAGGGTCTGCTTCTTGCAAAGGGCCACACCCTGCCACTGGCCTTCCCTCCAAGACAGGGTGTGTGTATTCCCTGGGGCTGTTACATTGATCCTTTCACAGTTCTGGAGGCTGGCAGGCTGCTATTAAGATGCACTGTGTTCCTCCTGAGACCTCTCCTTGGCTTGTAGACTCTTCTGTGTCCTCATGTGATCTTTTGTCTGTGTGTGCTAATCTCCTCTTCATATAAAAAAACACGAGACAGATTGGATTAGGACCTACCCTAATGACTTCATTTTATTTTAACCATCTCTTTAAAGATTCTCCCTCCGAAATGTTGTAGTTTGAGATTTGGGGGGTTCTCCCTCCAAAATGTTGTAGTTTGAGATTTGGGGGGTTATGGCTTCAACATACTAATTTAGAAAGGAGTCACAATTCTGCCTGTAACACTTGGAGAGATGTCCCTGCTTCTCCCTTATGTCTTTTTGTGTGTATATGTGTGTGTGGGGGGGTGGTTTACCGGGGATTGAACTCAGGGGCACTTGACCACTGAGCCACATCCCCATTCTATATTGTATTTTATTTAAATACGGATTCTCATTGAGTTGCTTAGTGCCATGCTATTGCAGAGGCTAGCTTTGAACTCATGATCCTCCTGCCTCAGCCTGTGAGCTGTTGGGATTACAGGCATGCACCACTGTGCCTGGCTCCCTTATGTCTTCATACTAAAAAATTCAGTTGCTTTTGTTCTGAACTCTCTCAATCATTTCATCATTGAGCTGATGAGGTTTCACGTTTAGAACTGATGGGGAAACATTTCAAATGAATGGAAATGGGGATTTGGCAAAACCTGTGTGAAGGGCTTTACAGCAGTGTGTAACTACAACCTTAGAAATGCACACCCCTTCTGGTTCTGTAATTATTCTGTGTTAACTTTCAAAGTGGGTGCCTGTTGCATTGGGAACAATGGCATCCTCTGCAGACTGGGATGGCTTGGGGAGGATGGCAAATATCCTATTTGGATGTATCTGCCACACCCTTCTCCTGTTTTCTGGGAGCTGCCTCTTCACTCTTGCTGGACCAGACTGATAGCTCCTGGAAGACCAGGATTTTACTTTTTCATTTTTCAATACCCCGTATATCACACAGTTCCTACACAGATTGGGTGCTAAATAAATGAATAAATGGTTGGTTGGATGAGTGGACTGATTAAGGGACACATGGATGAGTGAACAGATGGATGGACATTCCTCAGGTGGGTGGGTGAATGAATGGTTAGTTACACGCATGCATGCATGGATGGATGGATGGATGAGTGGGCTTATAGTTGGAAGGAAAGATGGGTGGATAAATGGATGGGTATATGTATGTATATATAGATGGGAAAATGGGTGTTGGATGGATAGAAGGGTGGGTGGGTGGATGAACAAGAGTATATGAATTGATGGATGAATGGGTTTGGGAAAATGAGTGATTGAATGGATGGAAGGGTGGATGGGTGAACAGATAGGTATGTGGGTGGGTGGATGGATGGGAAATTAGTGGTTGGATAGATGAAAGAGTAAGTGGATGGATGGATGAGTAGATGGGTACATGGATAGGTGTGGCTGGCTGGCTGCATAGTTGGGGTGTATAAGTGAATGGACAGATAGATGATTGGAAGATTGGGTTGGTGGATGTATGAGTGGTAGATAAATTGACTCTCCTTGAGTTAGTTCTTGATCATTGTGAATACCAACCCCCGGTGACATATTTTGTTTGCTGAAGTTTTACTAAGATTGTAGTTTACATGCCAGTTAAGTATAACAGGCTTTTACTTATCTTTATGCTCTTGATTTAGAATCAAGAAGATATAAACATCTCAAAAGATGAACATATTTTCTGGATTGATACCCTGTAAGAGAACAAAGATGCAATACTTTTTTTTTTTTTTGGACTATTGCTTCTCAAATTGGAACATCTTTCATGAGCATTGTATTCTGGGAAGCTCTGGAAGATGAAGCTGAGCTGGGGGCGGCTCCTAGGCTGTGGGCTGGCAGAATCCCTCTTCCCTGACTTCTTTCAGCCACTTCCGCCTCCGCCTAAGGGAGCCACTGCCAAGTGCTAACAGGCTGGCGTTAACCCCAGGCTTGCATTTTGTTGGTACAGATGGAAGGAGAGGGGAAGAATAAGAGTGTATCTCCTAAATCCCAATATAGTTAAAAAACTGAGTACATGTGAAATAGAGGTCTTTAGGGGGAAAAACTATGCTTTAACATAAAATTCATAAACTAAACTCTGAGGGTTATCTTCTTGGATGTTTTCCCTGAGAGGTGATTAATGGGAAGACTGATTGTTCATTTATACAACCAGCTCTAAGTAGAATTCAAAATAAGTGACAGCTTTATCATCCAGGCTCTACCCCATGTTTGTTGCTTCAGGTCAGACATTTGCTGTTGCTGGCCTTCAGTTAGCTAAGGGGCAATTGAAGCTTTCCATTCTGAACTGCTTTGCTAGGTAATTATGCAGCCTGTCCTGGATGGGTTGGGATAACAAGGCGAAACTCAAGCTCGGCATTTTTTCAGGGCAGAGCAGCATCCCACAGAGCTTCAGTCCCACGCAATGAAGTCCCCTGAGCAGGTGTGTTCTTTTTGTGCAGAGAGCATTTGCGAGCAGGACGCCGTCATCCCTGAAATGATTGGCAGTATCCATAGGAAGAAGGCGTAGCATGAGACTGGTGGGTTTGTTTTTCTGCCTTAATTTAGAACTACATTTTCCCCTTTTATTTATGCTCATCTGGACTTAAGAGATCTGGATCCAGGACTAGAGGCCACTGTTTTGTTTACTTGTTGATTTGCTCTTGTGACTCCTCATTATTTGGAAGGAAGAGTTTGTAGGACCACAGTCTGAGGGCTGCAGGGTCTGGGGTCAGGGAGGAGAAAGGAGGCCCACCAAACTCCACGTGGAAGAGGAGGCATGCAGAGGTAGGGAAAGAATCACGAGCTGCATGCAGTGCCAGTGCTGAGGGAAATGGGAAGAAAATACAGATGATGATTTAACTCTGACATCTAAGTGGGGGCAGGGAAGCAGTCTTCTACAAGCAGCATTTCTGACGGTGGCCTCGGCTTTTGATTGGGTTCTGACATAGAAAGCCGTGCTGAGGGTGTAACTCAGTGGTGCAGCACTTGCCTAATATTTGTGAGGCCCTGGGTTTAAGCCTCAGTACTGCATGGGGGAAAAAGTCTCATTGACATAGGAACCTAACTTGTGCAGTTTACTTTAGCTTTCGAGTGACTTCGGGGCTGTGGCTGATGGTTGCTCTCCCAAGAGAATCCACAGCCCTGGGGACAGATGCCCCTTCCTTCCCCAGTGCCCTGCTTCTGGTGACTACACAAGAGCTCCCCTTATAGCCAGGTCAGTTGCCTGGAGTCTACTATGGCCTCTTTCTGGGTGGAGGAGCTCCTCCTGGTATATATGGGAAGCTACTCTGGTCTCTTCTCTTTGTTGACTGCTTGCTTTCACTCTTTTCCGTTGACCATGAGTTTGCCTGCAGTTGAGTTTTGGCCTTTCTCCAGAACCCCACCTGTACCCATCACCTCCTATAGGTTCTTCCAGCTCACTCCCGTCTTTCCTGTGTTCTGGTTGAGTGCCCTGCCCAGTGGGGCCGAGGTAGTACAGGCACCCACTTGTGAGGCTGTAGGAATTTAAATACCATATATGTTAGTGTCTGTTATTCATATTGGCAAAGCCAGCACTCACTATTCTTGGGATCATCTTTGCCTTTTAATTCTTGTGGCCTCTCATGGCTCAGTGTTTAATTTAGGTGCTTTTGTTTTAATTCTAGAACAAAATTGTGAAATCAGGTTCCTATTTCTTGATTGGGACCCTCTGTGGCATCCTATTTCAAAGATTTTTTTAATTATTATTTTTACTTATTTATTATTTATTCTTATGGTCCTGGGGACTGAACCCAGGGCCTCATGCATGCCAGGCAGGTGCCCTTCTGTTAAGCTATATCTACTGCCCTCATAGATGTTTTCTTGGCTTTCCTACTATTCAAATAGTAGTGAACTCCTTCATTGGACCTGCAGGATTACCCAGTGTTAGCGTTATAAGTAACCCTCATCCCTGGATTGTGAATGTTGGCCATGTGGTCCCACTCCTGCAGAAGGTGCAGCCTTTAAGAGGGCATGATAGCATCAGGTATGGTGGCGTACACCTGTCATGCCAGCAACTGGGAGGCTAAGGCAGGAGGATCACAAGTTTAAGGTCAGCCTCAGCAACTTAGTGAGATCCTGTCTTAAAATAAAAAACAAAATCGACTGGGGATGTAGCTCAGTGGTAGAGCATCCCTGTGTTCAGTCCTTAGTACCTAGAACAAGAGGGCATTATAGCAAGAATGGCCAGGATAATAACATGAATGAGCCATGGTATAAAAGTAGATGTTTTAGAAGCAGAGAAAGACTGAAAGTCTGCCTTGCAGAGATAAGCAAGGCGAAGGGCTATAGAGGCCACACCTGATGACCAGGGAGGATCCTGGCTCAGTGGACCCATTCCTTCTATGCTTCCTGTCACCTAGGCATCCTTCAGCATCGTTTGATTTTAGGAGCTCTGGGAAACAGGCTGCAAATCCAGGCAGCCTCTTTCTTTTGAGTGTGGGCACAGGAACTTAATTGCACTGGATTTTTCCTTGGCTGCTTTCTGTGTGTGCTAGATTTTGTATATGAGAAACCAGCGTTATCTGGTGATATTGTTAGAGAATTGAAGGCTCACTGAGGTTGCGTTCTCTCACAAGACCATCACAGGCTTGTACATCCATACTCTCTGGGTCCGGAACATTCTCATCACCCCTGAGCAAAAACCCTGTACTCATGTCACAGTCCCTCCTGAAATATATTTAATTTTAATGTTGAAAGAATCTTACAGACTCAGTGTCTTAAGTGGTTGTTAGATTCTTGCAGTTAATCTCAGAAAGTACCCATTTTCTGAAGGTTCTACATATGTGAAATGAAGGGGTTTTTTTTTTTGTGTGTGTGTGTGTGTGTGTGTGTGTGTGACCAGGGATTGAACCTAGGGGTGCTAACCACGGAGCCACATCCCCCAGCCCTTTTGTATCTTTCTCTTTTTTAAAAAAAAAAAAAGAATTTTTTAATATTTATTTTTTAGTTTTCAGTGGACACAACGTCTTTATTTTATTTTTTTTGTGTGTGTGTGTGGTTCCATTCCATTTTGAAGGATTTCACTACTATTTGAATAGTAGGAAAGCCAAGAAAACATTAAACCCAGCGCCCCGCGCATGCCAGGCGAGCACGCTACCGCTTGAGCCACATCCCCAGCCCCTGTATTTTTCATTTTGAAACAACTTCTCACTAAGTTGCTTAGGGCTTCGCAAAGTTGCCGAGGTTGGCTTCCAACTTGTGATCTTCCTGCCTCAGCCTCCTGAGTCGCTGGTATTATAGGCATACACCACCACCCCTGACTAGAAGAGAGTTCTTTGAATCACCTTGTCCTCAACATAAATAGAAACTGCATTCAGATATGTCCAAGTCCTTTTTAAGCTGCCTCAAACCCAAGGGAATCCTGCAGGAGGACATTAGAGCCACATGCCTGTGCTAAGTCTGGGTTCCCTGAGGCCACACTGAGCCTGTTTCCCTCCCACAGAGCTCACTATGACCTCCAGCCCTGTAAGAATCCAGGAGAAAGGAAGGAGAAGGAAAAGGAGTGATTTGTGGATGGTGACAAAATGGCCGCCTGAAAGAACATTGAGCTCAGCTTTTCTCAAATATAACACTTTGAGCAAGTCCTGTGAACACTGGCTTTATTATTTTGTTTGCATATACCTTGCAAATTAGTTTTATGGTTGTAGTCTAATAGCTATTAAAAAAAGGAATATAAAACAGATTTTACTTAGACATTTAACAATTTAATAAAAATATTCAAAGCCATATAGCACATGATTCCCTTTATAGAAACTGGAATAGGCAAATCCACGAAGAGGATTAGCCAGGGGCTAAGGATGGGGGGCAGGGGTGTGGAGACTGTTAATGAGATTGAGATTTCTTTTGGATTGGTAGAAATGTTCTGGAATTAGGTAGTAGTGATAGGTGCATCACTTGGTGAACATCCTAAAAACCAATATAGTCTGCGTATTCCAAGGGTGAATTTTATCTCAATTAAAAAAAATCTTGGGGCTAGGGTGGTGGTTCAGTGGCAGAGCGCTTGCCTCACATGTGTGAGGCACTCAGCACCACATAAAAATAAATAAACAAAATAAAGACATTGTGTCCATCTATAACTAAAAAAAAAATTTTTTTTTAAATCTTGGGCTGGGGCTGTAGCTCAGCAGTAGAGCACTTGCCTAGCACATGTGAAGCTCTGGGTTCCACCCTCAGCACCACATAAAAATAAATAAGTAAATAAAGGTATTGTGTCCATCTACAACTAAAAATATTTTTTAAAATAATAAAAAAAAAACTCAATATGGGGAATCCACAAAAAAAAGCTCTTTTTTTACCTTAAAGTGAGTCTGTGCATTAAGTGACTCATTCAGAGGGTGACAACCTTTGTAAAGGATGCAGATGATGAATGTTTGGGCTCTCAGAAATGCATATTCCTGGGGTGACTGGAAGCAGCCATTTCAAGCCTTGGTTGTCTTCCTTATCAGCCTGCTAAGAGGAACTTGGCAGGATTTCAGCCTCCGTTTGTCCCTTAGCTGGGCACAGTATCCACACTGTCGCTTATACCCAACAGTCACAAGGTCTTTCTCTTCACTTTCCCAGTTTTCTACCCCGCTTTCCTAATGCAGGAACCAAAATGAGTGAAACATCTAAGCTCTATGAGTCAGAGACGTGGGTTTGGGCTTGTGGAACTCGCCTGGCCACCTGCCTTCAGGTCCGTCTGGAATTCTGAGTCATCCTGCCTCCTGGTTCCCTTTTACATATTGCTTTATCTCTCACCAGGCCCACGTTAGGAACTTGGGAACAGTTCTAGGTCTTTAGATAGAACATCTCCAAGCTGCAGTGTATCTTCTCAAGCTGGTCCTCTCCCTCTGCTCTCCCTCCAGGTTCTCTTCTGTTTCCCCTCTAGTAAGCAAATCCCAGGCTGCATCTCACATCCCACCTTGGACCACCTTCTAAATCAGGAGGACGTTGGGTCTCATGGTATATGATGTTAATGATCCTCTCTCTCCTATGGCACACCCAAATCTTTGCGTGGCATCCAGTGGAACGCTGTGGGACCATACACGGTTCAAGGATCTGGGTGAGATTCACTTAGAAGAAGAGGTGAATGTGGAAGCCAAACGACTTTCTCCTTTGCGTAGAAAATTATGGGAAAACATCTTTCAACACCCTGGTTTTGAGTTCTGGGGAAGCAGGTATGCAGATGATGCAACAGAAGAAAGGCTTGTGCAACCTTTGGTTCAGCCAAGGGTCGGCAGCCTATGGCCCACAGGCCGAACTTGGCCAATTGCTTCTTTTTGTAAATACAGATTTATTGGCATGCATCCCACTTGCTCATAGACTGCTGTGACTGCTTTCTCACTGTATCAGCAGGGCTGAGTTCTTGCAACCGATAAGGTGCCCAGAGCTGAATGTATTTCCTATCTGGCCATGTCCCTCCACGGCAAAGGTTTGTCAGTCATGGGGAATTTAGTCCAGGCGCAGAAGAGATGGTCCTAATGAGTGTGCTTCTAGTGTGTATAGAAGTGTGTATGGATGTTTTCAAAGAGGCTTCACAGCATGATATCCATTTCTCATCACCTTTTCCTAACCTCTGGTGTGGTGGTTTAATTTGGGGAAGTTTGCTTCATCCACCCGAGTACAGGAGGTTTTGTGTGTTTGCAGCATGAGAATGCATGGAGCTGTCAGTGCAGTGCAGGTTCCTTTGGGATGCTCTGCCGTGTTTGTGTCAGCATAGATGGGTTAGGGAAGATTGTCCTTGGACCACAAGGGCCAGGCTTGCTGCTCAGTTCATGGGAAATGACTTGAAAAGGTAAGGTACAAGGCTTCCCTAAGACTGTTGGAGAAGTGAGGAGGGCCAGTTATTTTGGAATGTGCAGGTGCTAGGGGGTAACTTGGTTCCTTTTTTGGGGAATTTTTCTTTTTAAAAGCACATTTTTATGTGGTTTATTGCAAAGATTTATGATTTTAAAGTCCTTTTATTTATTTATTTCTTGGGTTCTGGGGATTGAACTCGGGGGCACTTGATCACTGAGCCACATCCCCAGCCCTACTTTGTATTTAGAGACAGGGTCTCACTGAGTTGTTTAACACCTCACTTTTGCTGAGACTAGCTTCGAACTCATGATCCTCCTGCCTCAGTCTCCCAAGCCACTGGGATTACAGGCATGTGCCACCGCACCTGGGCTATCTATTTATTTATAATTTTGTCTTGAACCAGGTTTTGGCTAAGTTGCCCAGGCTAGTCTCAAACTTGGAATCCTCCTACCTCAGCCTCCCAAGTAGCTGAAATTATAAGGGTGTGCCAATATGCCTGGCTGAATGTCTTAATGGTATTAATACTACACAGTCTCTGAAAAGATCTGAGCCCCTTGTAAGCCTACATTATTAGGTCTCACTCTAAGAAACGTGGATACATGGACACCCTAAATTATAAACATGGATATTGTAAAAATGCCTTCTCTTTAGAAATGATTCTTAGGGGATCTCTTTTAAGAATACATTCCTAGACAGGTGTGGTGGTGCATGCATATAATCCCAGCTACTCAAGGTTCTACTAAAGAGGGTCACAAGTTCTAGGACAGCTTGAGCAAGTTAACAAGATCCTATCTCAAAAAATAAAAAGGACTGAGAGTATAGCAGCTCAGTGATAGAGTGCTCCTGGGTTCAATCCCCAGTACTACACCCCCTCCCCTGAAACCATTCTTACATAGTCAACACCCAGAGTTTGGTGTCCCGTAGAAAGGACCAGAGCTGCCTCCAGGGCTGGGGCAGAGAATAGAGAGGATGAGCCCACCCGTCAGCAGTCTGTGGAGCCAGAAAGGAAGGACATGCTCAAACACATGCAAATAAACCCAAGTACCACAACAGGGTATGCCAAAGGGACACACAAGCCAACAGTGACCAAAGCTGGAACAACTTAAGCAACAAAATAAAGTAGTAGTGAGTATAACATAATGCATAAAGTGAATCCATGAGCCCATAGTACATACAGAATTGATTGAATGAATTAATACATGGAAAATAGACAAATCTGTCATGCAGAGAAATATCACACAGTTTCTGTAGAAATTCCACCCTCAAGAAGGTAGAATACAATTCCCTATGCCTTCAGAAAGAGCACCCTCCTTCCAAATACATTATGAAAAGCGGGTGGAAAGAATAAGTTACAGTGGAGAAGCCTGATGTTTACGAACTCCACTGGGTAATCAAGGTTGATGTCAGCAGAGATAAGACCTGCTGACAGCATGTACCCGTAATATCATATATGACCATAGGACTTAACCCAAGTCTAATCATAAAAAGAAAAAAAACAAACCGTTCCCAGTTGGGGAACAGGTTACAGATGCCTGAACAATCATCCTCTAAATTGTCATCTGTCTTATTCTACTCAGGCTGCTATAAAAAGTAGATTGGTGGCTTATAAACCAAACATTAATTTCTTAGTTTTGGCAACTGAGAAGTCCAAGATCAAGGGAGTAGCAGATTTGGTGTCTGGTGAGGGCTCACTTTCTGGTTCATAGATGGACATCTTTCCCCTGTTTCCTCACGTGGTGGAAATGCCAAGGAAGCTCTCCAGGCTCTTTTATAAAAGGTACTAATCCCATTTGTCAGGACTTCATTCTCATAACCTTACAAAGGCCCTACCTCCTAGTTTCATTGCCTTGGAAGTTAGTGTTTTAACCTTGCATTGTGGGGGTGGGGTGGGATATGGACTTTCAGTTCATAGCAGTGTTACGGTAAAATGATCCTAAGGAGACATGATAACTAAATGCAGTGTGGTGCCTGGATGGGATCCCAGGACAGGGAAAAGAACATTAAGTAGAAAGAAAATTTGAATAATGTGGCTTTTAGTTAATATTAACACACTCATATTGGTTCATTAATTGTGATAAACTGTTAGCTTTCCATCATTATACCAAAATACCTGAAATAATTAACTTATAACAACAAAAGGTTTATTTTGGATTATAGTTTTGGGAGGTTCTACATCATGATCAAATGAGTCCATTGCTTTCGGGCCTGTGGTAAGGCAGCACAGAATGGTGTGGTGGTGTGTGGTGGAGCAAAACTACCTGCCTCAATGGCCAGTAGGCGAGAGAGAGAGAGAGAGAGAGAGAGAGAGAGAAAGGAATGAAGCAAGCCAGGCTTCCATATTCCCTTTAAGGGCATGTCCTCCCACTAGGCCCCACTTTTAAAAGTTCCCAGTGGTCTCATCCTGGGGACCAAATCTTCAACATAGGAGTCTTTGTAGACATTCAACATCCAGATAATAGCAAACACACCATACTAATGTCAGATTTAGTAATAGGGGAAATTAGATATGAGATATAGAAACTCTCCTGTTGTCAGTTTTTCTGTATAAATCTTCAACCATTTGAAAATGAACTGTTTGTTTAAAATCATAATTCTCATAAAGCATTTTGACTTACCCCATTTCTAAGTACAGATAATGGTGCAAAAGCAAAGCTCAGTAAGCAGAAACCCTGCTTCCAGTTGTAAATTTCTATCTTTCCCCAGGCTGTGGTGTGCCCTATGGTCCTCTCTTGAGGGGTCCGGCAGCCAGCCACAGCTCCATCAGCCCCTCGAGGGGAAGCAGCCAAGTCTACAGTGTGTATGTTGCTAAGCTAGGATGCTTGGGTGATGAGGCGTACTACTCGGTGGCACTTTCAACGTAAGATATTTTCCACTTACAGTGAGTTTATTGGGACATAATCCTATTCAAAGTTGAAAAGCATCTGTATTAGGGACACACCTTTTGAGACGTTAATATAACAAAATCATCAGCTGCCAGGTACTTTTTGGATTCCTATTATGTGTGTTGACTCACAATATACATTGCACATTTGTTTGGGATATGAAGACAGCCTGGGGAACCTTAGATGGCACCCTCTCTTGGTGGCAGGAACATGTAGTTGGTCAAATAATAGGTACAGATGAAAAATATTGGAAAGAATATAAGCTTTGAGGCTGAAACTCAAGTTTAAATCCTCATTGTACTCAGGCTGCCCAAGCTTCTCCTGGAAGATAGGGAAGTCCATGGCAGCCTTTCTTGCAGACTGCTTAAATGCTTAATGGCTGTATCATAAATGGATCAGTGCAGTGCTCAAGATCCAGTAGGTGTTGATTAAAAAAAAAAAGTTACTTTTCCAAAAATAGCAATAAATCATTAGAGACTGCAAAGTAGCATGTGCTGTTTGGTGAACTGAATAGGAGTCCGATTAATTTCTGTAAATGAGGGAATTGGTAGATGGAAACAGATTGGAAGGAGAAAGTCCATCCTGATGGCTGAGCTCAGGACTTGGAAGGCAGAGACTCTCTGAGTGGGAAAGGGCTCTTAGGAGCAGCAGTGGGGCAGCTGCTTCCTGCATGGGGCCTATGGCTCTGAGGTCTTGGGCCACGCTAGGAGTGGAGGTGGGGCACAGGGACTTTAAATACAGATCATTGTGAAGTGATGAATTGGGTGAGTCGGGGTCAGCATGACTGCTTTGTCTTCTTTCCTGAGTGCCTAGCCCACAGTCAAACTTCCGGAACACTTGGTTGATTGGTTGGTGGATTACATTCCTAATGAGTGTGTAATCAACTCAAGAATATCCATAGATGTGAAGTAGTCTACTGAGTGTGGTCTTTAACTTCATTATAGTTATAGAGGTGAACCACGTATGATTATCAAGACTACTAAAATATTTAAAATCACCTGCATGATATTAGTACTATAGACTTTTCTTTTTTAAAAAATTATTGGTGCATTATAATTATACATAATAATAGGGTTGGTGACATACTTGGACATGCACATAACATAGTTTGGTTAATTTGCAGTAGGCTTTTCTGTATTTCTCCTATTTTGAATATTAAAAAAAAGAGAGACCCTTCAAGTCTTTTGGGGTTTAAAAGGAAAAACCTTTTGGGGCTTAAGCCTTGAAGTGTGGGGAGCATTCCCGGAGGCCAGAAGTTGCTCAGTGGTGGAGGTGCGAGTTGCCGGAGCCTGCGTGAACTTGTCCATCATAAAGCAGCGGGCTGACGCTGCAGCTGTTGCCAGCATGGCTTTGAGGCTCTTCCGTGCTGTCAGCAGTGAGATGCAAGGGCTGCGGTGACAGAGGCGGTGTGCTGGTCCCCGAAGCAGGTTACTGTCTTCACAGACTGTGTGAGCTCCGATCCACTGCAGCAAGCACAAGGAGCAGGTGAGGGACTACAGCGTGGGGCATCTCATCCCAGAGGGGGCTGGTTTAAAAAATGCTCATGCTATTTGTTAGGGGCTTGTAGTTCCCAGTGGCTCTTTTGTTCTGCTGTCTTGAAGGGCAGGTTGTTTGTCAGCTCACAATGGCGTGGGTAAGATCTGGCAAGATCTGTAAACATTCTTATTGTTTATTGTTCCTTCTAAAGATGAAAAATAATGCAAATCAGGGTGCAGATTCCAGCTGGAGTTCTGCAAACAGGCACGTGTGTGCGCAGGCACGTTTGCTGTGCTGCATGTAAGCCTGTGGATACATGCAGTTTTTTTGCAGCTTTGGTTTTCACAGTTGGCTAAACACATATTGGAATTGGAAGCCACAGCACCATTGTCCCTACTGATGGGACCAGAAGCCCTTGGTATGTGGGACCTTTGCTCCGTGTGAGTTCTGCAGATGGGTGACCCAAGGGGGCTGGCTCGAAGGTGCCAGCATCATATGAAGACCCGTCTGCCTTGCTATTTCTTTTTTAATAGCAGTAAGAACCAAGCATTCTCACTCCTGAGGCATTGAGTGTGGACATTGAAAGAAAATGGTGAGTCAGCCACATCCTAATGAAGGGGGAAAAACGGTGAAAGGAGGTGTGCATGTTTGTTCATGAGAAATGCTCTGTGGAGACAGCTACAAGGTGCGGGCTGATGGCAGTGAAAAAAATTACGTGGAGTAAATGGGATCACTATTGATTCTTAGCATTTTCCAGCTCTTGTACTTTGCTCTTTGGTATGATTGTGACAATGTAGAGGCATGCCATTTCTTTAAGGCTGTTTCTGTACATGGACTGGGTGGTTTTTTTGGTTTATTTTGCCTTTTATGTTGTGACAAAAGAAACACATTGTTATTTGGGGCTGTATTTCTAGTGGTTGAATTGCCTTTACTGCTCTGACAGGAGCTTTTGTGTGTGGAAGGGGATGCCATTTTCACAGGGAAATTGCTGCATAGATATGTATGTACACACACATGCGCATGCTCTGTCTGCATCTGCATCTACTCACGCATGGGAGTAGATGTCATTTTGAAATGCATGTTTAGTGATTGTGCGAGTGGAGAGGTAAAAAAGGAAAAGGAGCTTGAAGAGAGGTTTTCAGAAACCTATGTGGTAGCATTTACAAACAGCCTGCTGCCTGTGGACTATCTTAAGATTTATAAAATGAATGAATGAAAAATAATATTTTAACATGTTCATAAGAAAAATCGAAGATTTGTCACAGATTTGATGAATGATTGTATATTTTCCTTGAAAAATAGAACCTTTGAGGCATGTTCTACAAGTATTTTAGATGATTTTGTTGCAGGAAAGTATTGCATTGGTCACAGGAAAAGGGACATATCTATACTTTGTTTTACGTAGTGGAAAAAATTTATACTTTCTCTGTGGCATACATACATTAAGGAAAAACTTTGCAAGGGAATTCTCATTCATACAGGCACACACAAAAGCATTCTTTTTCTAAGGGTGCTAGGAATAGTCCTACGGGTGTGATAACCATTAGGTGGCAGGTGGCTTCTGTTGCCCAGCTTAAGTGACGAATGGCCCTAGTAAATGTGTGCTAACTGCTATTGTTTTGCATGGGCTGGCTACTCCTCCAAAATCTGCTTTGGATTTTGGACTTTGGGGACAGTAGTAATTTTTGTTACCTTTGGAAATATGTTTGCATGGCTTTTGACTACATTTAATTCGTATATACATACACAAATATATACATATATATACATGTATGTATATGCCAAACATAGACACAAATATAAATAAATATAAGAACCCCAGTTATAAATTAGTAGAAGCAAACTGGAGTTTTGTGTCCACCCTTATTCACCCATCCTTCCCCTGCCCTTGGACATTGATTTTCTCTATCTGGCTCTCCTAGAGCAGCTTAGCAGCCAGGTCATTTCTGGGAGACTTGTAGCCATCCCTGGATGTCTGAAGAGATCCAAGAGTTACTTAATGATTACTGCAAATCTTTTGCAAAGTCCTTTTTAAATGATGTTCATGGTGCCTTTCACCTGTGTATCTTGGGTCTTAGAATGTGGGTACCAAGTTCATTTATGATGAAGCAAACTGGGGGTTGCTTCTGGGGATTGGATTCTCTCAGCCGGCTATGGGGAGCTCTGGGTGCAGGGTGGCTCATTTTCAATCAGGTGGTTCCTGCTAACTCATGAGAAAAGGTCATAGGGGTAATCATGGCTTGAATAAAGAATGGATACAAGATACCAAAGCTATTGTTTTATTAGCTTTCTCATTCCTTACCCAGTGTGCTGACATTACAGCGAGAAGGAACTTCACTTTGGGGATAGGGGGTAGTACAGAGACCACCAACTCGGCTGACAGACTTGGAACCTGAGTGTGGCTCAGCTTGCCTTAGTAGAACTTGCAAATTGCTTGGGCTTTCTGACCTTCAGTTTCTTCTTCTACAAAATAAGAAACTTGGATTAAAGTATTTCTAAGGCCCCTTTCGGCCATAGAGTTTTTTATTCTTAGGAAGATAAGTCAGAGATGTAAATTCACCTTAAAGTTATATATATACAGCCACATGGTTACATTGCTTTTGCTCATTGGCTGTCATCATTCATGTGAATGGAACATATAAATACATACGACACATACACATAGGCATAATATCATTGATACCTGTGTGCAAGTAAATTTAGCCCCTGTTAGCAGACTCAATTTTCTGGCAACAGACCCTTGTTGAAGGCAGTTAAACTTCCTTGGGTGTTCTCTGGCAAAGACTCATAAGATCGGCTCACAGGTGAGGTTTTCCTGGGCATGACTTGCAAGAAATTTGATATTATTTTGTTAGAAAATCTAGCCAGTGGGCCTTTAAATGTATTTGGAGGCCATTAAAGGGGGGAATAGCTAGATATTCTAGGAAGATGTTTAACATTTATTCACATTCCTGCATATGTGTATGTGTATAGATATATACGTGTATGGATGCATGCATATAAGTACTGCAGAGAGACATTTTTCTATAGTAATTAAATTTATATATTTAATCACATGCAGGAAATAATTGAATGCTATTGAGTAAATAATCTATTTCTAAATATGGTTTCGCTGAATAGTAATCTGAGATGTGAGGTTTTTCAGAATTTGGGGTCACATGTGACTGGGATAGAAGGAAGACACATGAAGCAAGTGATTTTCTCTGAATTGATGCAGATGGTATATAGACTCTAAGTAGATCTTAATATCTTTTACCAATAGACTGCCCAGAATTCAAATTTTCCCCTTGTTTTGTAAGCTCAATGTATGTTTTTGAGAGCCAGGGTTTGCGCTCATCTAAGCATATAGCTTCCTATGCTGTGGTAGAGTTTTTAATAGTATTCCTTTTAAAAAATCTGTTTTACTAATTAAAACCTTTTTATTAAGAATATATATGGACAACTGGACATGGCGGTGCACACCTGTAATCCCAGCGGCTCAGGAGGCTGAGGCAGAAAGATTGTGAATTCAAAGCCAGCCTAAGCAACTTAGTGAGGGCCTAAGCAACTTAGCAAGACCTTGTTTCTAAATAAAATACAAAAAGGGCTGGGGATGTGGCTCAGTGGTTAAGCACCCCTGGATTCAATCACTGGTACCAAAAAAGGAAAAAAAAAAAAAAAGAAAACACACACACACACACACCCCTATTCTGGAAAGCAAAATGAGGACATTGAAAATCACCCTTGATCCTATCACCCAGAGATTCCACGGTGGAACATTGAAGAATGTCTCCTTTGAAGCCCTTTTTTGGTGCAGTTACATATTTTTACACATACAGTCCTGCTACACATATGGTATATAAACTGCCTTTAGAAAGTTGGAAATTTATGATGTATTATATTCTTTGTTTGAGGGGGTACCAGGGATTGAACCTAGAGGTGCTCTACCACTGGTGGGGCAGGGGGGAAGACAGGGTCTAAGCTGCTGAGGCTGGCCTTGAACTTGTTATCTTTCTGCCTCAGTCTCCCGAATGGCTGGGATTGCAGGCATGCGCCACCATGCCTATCTTGATGCATGGCATCTTTAAGATATGACCACCCAATGTTGATATTGTACACATTTAGGGCTACTTCTAGCCTGTCACAATTATAAATAACACTGCTGTGAACATCTTTTAGTGAAATATTTGGGCTCTTCCATGCCAGTTTCCTTAGGATAAAAATCTAGACGTGGAATTGGCAGGCATTTAGGAGGTGGTTGCTGTCTATAAAGTGTGCTTATGGTATAGGCGTCAGTCAATAACAATGTAGGAAGTCCTGTTTCTCCTACAACTTTGTTAATATTAGACATCTAAAAATCCTGTGGCTTATTAGGCAGAAACATTATTTCATTTTTAACAAACAATTCTTCATTGACTAGCAAAGTCAAACTTTTACTGTATTAGTAATTTTTATTTGTATGTGTGTGTGTGCACGTGAGTGACTATTCACACTCATGTTCATTTTCCTATTGAAGGTGGGCCTTTCTTGATCATTGTCATTTAGGTTATAAATACATCTGAGCAAGTGCAGCATGGTGTGTGCTTTTCAAACATTTATGATTGGCTAACACTAGTTTTGTTTTTTAGTAAAGAAGTGCGCTGAATTTTCCTATCATGGCCCTTGCACCTGGTGGCTTTGTGCAGCTAGCTCTGTCTTTTGGTGGCCACAGCTTCTAGTAATTATGCATTACTGTTGCTGGTCTCACGGCAGACAGTGAAGCCACTCTGCCAGTGTGTATTCTCTAGCAGACGTAGACCTTCCTCTGAAATAATATCCAGTGCTTTGCAAAGAAGAAAAGGGTGCTCAGGAAGAAAAGAAACCAGGGTTTCAGATAAATATGTTGTAGAAGGAAAAGCCGAAGTCAGAAGATGAATGTCTGAATTCTAGCACAGATTATTGGGCAAGTTACTTTAGTTTGGGGAACTTTGAGGGTCCTTGTACATGGGTTGGAGTGCTCATTTGTGACAGAAGAGAGCCATACTTTCTCTTTTATGCTTGCACCATGTAAGGGGAGTTGACAGTGAATTGTCTCTGCTGAAGAGTTTAGAAGTGACCAGCTTTGTCTTCACATGTCCCTGTTTGCTCTGGCAGGAGACCCGCGGTCTCAACTGAGGCACGACCATGGTCCTTGCATATAGTCTGTGTTCTTCTTTTTTGGCCATTTTCCCATGTGCCTTTCTGTTTTTTGTTTACATTAGAATGGTTTTCACTGAATATTTTTTATGTTCATTTTGATGCTCATGTTGTGTGTTTATTTTCCCTGGGTAAGGTAGCTCAAAATATTTGCTCATACAGGGTGTGTAAATACATGTAAACAAAACAGGCAGTGGCTATGTTACTATCAACACATTTTAAAGGGAAAGGAGATTCTTAATTCTAGTTAATATTTTTGTTATAGATATCATTTTATGGGAAAATGTAATTATTTGTAATTGCCCTTAATAGGCAAGTAAACCTAACTGAGTCTGTCTGTTGGATTTCTGCAGTAATGAGGCAAATGTCATGTTAAATTAACAAGAGGTCTGTAGGATGCGTTAATCAGCTGTTTATTGCTATGACCAAAATACCTGACATTGACAACTTACAGGAAGAAAGACTTATTTTACCTCACACTTTCAGAAGTTTCTATCACTGGTCGGAAGCTCCATTTTTCTGGGCCTGAAATGAGGCACAATATCATGGCAGAAGAGTATTGGGGAGGAAAGTTACTCAGCTTATGACAGCCAGGAGGTAGAGAAAGAGAGCAAGCTGGCATGCAAGGCAGGAGCCAGGGACAAGATATAGTCTCCAAGGACACTCCCTCCCCTGGTGACGAACTTCCTCCAACCATGCCCCACCTTCCTACAGTTACTACCACTTCCCTATAGTTCCCTTGTCAATAGTTTAATCCTCTGATGAGGCCAGAGCCATATGATCCAGTCACTTCTCTAAATTTTCACCTCTGGATATTGCTTCATTGTGGACCAAGCCTTCAACACATGAACTTGGGGTACATTCCAGACCCAAACCATAACATAGGGATTCAGCTTGTCCTGACTGCAGCCATTTTGAATCATCGCTGCTGCGATTGCACTGTCAGTTTCCCTGTGTAGTTCCCCCACATACCATAAATACCCAAAGCATTAGAATAGCATGTGGGGCTTTATGTCTGCCTGGACCCTGGCTCTGGGATGTATCTGACTCTTTCATAGTAGCCTAAGATATTAGCAATAAGATAAGGTACATTCCAGTCAAGATGAGGGGCTGGGGATGTGGCTCAAGCGGTAGCGCGCTCGTCTGGTATGCGTGGGGCCCGGGTTCGATCCTCAGCACCACATACAAACAAAGATGTTGTGTCCGCCGAATACTAAAAAATAAAAAAAATAAAAAGATGAGGTTGCTTTTGCCCTAACCCATAAATATATCCCTCTTTCTGACCCTAATTGCAAGGATCCAACTGGTTTTGCTGTTGCCCATAACTACCATTCTGTTGGTAAGCCTCCCAGTAAATTGCATTCTGTGTAGTCCTAGATCTTTCTGCCTCTCTTTTATCTCACAGAACTTTGGGCCGATTCTCATACACTTGGACTAAGTTCTTCCAGAACAGTACGTTCCAATAAACCTTATCGATAATATTGAGTAGCAGTGGGAATTTGGCCCTGGGCTCTAAATTTCTAATCCTCTGGTCTAGAAGGCAAGACCGTAATATAGACAATGATATAGACAATGCTAGCTGAGAGAGGACAAAAGAGACTTTATTTATGTGATAGGGGGTTACAATGAGTGGTTTTCTTTTTCTTTTTCTTTCTTTTTTTTGGGGGGGGATGGTGTTCTGGGGATTGAACCCAGGTGCACTTAACAACTGAACCACATCTGCAGCCTTTTTTATATTTTTTGAGACAGGTTTTCACTAAGTTGCGTAGGGCCTCGCTAAGTTGCTGAGGCTGGCTTTGAACTTGTGATCCTCCTACCTTAGCCTTCCAAGCTGCTGGGATTATAGGCATTTGCCATTGCACCCGGCTCCAATTAGTGTTTTGTTTTGTTTTGTTTTAGTTGTAAATGGACACAATATCTTTTTATGTGTTTATTTTATGTGGTGCTAAGGATCAAACACAGTGCTTCACACGTGTGAGGCAAGTGTTATACCACTGAGCATTGGTGTTTTAAAGCTATGACTTTATAACTTTCCTGGTCACTCTTTAGTTGCTTCTGGGAGCAGTGGTTGATCCTCATGTGAACCCAAGTAGAATTCCACTAAGTGCCTTTTGAAGTCCTTTTGAATTCCTTTCAGAGATGGGCTGGCTCACGGCTCAAGAAGCTGTTCTGGGAGGAGGAATGTGAACAGGTCCCTCCCTGGCCTGCTTCCTGGGAGCATTCTCACTGTTTTTGCAGATGATGATTTGCAAAAAATCTCAACCATTTCTGCAGATGATAATGATTAGATTTGAGAGAGGTATGCCAAGCCTAGGATTAAAACATCAGGAAAATAGCTTTCAAAATCCAAATGTGGTGGGCAGAAAAGTGGGAGAGAAGGAATTTGGGAGAGGAGGTTTTATAAAGCAGAGATTCTGAATGCTTGCACAACATCCAAATTGCCTAGAAGACTTGCCTTGAAATACAGATTCACAGGAATGTCATCTGTCCCTCACTGTTCCTCCCTCCCTCCCTCCAGACTTGACTTTCTGATTGAGTAAATTTGGAGAGAGCCCAGCTCCTCTGAGTCAAGTCTTGGGATCAAGAATGAGATTTCTCAGCCATAGAAAGAAGAAGCACCTTGGAACGGATTCTCAGAACGTGTGTCTAAAAGTATGGTCACAGTGATATATTTGAGCAGTTAGTCACAAATTGTAATTTCCAAATCTAAACTGGTACAGTGGCCTACACCTGTAATCCTAATCCCAGTGATTTGGAAGGCTGAGGCAGGAGGATAGCAAGTTCAAGACCAAACTGGGCAACTTAGTGTCTCAAAATAAAAAAAAAGGGTTGGGGGTGCTAGGGATGAAGCTCAGTTAGTAGAGTGCTTGCCTTGCATGCACAAGGCCCTGGGTTCAATCCCCAGCAGCCCCCCTCCCCCCCAAAAAAAGCTGGGAATGCAGCTCAGTGATAGAGTGCCCCTGGGTTCATTCCCAAACCAACCCCTGCTCCAAATGGGGGGGGGGGGACGGGGAATAGAAAAACCAAAACCCCACCATCACCACTAGTACAAACAACAACAACAACAAAAATCTAAGTTGGACTTTATGGCACATTCCTGTAATCCCAGTTACTTGAGAGACTGAGGCAGGAGGATAACGAGTTCAGGACCTAGGCAACTTAGCAAGACCCTGTCTCAAAATAAAAGGGCTGGGATGTGGCTCTGGTAGTGTATTCCTGGGTTTACTCACTAGCACCACTGCGGGGAAAAATCCTCCAAGTCTAGGAAATCTTTATTACTGATTGGTAATCCCTCAAGAAGTCAGTACCTGTTAATTTGCTTTTGGATCATCTGCGATTGGAATTTCTCTCTTCATCTGTTGTCCCTGCCCCCATGGCCTCTGCTAAACCACAAATTACTTATCGGTCTGTCTAATTCAACTTCATTACCGTGTGGCATCCCAGTCCCTGCAAGCAAAAATAATACCCCGGGGAAGCTGCAAATCCTTTTATCCATCTGTGAAGACATTGAAGAAATAAAATTCATCTGATTTTTCTCAAGTAATTGCTTTTCCCACGTGGCTTTGGGATCTTGGAAAAGAGAACCTGCTTGGGGCCGACATAGAGAGGGAGGCTGTGGCCTAGATGTTGTAGTAAAGAATCAAGTGAGTTAATGGTGATTCAGGGCTTATGTTCTCTCAGAAGCTCATTCTACAAGACACAGGAGTTTGAGCAGAACTTGCGGAAACAGCGCTCTCCTTTGTCATTATCAGCCCATCTGTTCATTTGGTAAATACAGGTTGATCATCTCTAACCCCAAGTCTGAAGTCGTCCAAAATCTGAAATGTCTTAATACTGACAAGATGCCACAAGTGGACAAAGCTTGCGCTCGACCTCACGCCACACTGTGACGGTCAGAGTCAAATTCAGGCACATTAAAAATGGTGATATAAAATCATCTTTGGGCTCTGTAATGGCTTGGGTCTGGAATGTCTCCCAGAAGCTCATTGGTTAGGGAATGTACCAGTGTTCAAAGGTGAAACTGTTGGGTCACGAGGGCTCTGACCTCATGCGTGGGTGAATACATCAAATCCATCGCTAGATTAACCCACGGATAGATGAATGGACTACTGGGAGGCAGGACCTAGTTGGAGGAAGTAGGTCACTGGGGCAGGGGTATGCTGGAAGGGCTTATCTTGTCCCTCTCTACTTCCTGCTGCCATGAGCTGAGTAGCTTCCCTCCTGCCACACCCTTTTGTCTTGGAGCCAGTTAACCATGGACTGAAAGTATGAGCCAGAATGAATCTTTTCTCCTCAGTTGTTTTTGTCAGGTATTTTGTCACAGTTATGAAAAGCTGACTAACATAGGCTGTGTACGTAAGTTTTATAGAAAACATAAATGAATTTTGTGTTTAGACTTGCATACGAGCCCTAAAATGTCTCATTATGTCTATGCAAGTATTCCAAAATCCCAAACACTTATGGTACCAAGCATTTCAAATGACAGATACTCAGCCTATATTGTTTCATGCCTGGAAACTGGGCATACCGAGCTCAGACAGCCCCTGCCTCACGGCTGTTTGTGCTCTGGGAAGTCCTGTGGTAAATTGGCATTTCTAAGAAAGTGGCCGATGCCCATTATTCTTGGGTGCTCATGGCATTTAAATGTTTGTCTACTCATTGATTGATAGCTTAGTGGGCTGCCTCTCTTGGGCTCTGGTGCCTTCCCCCACTGTCTCCTTTTCCCACTCATTTGGGATTTATGGGGCACTGTGTTGGTAGAAGAGCCTTCTGTGATTTCTGATCAGGTTTATATTTTACAATATCACGTTTATTGACACCCACAACCGGTGTTAGTATGCCTCAACAGGCTGCCTTGGCCCACCTCGGGATGCCCTTCCCAGGTTGGAGGCCTTAGGGGTTTGTGCTGTGTTTGGGGAAGAGCAGACCCTGCTTTTAAGAGGTAACAGGGTAAAAGCCCAGAGATATGCATACCTCTGTCCTTTTGTGGTGATCCCCGAATTTAATTTATCTTAGAGACTTGGCAAAGGCACCCTGGGTTTTATGAGAACCTGGTTTCTGTCGTTGGTAGGATTGTTCAGGAGAGAGGGGCAGGGGTGGGAAAGGACATGTACCATACTTTTATTTAGTAGTAGGTCATGAGTTAAGGTCCTGGGGGTGCATCCGCCTTCTTTACCCTGACGTATTTTCAGAGAGCATGTGGCGAGCAGATGGAGTCTGGAAATAAAAACAGTTACCTCTGCTATATGGAAACCTCACAACTAGACATGGGGCTGGCCGTCTCTGTAGCAGGAGCAAAAACCATCCGTGTGAATAATAGTGATGTTGATGGGATTTCAAGAGCGTTTGAGCTTTTCCCTCTAACGGTAGTCTCTGCCCTATGACAGTGTGTCGGAATACTAGGCACGGAAAGCAATCTTTCCCGTATGCTCGGTCTCTTCAGATTACTTTTGTTTGGCTTTGTGGTTCTGTTCTAGAGCATCCAGCGCCTGCCTATTCAACAGTGAGGCCCTTGCAGTGAGATCCCAAGTTCCAGTGGCAGGTCCCTGGAATCTCTCCTGCCTGGAGGCTGCCAGCCTTCTCCCCTCTCAGAACTGACTGCAGCTCTCTCCTTGGTAACATGTCATTAGCATGTTTTGCATGAGAACGAACAGCCAGCCTAGCATGAATATCAATTGCCAGGACTCTGGAATTCAACTGCCTTTGAAATGTTCCTTTGTGTGGCTTACCTCTCTGCTCCAGGGTCATTCTTCTGTGCTGCAACACAGAGTCCCTAAGTCATCTTATTGTCCTGCTTTTTTTTATTGACCTGCTATCACTATTTACTTTATTGTAGAAAGTACAAAGAAGGAATAAACATTTTAAAATAAACTAAATGTTGATAGCAGGTCCAGAGATACACATATATAACACAGACGTGAATGTGTAACACACACCCACATACACACAACCTACAGAACGATACGGCACCTGTATGTGACATACTAGCACAGGCACACACACGCTCCATACATATGACTACACTCATACAACACAGATGCACCCCCTACATACAAATGCTCATTATCTACTAAGTTGTCTCTTGGATCCCTAAATTCCTGGGGGATTTTTTGTCCTTTTTTTCATGTTTGTCACCATGACCTGATTGCCTGGTTTCTTAACTAGGACAATTAAAACCAGTTAGTGCTTTTATAGCTTAGAGTTTGCAGGTTTGTCAGAATCAAGAAAAAAGGGGAAGGTGGGGAACAAAAGGCCCTGAGGTTATCGTGCCTACCTAAATAAAAAACGTCTAGGTGGAGTACCACATGCTAGGCTTCTAGAATTGAAGGGCTGCTGTAGCTCACACCACTCCCCTAGAGAACAGAGCACTCAACTCCCGCACAGGATGTCCCTTAGTAAGGCAGGGAGGAGGCTGTGGAACATTTTTAGTGGATCTTCTGCTCTGAGTCATTATTCCCTTCTCAAAGGGACTTTGTCCCCAGCAAGTGAGTTTACCTTTGGCAGGTGAATTCTCTGCCATTTCTGGGTGGATTGCAGAGCACCCCAGCCTGAGATCAGAGGTTAGCAGTAAGAGATGGTTTTGTAAGTAGAGCTCCTTTTTTAAATCAGTATGCCTCCGGGTAGCCAAAGGCATGTAGATTTGGGGCAAAAATTGCAGCTCATTTAATTTTCCTTTTATGTGATATGGTGGCTATTTATTAAATAACAGATACCAGGTGCTTTTAGATGGGCCTATGGATGCTAGATTTTAGGAGTTTTAATAAGAAGAATTCACATACACCTCAGCTTTTTAAAATGAAGTGAAATATTGAAATGAAACCGGGAGACCTGACCCATGAGTTGCACCTCTTAGAATGCATCTTCAATTTGACAGCATCAAATGTCATCCTATTTTATAACCAGACAGGTGCTAAACTGGTTATTGTTCTCTAAGCCATTTATTGTGGTATCCAATTTTTTTTTTTGATAAAACTTTAAATTAGGAGTTTCCATGAGTGTCAAGCTAATACAGTTAAAAATCAAACTTTCGAGTTGGGTTGGTACTTTCTTAAGCTCTAAGTTCGGTTGCTGTGTTGCATCAGAACATTCATGCCCTCTTTCAAGGTTCAGTGGGATTTAAGCTCTTCTGCCCTTCTCAAGATTTTGAGAACTTTAGCCCCGACTTTGGAGTTGTAGGGTCCAGCTCCTTCTGAGCCTGTGGTGATACAGGGGAACAGGAGGGCACTGGTCTATGGTACGTTTTCTTCTCTAGAACATCTGTTAACCCTGGTAGGGACCCTTTTCCCTCACCCAGGACATTGCAGTACCGGCACCAACAGGGTCTAGATTCCAGTACTGCACATGCCATCTGTAGCACCCAGATTACCACATATCATGTCCAGATTGCTCCAAGACATGGTTCAGAAGTAGGTGCATCTCCTGGGCCTTACGGCCAGCCCTGGAGTGAAGGTTTCCACTGTTCTGTTTATTAGTAAATAAGTTGTGTATATATATATATCTATCTATCTCTCTCTCTCTCTCTCTCTCTCTCTCTCTCTTTTTTGCTTTAACTAGATCTTTTTTAAAATTTGTTTTAATTAGTTATACCTGATAGTAGAATGCATTTATGCACTTTCATATATCATACATAGATGGGATAAAATTTCTCATTTTTTCAGAGTGTACATGTTGCAGAATCATTGGTCATGTAGTCACACATATGCATACAGTAATAATGTCTGTTTCCTTCTACTATCTTTCCTATCCCCACATCCCCTTCCTTCCCCTCCCATCACTTCCTTCTACCTAATCTAAGGTAACACTATTTTTCCCTAGTACCCCCTGCCCTATTGTGAATTAGCATCCATGTGTTAGAGAAAACATTCAGCCTTTGGTTTTGTGGGATTGGCTTATTTCATTTAGCATGATATTCTCCAATTCCAACCATTTACTGGCAAATAATTTCACTCTTCTTTAAAGATGAGTAATGTTCCATTGAGTATATATACCACATTTTCTTTATCCATTCATCTATTGAGGGACACCTAGGTTGGTTCCATTGTCCAACTATTGTTAATTGAGCTGCTATAAACATTGATGTGGCTGTGTCACTATAATATGGTGATTTTAAGACCTCTGGGTATAAACCAAAGAGTGGGATAGCTGGGTCAGATGGTGGTTCCATTCCCAGTTTTCTGAGGAATCTCCATACTGCTTTCCATAGTGGTTGCACTAATTTGCATTCCCACCAGCAATGTATGAGTGTGCCTTTTCCACCACATCCTCACCAACATTTATTGTTGCCTGTATTCTTGATGAGTTGCCGCAGTGTGGCTGGGCACAATTCAGGAGCCACTTGTCAAAAGAAACGAACTTTATTTTTAGAACACACACGCCACACCACACAGCTCCTCAGGAAAAACCCTCAGAGCCCAACTGCCACCACCGGCTTCCCACAAGCCTCTCAACTTCCCCCACTCCTCCTGCTCTTGAGGCCGGTTAGCTGGGTTGCGTGGGCAGAGCCAAAAAAGTCCCCCCAATGAGCAGCTCCCTGGTCTGAAAGGGCGGGGAAACAGCCCAATGAGCATCACCACAGAGGAGCCAATCAGTTGGCAGCTGGAAGTTTGCTGGGGCCCCTTTGGCTGTGGCTCTCAACAATGAGTGCCATTCTGACAGGAGTGAGATGAAATCTTAAGAGTAGTTTTGATTTGCATTTCTCTAATTACTAGAGAAATTACCTTTTCATATATATGTTGATAATTGTATTTCTTCTGTGAAGTATCTGTTCAGTTCCTTAGCCCATTTATTGACTGGTTTGGTTTGTTTGTTTGTTTGTTTGTTTGTTTTTGGTGTTAAATTTTTTTTGAGTTCTTTATATATCCTAGAGATTAATGCTTTATCAGAGGTGCGTGTGGTGAAGATTTTCTCCCAATCTGTAGGCTCTCTCTTCACATTATTAATTGTTTACTTTGCTGAGAAGAAGCTTTTAATTTGAATCCATCCTATTTATTGATTCTTGCTTTTATTTCTTGAGCTTTGGGAGTCTTTCCTGTTTAGGACATCAGATCCTAGGTTGACGTGCTGAAGATTTGGGCCTATTTTTTCTTCCATTAACTTCAGTGTCTCTATTTTAGTACCTAGTTGATTTTTGTGCAGGGTGAGAGATAGAGGTTTAATTTAATTTTGCTACATATGGATTTTCAATTTTGCCAGCACCAGTTGTTGAATAGGCTGTCTTTTCTCCAGTGAATGTTTTTGGCAACTTTGTCTTGTATTAGATTTAGATAACTGTATTTATGTGAGTTAGTCTCTGTGTCCTCTATTCTGTACCATTGGTCTACAAGTCTATTTTGGTGCCAATACCATTGTTGTTTTAGTTACTATAATCTGTACAAATTTCTAGAGACGTATGACCTACCCAAACTGAATGAAGAGGTCAAACATGATTTAAACAGATCAATTTCAAGTAATGAAATAGAAAATGCCATCGAAAGCCTACCAATCAAGAAAAGCCCAGGACCAGATGGATTCTCAGCCGAGTTCTACAAGACTCAAAAAAGAATTAACACCAATACTCCTCAAAGTATTCTATGAAATAGAAAAGGAGGGAACCCTTCCAAACTCATTCTACGAGGCTAATATCATCCTGATACCAAAACCAGACAAAGACATATCAAGGAAAGAAAAATTCAGACCAATATCCCTGATGAACATAGATGCAAAAATTCTCAATAAAATTCTGGCAAATCGCACACAAAAACATATTAAAAAGATGGTGCACCATATCGAGTGGGATTCATCCCAGGGATGCAGGGTTGGTTCAACATATGGGAATCAATAAACATAATTTATCATATTAATAGACCTAAAAACAAGAATCATATGATCATCTCAATAGATGCAGAAAAAGCACTTGACAAAATTCAGCACACCTTCATGTTCGAAACACTAGAAAAACTAAAGATAGTAGGAACATACCTCAACATGGTAAAAGCTATATATGCTAAACCCAAGGCCAGCATCATTCTAAATGGAGAAAAAATTGAAAGCATTCCTGCTAAAAACAGGAACAAGACAAGGATGTCCTCTTTCACCATTTCTATTCAACATCATCCTTGAAACTCTAGCCAGAGCAATTAGACAAAAGAAAGAAATTAAGGGGTTACAAATAGATAAAGAAGAACCCGAACTATCACTGTTTGCTGATGACGTGATTCTATATTTAGAAGATCCAAAAAATCCCACCAGAAAACTTTTAGAACTAATAAATGAATTCAGCAAAGTAGCAGGATATAAAATCAACGCCCATAAATCAAATGCATTCCTATAATTCAGCATTGAATCCACTGAAAGAGAAATTAGGAAAACTATTCCATTGACAATAGCCTCAAAAAAAAAAACCTGGGAATCAATCTAACAAAAGAGGTGAAAGACCTCTGCAATGAAAACTATGGAACACTAAGGAAAGAAATTGAGGAAAACCTCGGAAGATGGAAAGATCTCCCATGCTCCTGGATAGGCAGAATATTGTCAAAATGGTCATACTACCAAAATCGTAAAACATATTTAATGCAATTCCTATTAAAATCCCAGTGACATTCTTTGTCGAAATAGAAACAGCAATCTTGAAATTTATTTGGAAAAATAAGAGACCAGAATAGCTAAAGCAATCCTTAGCAAGAAAATACCAGAATACAATACCAGAACTTAAGCTACACTACAGAGCTATGTCTCTTATTGATACTGAGGCCTCTCTATTGGGTGTCTGTTTGCTGCCCTAGTTTGGATCTCCTTAACTACTCAGAGGTCCTTTTATTGGGTGATGCTGGGGATCAGACCCAGGGCCTGCCTTTCCCATGGGCAAGTGATGGACTGCTGAGCTACATGCCAGCCCTCAAGTCATTTTGTTTTAAATGCAAAAAGCTACTTCCTTAAATCTGAGGTCTGTTTTATTACTCTTGGATGGAAGGAAGGAATGTGTGGGCAAAGGTAGGGCCGGCTCACTTGTTGCACATTTGACAGTTGTAAGCTTCAGCGACGGACTGATAAACATGTAAGCATGCATATGAAGTCTGCCTCTGTGTGTGTGTGACGCATGTTTTATGTATGTATATGTGTGTAAACACCTGTGTTCACGTGACACGAAAGATCCATGAGACATGGTTGTTTCCAAAGAAAATTGCCTTTGTTTTTCTCGCTTATCATCACGCATGACTGGTTTTAAAGGTTTTTTGAGTGAATTGATTGGCAGCCCATCTGAGAAAGGTCTTCCCCTGTGTATATTACAGGTTCCCGTAAAGCCACGTAAAAATATAAGTTGAAGTACATGGTTCTGAACAGAGCTGAGAATTTTCATATAGAAAACTTGGTTTTCTAAAACTTCCATGTCATTTTTTATTGAAAAAGTGCAGTTGGGGTGTGTGCTCATGCGTCCTGATGCCTCGTGTTCTATGGTATACCATACCAACATACAGCCTCATGTTGTCTGGGGATGAGGTATGAGAAAGCATATGTGAATTTAACTCCTTAAAGTGGTTTAAGGGGATTGTCAAGGGTTTCAGGTGCATGCAGGGAGAGTGCTAATTGGAATTCTTGACTTATTCTTTTGCATTCTTCCTCTAGGCAAGCAGATGCCCAGGGTCTGGCAGTGAGCCCAGGAGCACCACAGGACCCACCAGATCAGAACCCACAGACCCCGTTCACATTGTCTGAATCATCCCGCACTTGGGAAGCCTCAGAGCTGCCCCAGGAGGGCCGGGGCCGAGCAGGGACTCTACCCCGCGATTATAGGTACTCAGAAGAGAACACACGGGAAGACTCAGGACCTCTGTCCCAGGGAACCCCTTCGTCCCCACATGCTCAGGGAGAGGATTCGTGGCCAGTGAGCACAGCAGCACTCCCCAAGAGGCCAGCCCCGCAGAGGCCTCCACCGCCCAAGCGCGAGCCCAGGAAGCACAGTGCACCTGCAGACGCTCAGCCGGCTGCTCCTGGCAGGCCCATCCCAGCGCCATCCCCTGTGTCCCTGGAGGCGTGTGTGACCCACCAGCCCCTCTCCCATAGCCCCTCTGTGTTCAGCAGTACCCAGCCTCAAGACACCCCAAAGGCTACCACCCACGAGTGTGACATCCAGCATGTGAATGAGGACACGTCCCATCCTCGGCCGGAAGCACTGCCCCCTTCCAGGTTCCAGCACCTACAGGCAACCACCATGGAGACCTCTCGCTCCCCCTCGCCTCAGTTCGCCCCCCAGAAGCTGACAGACAAACCCCCCCTGCTCATCCAAGATGAGAATTCAACAAGGTATTGTCCTGTGGCGGTGGTAGCATGTGTTCATCCTGTTTCTCCTATAGGTGCTGGTTTCAGTGACTCCTTCCCAGGTGGTTTGCAACTGGTGCCTTGCAGTGGCTTAAGACACTGGATTTAAAGTTGCTCCTGGGAAATAACTGTTGGAGGGAAATTACTTGGAATTTTAACTCAGGGGGCTGCTCTTTTCCAATGAGAAGAGCCATTCTCTTCACCTGAGCAGAATGCATTTATATCTATGTCACCCACAGGTATTTGCAGACTAGGGATGTATTTTTCTTGCACATATAGTACTTAGCTGGGGATATAGCTCAGTGGTTAGAGCCCTTGTCTCAAGGGCCTATGTATCATCTTCTGTACTCAAAGAGTAAATAAGCAAATAAACATACTCACTTTTTTCTGCACTTTTTTTTAAATGGTAAAAAGCTAAACAACGTGGGCTGGGGCTATAGCTCAGTGGTAGAGCACTTGTCTCACAGGTGTGAGACCCTGGGTTCGATCCTCAGCACCACATAATAGATAGATAGATAGATAGATAGATAGATAGATAGATAGAAGCTAAACAAAACACATCCCAGCTTGAGTTGTGGAAGTTTGGCTAGGTTTTTTTCCTCCTGGCACCAGTAGATGGCTCTCTTTCCCCAGAGTGTTCTTTCAAAACACTTAGGCTCCGATAGCCTTTTGGGCACAGTCTCCATGAACATGGCCCAGCTCGGTACCTCTGAGAGCAGCAGGCATTTGTTGTCCTGGGTGAGGCCCTGTGGTGTTGGCCAGGAGTCTTCTTCCCATTCTCTCTCTTTGGGTGCTGTTGGAGCCTCCCTGGCTCCTTTTACCAGGCCCTTCCCACCTCCCCACCCCCTTTTTTAAGGAAACGTGTGCCCCTTGTTGGGTAGCAAGTTCACTGTTTATTGCTGAGATGATCATCACAGTCATTTGAAAATCTATGCAAAAGGTAGCCTGAGGTGTTCGGTGGAGGGTGGAATGCACTTGTAGAGTCTTTGAAGTGGGACCATGGGCGGAAGTGCCCAGTGCGGACTCCAAGGGGCCCTGAGGACATTCTCAAGCAGGTGTGTGCCAACCTGCACTGAGAAACCCTGACCTGAAGCACTCATCATGATTCTGTGAAAAATGCCTATTTGCTATAAGTTTAACCAAGCAGGGCTTATTAAAGTTTGCACTATCATTGGAATAAAAACAAATGAACATTAAACAGACCTCATATTCCTCAACCAACCCCAAGATCCCCTCAAATGCCTATAGGTGCGTGGCTGACAGTTTTAATTAGACTGTTCAGGGTCTAGAGACCCCATGGGGAATCAGATGGGGAAAACCTCTCAACCACCTCTGTCTTATCTAGGACATATGATCTGGCAGCTCCTTACAGGTGGGTGGTTGGTCAGGGATCTTAATCAGGTTCCCTGTTAGGAAGGGACCCACCAGTCTGAGTCCTGGGTTGGAATCCATCTATTGCAAGGACTTCAGGGGACAACTCTTCTCTTTCCAGAATCGAGCGGGTGATGGACAACAACACCACTGTGAAGATGGTGCCCATCAAGATCGTGCACTCGGAGAGCCAGCCTGAGAAGGAGAGCCGCCAGAGCCTGGCGCGCCCAGCTGAGCTGCCTGTGCTGCCCAGTGGTCTGGAGAGAGATCAGATCAAGACCCTGAGCACATCCGAACAGTGCTACTCCCGCTTCTGCGTGTATACCCGCCATGGTGCTGAGACTGAGGCCCCACACAAAGCCCATTCTCTGGAGCCCCAGCCCTCCAGCACCCCCATACCACCTGCAAAGAATGTCTGTGCCTCCCCTCCTGGGCTCAGCTACATGAAGACTAAAGAGAAGACCATGGAAGACCTGAAGTCGGAGGAGCTGGCCAGGGAGATCGTGGGAAAGGATAAATCCCTGGCTGATATCCTGGATCCCAGCGTGAAAATCAAAACCACCATGGACCTAATGGAGGGGATATTCCCCAAAGATGAACATCTCCTAGAGGAAGCACAGCAGCGGAGGAAGCTGCTCCCCAAGATCCCCTCTCCCAGAACCACGGAGGAGAAGTGAGTGGATGTCACTTTCCAACGGGTGCATGATTCTGCCCAGAGCTTCTTTGGCTTAAAAAGGGAGGAGGGCCACATCTGCTTGTGATTCCAGTCTTTGGGGCACAGATTTTCATAATGGTTTCCATTGCTTAGCACTTTGGAGAGCATCCCAGTAGAAAAGGCAGAAGTTTTGGGCGTGGTGACTTTGGGGCCTGGCATAGGCATGATAATACAAGCTGCAGCAGCTAAGCTCCTTGGCTTGCGGCTGGCATGACATGACAATGAGCACAGGTCTCTTTTCCCCTAAGACAGATTCTCAGTAGAGGCCATTGTGTGCCCCAGAGGGCACTTGGCAATCTCTGGAGACATGTTTGGCTATCATGCTGGAGAGGGGAGTGCTCCTGTCATGTAGTGAGAACAGACCAGGCATGCTGCTGTCAACCCACATGCCCTTAGTGCTGAGGCTGAGAAACCCTGCCTTAGTATGAGAGACCATCTGTCCATCTGTTTGTCTTCTGTCTCTCGCTCTCTCTCCCTTTATTCCTATCTTCTATTGACCTATCAATTATTTTTTTCTGTTTAGTCTGTATGCTGTCTGTCTGCCTGACTTTCTATCTTTCTGAAGCACATCACAATTGCTTCTTGGCTGAGGATGGGATGGATATTGAACAGCTCTTTCATTCCTTAGAGATTTTTTTTTTTTTTTAAGCATTTCAGTTTACTAGGGGCTCAGGGTGTAGCTCCATAGTAAAAGCTAGCATGTGTAAGACCCTGGGTTTAGTTCCTGGTACCAAGAAGCATGTGCGTTAAGTACACGCGCATACATGCGTATTTTCTCTCTCTCTCTCTCTCTCTCTCTCTCTCTCTCTCTCTCATATATATATATATATATATATATATATATATATATATATATATATATATAAATCACACACGCACACAAAAAAAAAAAAAGGAAAGAAAAAACCAACTGTGTTCCATAGACTAAGTATCTATTTGGTGAGGAGTTTTGTTTTAGTTTTAACCTCATCACTACCTTTTTTCCTCCTCTTTGGCTACCTCATCTCCCTGGCTGATGTCTTTCTGTTAGTGCTGACTTTTATCTGTCACAACCCAGGGACATGTCTGTACATCTGGTTGCAGTTAATTGAAGTTCTGACCTCCTTACCCAGGAAGGAAGAGCCAAGTGTGCCTGCCTCCGTGTCTCTGGCCACCAATTCCACCTATTACAGCACATCAGCCCCCAAGGCGGAGCTACTGATCAAGATGAAAGACCTGCAGGAGCAGCAGGAGCCTGAGGAGTACTCGGGGAGTGACTTGGACCATGACCTGTCCGTGAAGAAGGTAGGAAAGAGGAATTCCAAAATACAACTATACTTTAAGCTGGGTGTGGTGGCAGGCATCTGGAGCCCAGTTTGCCCTGGAGGCTGAGATAGGAGGATGGCTGGAGCCCAGGAATTCAAGGCCAGCCTGGGCAATAGAAACTCTGTCTCACAAAAAACAAAATGTGCTGCGGGAAACAGGCAGGCAGGAGGTGCTGGGACCACACTTTTCTACCCTAGCAGAGACTCTACCCCACATTTTGAGGGCATTTGTGTTTAGCTTTCATGCAGGACAAGGAAATGTGGGACAGCTTTAGAAAGCGCTTTATGATGAATTCTTTGTTCTCATCTTTTTGTAAAAGTCTTTCTGTAAGGGTCTTTCTGCCATCTTTTTCTAATAAGAATCAATGTCAAATTAGGTCAAGTGGATAACAATCTCTTTAAGTTAAATAGATAGTTCCTTTCTACCACAATTAAAATCCAGGGGACCTCATTGTCTGACCATCAGTGAGTCACCTGTCTTCCTTGAATATCAATTTCAAATATCTGTAACTCAATGTTTGATCATAAATAAATCAAACATTGGATCAGAAAGAACCTTGTCAGCCAAAAGCCATCAGGTATTCAACTCCTAAGAATTCACCCAGGCCCTTGAGAGTTCAGAGTAGACAAAATACTTCTGCTCATCTCATGGGAGAGATGAACAGCCACCACAAAGATAAACATATGATACAGGCATAGCAAACCTGGCCCACCACCTGCTTATGTAAATAAAGTTTTATTCACACAGCCACATCCATTCATTTACACAGGGTCGATGGTGGCTTTCATAGGATGGCAGAATTGACTGATTACAACAGTAATCTAATAGCCTGCAAAGTCTAAAATAATATTTTCTGTTCCCTGACAGTTTGTACACCCTTGACACACTATGTCAAGGCATAGAGACAAATGAGTGTGACCTAGGGGAGGTTGTAATGAGGGGGTTACTGTAATGAGAGAACCAGACTGACATCAGGGGCAAACTCTGGGATGTCTGATAGAGGCAGAAGGGGATTTGGTGGGTGCAGAGGTCCTACAGCAGGCAAGCCTGGGAACAAGGTTTTGGAGAAGCAGAAGAGGCCAGGGGCTGGAGCTACGTGGACAAGGGGTCAGCTTGGAGATGAGGTACAAATAGTACTCGATTTGTGGACAATCATGACAGTCACTGTAGGGACAGAGTTGTATCAATGTCACTGCTATCATGTCAGCTTTAAACCTTCACATGTATCAGTAGCCAGACATGTGACATTAGAGTAATTACCTGTTATATTTAGCATAAAGAGACTATGGCATTGTCAAATAAAACTAGGCTCAGAGGGCAGCATGTGGTGTTTATTTTAAGGGCCTGGAGTTTGCTATAATTATCAGTACTGGGGTAAGAAAAGGAGGTAACCAGTATTGGGGTGGGGGGGATGGGTACTTTTAATGCAAGCTGAGGACCCAGCATAATGGAAGGAATTTGTATAAAAAAGTACTGATTTGTTTTTAAAAAACAAGACCTTTGTAAACAATTATGTTCAGAGTCTATGTCATTAGTGATTTAAAAAATATTACTGGGTGGGGAAATAGCTCAGTGGTAGAGTGCTCACCTAGCACGTGCGAGGCCCTGGGTTTGATCCTCAGCACCACATAAAATAAATGAGTAAAATAAAGGTATTGTGTCCAACTACAACTAAAAATTAATTTTTAAAAAATTACTGACTGGTTTTAATCATGATAGATATATTATGAAGGGCACCATTTTCACTTTAGGAAGCAATAATTTTTTGGTTCGAGGAATTAAATAGGGAAATGGAAAGTGAGAGTTTTGGACTTGGGGCTTTTAGAGGTGTTACTCTGGCTCAGGGTAACATTGCTTTATTCTGATTACAGAATCTCCTCTTAAAAAGAACCGAAAACTTTTTCAGTTGTTTCTCATAAAACAAGAAAAATCAGCCAGGCTTGGGTGCATGCTGTAATCCTAGCTACTCAGGAGGCTGAGGCAGGGGATCACAAGTTCACAGCTAACCTGGGCAATTTAGTAAAACCCTGTTTCCAAAAAATAAAAAAGCCTGGGGACATAGCTCATTGGTAGAATGTTACTATGTTTAATCCCCATCACCATAAAAACTGTAAGACATACAAGTAAAACCAGACAGTCTGAACCATTTCAATTTAGCTCTAGCCTAATATAGAGGACTACCTATATTAGGCTGTCTAAGACCCTGGGTTCAGGGTCTTAGACAGGATGTAATGGATTTTGTAAGTGCAGGCCTGGATGCCACCCACCTCCATCTGGGAGCCACTCTGTCCCTCTGCTCTGAGTTGGGATCCTTCTTCACCAGAAATGACTGCTTTGGGACTGAGTGAGTTACTGTGAGGTCGAAGCCAACTTAGATTTTCAGTTGAATACACATATGTTTGGCCATTGTACATGCTATAGAAATCACAGCTCTCTGTGCTGTCAGCAATTCTGCGGTCCTATTTTTTCCCCTTGATTTGACAGGCTACTGCTACGCTCTTTTCCCCCCGTGTCCAGCACTCACACATTCATGATGTCATGCTTGTTCACAGAGCCTACACCAGTAGAGGTGTGTCTACCAGTGACATCGTGTACATCAGGATTTGATTGGCTACCTGCTCTATAGCTGCTTAATAAGGGAAAATAGCAAAACCCCAATTGCACATTGTCCTCTATGTTTGCAGTGCTGGGGATAGAACCCCAGGGCTTCAAACATGCTAAGCAAGTGCTTTACCACTAAGCCACACTGCCAGCCTCCTTTTATATGTGAGTAAGTGTGTGTGTGTGTGTGTGTGTGTGTGTGAGAGAGAGAGAGAGAGAGAGAGAGAGAGAGAGAGAGAGACAGACATCCATTTTCCATTGCTATAATAGTATGTCACCAACTACAATTTATGAAGAATAGAGATTTTAGCTCAAGGTTCTGGAGGCTGGAAGTTCAAGAACATGGTGCTGGCACCTGACAAAGGCCTTCTTGCTGCATTGTAACATGGTGGAGAGCATTGTATGGTAAGACAGTGTAGGCCACTAGCTCAGATCTCCCTTCCTCTTTTAAAGCCACGTATGCCATCACAGGAGTCCCACTCTCATGACCCCTACCCTAATTACCTTCCCATACCAGGCCTTCAAATGCTGTCAACATATGAAAGTGTGCGGGAGTGGGAGCTCTTAAGCAGGGATAGAATATATGAGAGATTCTGGTGGCCTATACGGAAGCATCATGCTAGGTGGGCTAAGTAAGTTTCTACATCTGGGGTAGCTTAGGTGGACTCTGCCCACCTTATGGGCATTCTTCAGGAGGCGGTTTAAATTTCGAATCTCTGAGGTTTACAACTTCCTTTTTAAGCAAGGAAGTGAATGCAAAGCCCAGAAAGAAAAGGCCTTGCTTTTGTCCATGGAATGAAACCAAAGGAGGGTATCTGGGGCTAAGCCAGTTGGAGAAAGAGAGGAGTCCTGGGAGCCAACCCCCAAGCTTTGGCCCATCTCAATGGAGAGGTAGAGGCAGCCTGTACCTGGCTACCACATAGTCTTATCCTGGCCTCCCGGAATGCCACGTGCTACAGAAAAGAAGTGGGTAGGCTTGTCAGGCAGCACACTCCACAGTGGTGAAACCTCAGCACCCTGCCTGATGTTGACAGCCGTGTATATTTATGTGCCACCCTGAGTCAGGTCTTGTCTCAGAATCCTTGGAAGCCGGTATCTGTACCTTTTAGTGGCCCTTTAACAAAGGGAATATATTTTTAAATAAAAATTTGTATAAGACATCAAAGAATCAAAGAAGGCATTTAGACTCTTCAGAGTGCCCAGTTTCAGGGCAGTCCAGTCGAGGTGGGTTTTGAAGGACAGTTTTCATGCGCTGGTGTGAGATCTTCATCACATTCATTCTTCAGTTGATAGCGCTGAATAATTATTGAGGGGCTGGGGGTAGGTAGCTCAATGGTAGAATACTGCATAGCATGCCACACCCCTGCATCAAAACAAACATAGAACACTGGCTAGGGGTCCTCTTCCGTCTGAGGTATCTCCGTTGGCTGAGATTAGTTACTTAAGTCAGTACTGGCATCAGGTAAGAATCTGGAAAGTTCTCTATACTTTCTGTTTTGTGCTTTTCTCTCAAATGATCAGTATCAAAAATATGGCATTTTCTCAGCTATGGGATTTGAAGGTGCATTTTAAATAATTTATTAGTTCATTTTAGTTATACATAATGTTAGGGTTCATCTTGGCGTCATGATACAAGCATGGAATACAATTTCCTCCAATTCAGTCACTGGTACTTCCCCTTTCCCTCCCCTTCATTCTCCCCATTTCCTTTTCTCTACTCTTAGTGATCTTTCTTACACATATATATATATTTTTTTAATTAATGCATCATAGATATACATGAAGATGAAATTCACTGTGGTATATTTGTAAATATACATAGGAAAGTTTGTTCAGATCCATTCCACTCTTCTTCCCTCTTCACATTCCTCCTCTCCCCCACCCTACAATCCCCTTTCTCTAATCCTCTGATCTCTCTCCTATTTTCATGGAAACTACCACGGCCCTCCACCCCACAACTTTGTTTTTTCCTTATTTTGGTCCAATTTCTGCATGTCAGATTTTGGGGGGTCTGGCATATTTCACTTGGCTTAATGAATATGGTTTAAACAATCTCTGCAGACAGTCTGGTGAACAGACACACAGGAGTGTGTGTGTGTGTGTGTGTGTGCGCTTATGTACACGTGAGCACAACATGAAAGAAGGGTTGGGTGTAGAAGGGTCTAGCATGCAAGAGGCCCCAGGTTTAATCCCCAGTATGTGAGGGAGCAAAAGGGAGAAATGAACCTAGACTCATATCTGTTTGGTTTGCGGGGGTGGGTGGTTGTTGTTAATTGTAAGGAGAAAATGTCTTGACATCCTGACCTAGAAAAGCCAAAGAAATTTATAAACTCCATGTGGTCCTTCTTAGGAGAATTGTGCAGATTAATCAGCAATGAGACTGGCTGGCTGTAAAACAGCTTACCATTTAATCTGGGGCAGAGCCAGACATGCTGAGCAACAGAAGGCAGATTGAACCTAGAGGATACAATCCCTGCTCATACCTTTCACATTTTGTGATCTTTTAAAAAAAATGCTCAATGTTGGTGTGGGAGCTGGGATCTAGAGTTAGTGTTCACTACTTACATAGTTTCCACTGGGGAAGGTGGAGGGCCTGTGGAGGTGGGTACTGGTGACGGTTACACAGCAGTGTGAATGTCCTTAATGTACACTTTAAAACTGCTTAAGATGAGGGCTGGGGCACCTCGTGAAGCCATGGGTTATATTCCAGCACTAAAAAGAAAAGGGAGAGGGCAGGAATAAAAATAGCAAGTCTTAAGTATATTTTGCCATAATAAAAAAATAGTCATTTGTTTCCATTTCAAGTCAAAGTCATTATGTTCCTTTACAGTCGCTGACATCCCTTTGTCTTAATTTTTAATTGCTAATTATATGTAGAGGGCACTTTGAATCCTAGGTTTTAGTACTAGACATGAAACTCAATAATTTGTATGTAAATCTTTAATTTGGAAAATTCCAAAGGACAAAGCATGAAGTATCCCATGGACTATGTGAATCCTTGCAAAGATACAGGTGGGAATGGCTTCTACTGTGAATAACTGGGACAACTCCAGTATTGTCCGATAGGACATTAACAGAATGAGAATAAGCTTTACTTTTCATTTATTTATCTGTGTAATTTTATGTATTCACTTTATTTATCAAATGTCAATAATTTAGCCAGGAGTCTTCCTCCTTCCTCTAATCTTATAAAATTCCTCCATTGTTTGGTGATGTGAAAATTGATTTTCACTCAGTTCTGCTGAATTCCACCCAGGTGGCATGTGCTGCCGTCGCAGTAACTAGGGGCGCCTGGCTTGGGGCAGTGCTAATGAGTGTGTCCATACCACCCTTGCCCCAATAGCAGGAACTCATCGACAGCATCAGTCGCAAACTGCAAGTGCTCCGGGAAGCCCGGGAGAGCCTGCTGGAGGATATCCAGGCCAACAACGCACTTGGTGACGAGGTGGAGGCCATCGCAAAAGATGTGTGCAAACCCAATGAATTTGACAAGTTCCGGATGTTCGTCGGGGACCTGGACAAAGTGGTGAACCTTCTGCTCTCGCTGTCAGGCCGCCTGGCCCGGGTGGAAAATGCCCTCAATAATTTGGATGACAGTCCATCTCCTGGTGACCGGGTATCTATAGACACATCCAGCTGGGAAATGGGAACAGGGCAGTCTTGTGGGAAGGCTGTCCTTGGGGTGTTGGGAAAGTCAGCTCTTTGAAGCCTAGCTCTGTTTAAATGTGGCCTGTCCACCTCCCAGTGCAAGATGCTATTGAAATGTCCAGTGCTCACCCACCTCTCTTTCCTTTTAATGTAGGGAAAGAGAATGTTAGATAAAGGGAATTGGGGTAGGAGTGCAAAGAATTGAGCCATTGTCACTGGGCTGCAGAGCTGCTGGGAGCCCTCCCAAAGAACATTGTCTCTCTTTGACATCTTTTTTATTTATTCCCTCTGATCATTACTCACAATAATCTCTCCTTGGAACCCATGTCCATGGGTGGAGATTTTTCTCCTCCTGACTCAGCTGTTGATGGTGTTTTATGATTGCTGCTGCTTATGATTTAGCACCAGTGTGTCCAGAAGTCTAGAAAGAAGTAAAGGGCTTGTTTAACATTTCTCCCAGTCCTGAAGTGTGCTGCTCTGGGGACATTTCTCACTGGGTCTTTGAATTATATTATATGCATAATAAGGGGAATACTATCTACCTTGTTGGCTTTACCTCATAGGATGAATATCAGAAAAGCATCTAATTTCATTGTTTGCACACAGTTGGCCTTTAAAATAATCACCCTTATGAATAATAAAATGCCCACCACCCCATCCATCTCAGTAGCTTCCAGGCACTAAAGAGGCCTGCTGATTTTTTTACAACCTGAACTGCAATCCTTGAACCAATTAGCATCTGTTTACCTTTGGATTGGAATGAATTGGCCTGACCTGGTCTCTTTCATTGAAAATATACCGTGTCCTTCTTCCGCACACCCGAGGAGTCGGGTGTTCCACTGAAGCTGGCAGGACACTGAGTGCTTGTTGCTCTGGGCATTCCTCAGGAGTAGCATGCTGAGGGCAGTTCCTGGTGTGGGACACTGTTTATTGTAATAATTCCTCTTCACTGACTTTTTTTGTGTTTGGCACCTTGCAAAGTGCTACCGTGTCCTTGTGTTCTTTCCTTTGGCCGCTGTCCAGCACCCACTGCAACAGCGCAAAGCAACAGAACAGATATGCTGGTGCTTAGGTAAAAGTCAGGAACTCTGGCTGGGGGTGTCACTCAGTGGTACAGCCTGTGCTTGGCTTGCATGAGCTTGGCCCAAAGTCCATCCCCAGCACCAGAAAAGAAAGGAAGAAACTTGCTCCTTGAAAGTGAACGTTGGCATCTGCCAGCCTGAATATGAAGACAGAGAAAACGTTCATCTCATCCTTTCTGAGTTTTCCTTTAATTTGGAGTGGGTAGGGAAGCTAGCTGTGTTCTGTGAGCAGAGAGAGTGATTGTGAGTGTCATGTATTGGGAACAGGGTCTCCTGATTCCCAAAAGAGGGCCCTTGTAGGAAGTGAGGGGCCTGATCCCAAGGCCTCTTTTAGTCCTCCCTTCTATCCTACTCTGCTCCTTAGTTTGTCCTTGTCTGGCAGTATACTCACAGGCTCTCTCTGGCACAAGGTTTAGAAATCCCACTCTGGAATTTCTTTAGGCCATTTCCCTTTCCCCAAATTGCCCACAGTGTTGTCAGGAGATGGCTTTGACACAGATTCCCCAACTTGTTTGCCCCTTATGAACATCTCAGAAGTCTGAGTTTCTGGTCACCTGATTACCCTTTTGCTCATCATGATTTCTGTTGACTGTTCAAGGCAGACAGTGGCAGGAGACCCACAAGGAGCCCTATGCCGCTCCCCAGAGGACTGAGGCAAGAGCCTGCCACAGCCTCAGGGCTCATGCTGCCCATTTCCCGAACATTTCTGTGTGGATGCCATTGGATAATCTGATGGACAGCTGTGGGACCAGCGCGCCCAAAGCTGCCTGGTTTTCAAAGGGTTAGCTGGAACCCCTGCCTTGGTCCTTGCGCTCAACAGACTTCTTTCTCTCCCTGTCCCTCAACAGCAGTCGCTGCTCGAGAAGCAGAGAGTCCTCATCCAGCAGCATGAGGATGCCAAGGAACTCAAAGAGAACCTGGACCGCCGTGAGCGCATCGTGTTTGATATCCTGGCCGCCTACCTCAGCGAGGACAGCCTGGCAGACTACGCGCACTTTGTGAAGATGAAGTCGGCCCTCATCATTGAGCAGCGGGAGCTGGAAGACAAAATACACCTCGGGGAAGAGCAGCTAAAGTGCCTGTTTGACAGCCTGCAGCCCGAAAGAGGCAAATAAGAGACCTGTCCCCAGCAGAGGTCAGACACAAATCCTTCAAGCTCCGTTCCCAAGGATGCAAGTGGAAACCCCAGCCTGTATTTATGTCCTGGAACGAGATTCCTCCATATAGCACAGTGGCTAGTAGAAAAGCAATAATGTCTGTGTTTGTGTAGGATGTTTATTTAATTTTATGATTTTGCTTTGGAATGCTGAGCAGAGTTTGTGTCATGCATGACTCTACATGAAGCTGGACTCTGCTGGCTGGCGAGGCCCCATGGAGGACGAGGGCTGGGCCTGCGGTACATGCATGTGGTCATTTTCAGCAGTGGGCCTGCCGTTCCTCCTGTCCTCAGATGCCAAACCAGCTCCGGGCCGGGAAGTCACCAAGCATGTCCTGGGGGTGCTTGAGAGGGGAGATCCTGGCGCACTTCTCTTGTGACTCACCCGGACACCGGCTGCTGTGTTTTGTCCTTGCTCATCCAACAGTGTGGTCCTTTGTTGTCTCTATCATCTGATGATGTTACCTGACCCAGCAAAACTCATGATGATGATGCTGATAATTTATTAATGTGTGGGAAAGGTGAAAGGTTTCCTAATAGTTAAAAACCAGCTGTGAAATGAACAACCTACATGTTGGGTGCATTCATTCGAAGATTAAAATTGCCACTTAAATCGCATGCATGCTTTAAAACACACCCACACACAGAACAAATACCTGTAGTTCTCACTGACATCCGTATAATCTTTTCCAGCCAAGTAAAATTACGTGGTTAAAAGTATGTCCAGTAATAATGTTCTTGTTAGTTTCCCAAAACCTATGGAATATTTTTAAATGACTTTTCCACCCAGAACATTAACTTTGTGTGCATATGATCATTAATGATAATTGGCTTGTTTTCTCTCTTGTCCTCCAAGTCTGTTGTTGCCTGAGGGCTGCATTCCTTGTACTGGAAGACTTCTTCCTCTGGTTTTTCAGAGGTTCTGTGGACTGTCTATTCCCACACTTGATCTTTTTCTGCCACAGTGTTTAAAGATTCTGTGCCCTATGTCTTGGTTGTAAAGAGAGTCTTACTCATTAAAACAGTACTCATGCCTCGATTCCCAATTGACAAGTCATAGACTGGGAGAAAACACTTGCAAACCATGTCTCTGACACAGGATTTGTATCCAGAATGTACAAAGAACTCCCCAAACCCAATGGTAGGGGGGGAGGGAAACGGCCCAATTTAAAAAGTGGGCAAAAGACTTGGGCAGACACTTCACCAAAGAGGATATATGTATGGCAAATAAGCACATTGAAAAGATTCTCAATCGCTGGTGGTTTGGTTATTACTTACTTATTTTATGTAGTAATTGTAGATCTGGTGTGTTTCCTCAGAACATCTTCACTGGACTAGATGCATGGTTAATGGTAAGCAAGTCCCTCGGATGACTTGATGTTTAGGGATTATTAGAGCATTTATTTTATCAAAGGATCCTTTGAATCTTAATTTCCCCTTAATCCCTTAAAAGAAATTTCTAGCAGGTGCGGGAGTTCCTCTGTTATCAGTGACCATAGCCTTCCCAAAACACATATTCACACACCCACACATATGTGCTCATGCACATACATGCGTGCACACACACGCTCGCATGTCTGAAAGAACCTGAATCCACACTTCCTGAGCCAGAATTGCTGAGCTGGGCTCCAGAGGCACTGTGTTGATGCCATAAAGCATTCTGCACAGCAGAGTCCAAACTGGCAAGCTTCCTCGATGCAGGCAATAAACCTTGCCTTTGTGGCATCCTACACATGCCAAAAGGCTGAAGGCCTCTTCAGAAGTGTTTGCTCCTGTTGAATTCAGCTACTTCTAACTTGAAACGTCCCTGCCCTGCCATTGTTCTGTGGCATCTTGCCCCTTCCCACCTGGTGGCTCCTTGCTGTGAATGTCAGTCACGGCAGTCAAGCCGAAGCTGACTGTCCATAGACCCCCTCAAGTAATTTTAGAATGTTGTATTTTTAATTTAGACAAAGTTTTTTACCTGTGATCCTTTCCCCTCATGTACAGTATTGTGATCATTTTAATGATAAGTGTGTAAAATGTGAAGAATCAAATGTGTGTGTCTGCACTCTGCCCTTTTGTGTCTTTTTTTAGGACTTTCTTCTACATAGCAATACATAGTGCTCTAGTATCCTTTTAGTAAAGCACACATAATCACAACCTTCTCATCTGTAACCCTGTTTGCCTCTTAAATGTCTGGTTAGCAGGGACCCAAAGATTCCAGTGAGCGGTGTACATATCTTGTATATAGTGATGTTCTTACATGTAAAAACAATCTGGTGCTATTGATTGGCCCTGGGCATTCGTAGGTGGTGGCTGATCCTCACCCTCTGTCATAGCACAGCTGTGGGACGCTCTGTGTAGCAAGCTTTCTTTTGGTCAGGGGTGTTGTCTGTGGCTTGTGTCCAGCAGTCCACAGTGGCAAATGTGTGCAGATTTCATGCTTGACACTTTCTATCAACAGATCATCTTGCTTGATTTTAACTAAATAAATAATGTCTCTTTGAGTGAATGGAGCATGTCTTTGATTTACCTATGTTGCAGATTTTTTAAAAACATCAGAATATTGGGGTGTAGCTCATTTGTAGAGCACATGGGAGTCAGGTCAAGATCAATCCCCACCATCAAAAGAAAAAAACATACTCTTAAATCTTCACCATGTATTAGATTCTTAAGCCATTTGAGTAAACTTTAGTATTGACTGTATGCTTGCATCTTGCCTGTGTGGTTAAGGCTAATCAGTTGTAGTCAGAAAAAGTCTGAAACACAGGTTATATCAATTAGCTCTTGCATCAGTACTGGTGTGTAACAAGTAACTATGAAATCTCAACAGTGTAGAGTGCACAGTATTGACTTAGCTCACATGTTTGTAGATCAGTGACTGATCCAAGCTGGGCTCTACACCACGGACCTCTCCTCTTCCTCCTGGTACCAGCAATCAGGCCTGGGCATGGCCTTGGCAGGTACATAACAGAACAAGTCCAGTCATGAAGGTGCTTGTTATGGCTTTGGTCATGTCACACCTGCTGACTTTCCAGTAACCAAAGCACATCCTATGGAGTGACACCAAAGCATCCAAAGTCACAAAGACAGTTTCTCTGGAGCAAAGCCGTCACTACTTAGTTGCATCGACATGAGCAGGTGACCTAGCATCTTTGATCCCCTGTTTCCCCTCTGATTGGACATGTCCTGCTTTGACATTAGTGTGTTGATGTGCTTGGAACCAGTTAGAGAAGTGCTGTCCAAGCTGTGATTTGAGTAGTACCCCATTTTCTATAGGGAATACTTTCCAAATCACCACCCCCAGCCCATTAGTGGCTTCCTGAAACCACAGATAGTGGTTCAGACCCTAGAGGTGAATTCATGAGTCTTGAGTTGTTTCTCAATAGTTGTTACAGAAAAATAAACATTGCAGGACAACAAAGAGCAGGCATAGTTGCTTACCACCTCAGCCAGAAACCGGCACTGAATTAGTTTCCTGTGACTGCTGTAACAAATTGCTCTAAACTTAGTGTTTTAAAACATTAATTTATTACCATTCTCAAGATCAGAAGTGTGTCAAGTCTGACACCAGCCTTACTGAGCTAAAGTCAAGGTGTTGGCAGGAATGTCCTTTGAAACAATTTGTTTGTTTCCAGCTTCCAGAGACTACCCCATTCCTTTCTCATGGCTTCTTCCTGCACTTTCAAGTTTGCTGCTTAGCATCTTAATTCTCTTCAACTCTGTTTCCATTATCTCATCTCTTCCACCAGGAGACCCTCCTACTTCCCTCTTACAACAATGCTTATGGTGTCAGGGAGCCCACTCAGAAAATCCAAGATAACCCCCCATCTCAGCATCCTTAATTTAACCATCCTGCTGCGAGAGGTAACATATCTACACAATCTTCCCTTCTTCTCATGCTTCCCCCCACATTTCTCCCTTTTGCTTTTTACTTTTTAACAAATCAGACATAGGCTGGCCACATGTTTTTGCAGTCTGTTTTTTTACATAGCAACATTTGGAGTGATTTTCTTGATAGTTCAGTATAGTGACTGTGTACTTGCCTGTTTTAAGGGCATGATATAGCTTATTGGACTTATATTCTAAGTGTATCTAAAAGGATTTTCCCCTTTTTGTCCTAGTTATAATTTGTCTCATATCTTCATACATAGTTCTGATCATTTGCTTGGGATAAATTCCTTATCGTAGAAATGCTGTGAACAGAAAGCATTGTCAGGGAATTTTGACTTCTGTTTAACATTCAGTCCCGAGTCCTGCCTTGCTGATGTACTTTGCCTACTTCGCAGCTGTGTTTCCTACAGAAACTTCACTTGAAGCCATCTCCAATCTTAGAAGTCTGTTTCTCACCAATTAGGACTCTCCTTCCATGTATTCATGTCTTACCCAGGTGGACATGTTTCAAACAGGCCTATGATTCAAGACCCAAACCAGAAGGAGATTGTTTCCCATGAGTTGAACAGTGTGTTTCCTGATGTGGTGTTGGTGGGCTTTGACATATAGATGCCACTCATCATTGCCTTTTCATATTACTTATTGTGATACAGGGGATTGTACCCAGGGGCACTCTACCACTGAACTTTGCCCCCAGCCCCTTTTGATTTTTTGAGATGGGGAGTCTCATTAATTGCCAGGGCTGGCCTTGACCTTGCGATCCTCCACCTCAGTCTCCAAGATGTTGGGATTCTAGGCATGTGTCACTTCACTCTCTCTGCCGTTGCCTTTCAAATAGATGGCCTTACTGCTGAGTACTGTGAGCATGCCTATAATCTCAGTGACTCAGGAGGCTGAGGTGAAGGATCTCAAGTTCCAGGCCAGCCTTGGCAGCCATCGACATCCTTCTTAAAATGTTTTCAAAGGGCGGGGGTGGGTGGGAACTGGGGATGTAGCTTAATGGTAGAGAGTCTTTGGGTTCAATCCCAATACCACAAAATAATTTAAAAAATAAAAATGACATTACCTTCAAGTCTGTTAGAAACAATTTGGGGCGAGAGGCACAAGAAAGTGATGGGAGACATTTCAGTCAGATGGTCTTGGAAGTAGACTGCTGTGATCCATTAATACACATACCCACCCCCATGAAGGCTAACCAATCACAAGGAACCATGATGAAGACAAAAAAACCAAAGACAGCACTGGGATCCATAGAGTGATGGCAGCTACCCTGCTATTCGTGAACTAGCAAGTGAGAACTTGGAAGGTGAGACAATAGGTGGTAGAATGTGACAACAGAAGGTGGAACAGAAGGTCTTGGACCTCCTTATCCATGGTGAGGATGGGACCCCATTGCTGCCTTGGCCACCAAGCCAGCAACAAATAGCCAGGAGGGACCTAAGAGGAGCCTCATCCTTGTCCTGCTGGCCCGAGTCACTGATCATCATCCTGAGCTTCCAGTTCACTTGAAGAGTACGCTGCTGGTTAGTACAGATTTGTCCTTTATTGTATATTCTTGTGTGTGTGTGTGTGTGAGAGAGAGAGAGAGAGAAATATATACAAGATAACATTCACCACTTGGACCATTTTTAAGGGTATGGTTCAGTGTCATGAAGTACATTTACATTGTTGTGCAACTATTACCACCATTCATCTCTAGAACTTTCTGTCCTTCCCCAAACGAAACTGTATTCCCATTAAATGCCATCTCCCCATTCCTTCCTGCCCTGACCCAGGGTAACCACATCCTACTTCCGGTCTCTATGGATGCGAGTCCTTCAGGCGTCTCATTTAGGTTGAATCATTTGATGATCTTCTGTGACTTCTGTTTCACTTAGTACAATGTCCTCCCGGTTCGTCCGTGTGTCAGAATATTCTTCCTTTCTTAGGCTGTAAGTAGAAATGTTATTCTGTTATCTGTACACATGATCTCTGAGTTAGGATTTTGATTTACGATGGTTCAGCTTGTGGTTTGACAACTTTATTAGGATGTGAAAGAGATGTGTTCAGTAGAAACTAGACTTTGCATTTTGAACTAGGCTAGCGGGACATGGTAGGATCTCTACAGTCCTCCCTGTCCTCCTGCTCCACCTGCATGCAGGGGGTGTTGCTTTCATCACTGCCTTGTGAAACACCTTAGCCACCCACTCCCATGACTCTCCTGAGGAAACTATCTGAATGCACTCATCCTCCTTTGGCTTTTCTGAAGGAGGACTGGGGCTGGAATGCAGAACAGATCTGTAGCTGCTGCTGATTTGAGTTGAGCACAAAGTGACTTTTCTAATGGTGTTTGAACAACACCAGTGGACTCCTTCCTACCTCTCTGCCCTCCCCTCCTGGTCCTGGAACTTCAGAGGGAGCCCACAGCTTTGATTTATGAACTAATTTTCCTTTCCCTCAAACATTCTCCAACTTCTATGCGTGTGCCAACTGAGGCAGCATCGAAGTCCCTGGCTTCCACACACTTGAATCTCCCTCTTGAACAACCCGTTCAGTGACCTTGCACATTTAAATGCTTCCTGGCAGCCCCTACCACTCAAGGCAGCTTCTAGCATCATCACAAAAGAAATGCTAATGCACCGTCTGAAACCCACTCAGCCTCACTCTCAGATCCCCAATGATGTGCCAGTTAAATTGTCCCTTCAACATAATTTGTTCAGGATTATCTGGCCAAAGAGAATGATGGCTATAAAACATGGTACCTGTCAGGATCATTCTATTAGCAGGGATTTCTGATAACAGTCCCTTATCCTGCCTGCCTCTCCAGGGTAACCTGATGATAAACTGCAGACCCCTCAGTGTTCTCTACAGAAGGCTGCAATGTCTGTTCCTGCCTCACCCTGTTTTCATCCCACTCCTGCAACTCACTGCCTTATGGATTAACTGTCAGTTTCGACCTTGCCCTTCAGGGCACGTCCCAAGCATACGGTGGTCTCCCTCCGTCCCATTTCTAACACTTGGACTCTTCCTTTTGGTTCGGTTAGGACAGCGTTCCCTCTGAGAACTTCTCCTGTCCCACCTGTGCTTCCTCTCTCCATCTTCTGCTCTCCTGTAGCTTGTGTTAGTACGCGGCTCGTAATGCCTGTTTGATCTCCATTTTTCACTTGAAAGAATCTCCTTCCAGGACGAATCTTCCTTGAGTGGAACATGTGAGCTGCTCCTCGATGCTTCCCAGTGCCCAGGGAGGTACGTGCACATAACATCATAGATTTCCACAAATGTTTCCCTCTCTACATCTCTTAAGGACACCAGCTGTGTTTTATTGAGGTCCTCCTTAATGACCCCATTTCAACATCATTACTATTGTAAAGACCCCCATCTCCAAGTACACTCACATTCTGATTGTCTAGGGACTATGACTTTGACGTATCTTTTTAGGAGACACAGTTCAACCACTAATGCTGACATGTAAGTTCTTGTGAGAAATACAAACAGTATGGAACAGGTGTGAAGCAAAGGGACTCGCCCCACTCTGGTGTGTCTGCAGTTTTCAAGGAAGAAGGCAGGGAAAAGGAAGCAACTGGGCATCACCATGAAGGAGGCCAAGTGCCAGCAGGCAGGTAGTCATTCTCTGTGGCCAGTGCCTGCCATGCTGCTCTCACTAGAGGGAATCAGGAGCCACTGCAGCATCTAGGAAGTCCACCATTCCTACACCCATTCACCCACGCTTTCTCTGCACCAAGCCATGTCTACAGATTGCGGCACAGTGATGAGTAAACAGGTAAGAACGAGGAAGACCAGAAACAAGGAAGGAAGAAAACAAATCCATACATCTGGGGTGGTGACAAAGTGAAGCAGGGAGGGAGTGGGGAGCACTGTCATAGGAAGTGCCATTTCTGAAAGACAGGTGAGGAAAAGCCCAATTAAGAAGAAGCTGTTTGAAAGAGATGAGGCCCAGAGAGAGCCGTGGAGTTTGTTAGGGCATATTAAGTGTGCAATACCTATTCGACAATCAAGTGGAGATGTCAGGTGGATGGGTTTTAGGCCAGAAGTCCAAGAAGCACAGACGAGCTTAGTTAAATCCCCAGTGCCAGTCAGCTTGATGAGCCATTTTCCTAGTGGATGTTAGTCAAACTAAGGCATTTGCTTTATAAGACCCTGGAACCCTGTGAAACTAACACCAGTCAGCCCTGTTTAGCAGGTCGACACAATTCAATTGGGTCTTATTGTTCTCCAGCAAAAGGAACCAGGACTGTTTAAAAGAATAATGATTCCTTCCTCTGTCAGGACACAGGAAATTACAAGCATTAACCTGTGATACTGGAAAGTAAAGAAGTGCTCCAGAAAGAATACAGCTATGCTCATCTCATGAAAATAGAAGGGAGACTGGTAAACTAGAGTAAAGGGACTTGAGGAAAGAAAGAGGGAAAGGGAAGGTATAGGGAATCAAAGTGACCAAATTAAATTGTTCTGTTGTGTGCATGTACAAATATGTAACAGTTCTACAATTATGTATAATAACTGTAATTGACCAATAAAAAAGTGTACCTAAAATATACATACATACACAGGAGCAAACATGGGAAAATCTCCCACTGGCCAAAGCTGACACAAGTCAAGATATAGAATAAACAATGGTAGCATTGAATTTTAATCTGGAGAAGAAAATAAATAGCCACAAGTTCATACTGACATCAACAATTAAAAGGGAGACAAATGATGATTCTTTCTTACAGAAGGAATTGATAAATGTAAGGCCTAGAAACAGAAAATCACCATTAGAAAATCACAACAATTGGGAGGCTGAGGCAGGAGGGTAGCAAGTTTAAGGCCTGTCTGGGCAACTTAGCAAGACCCTGTCTCAAAATAAAAAGGTCTGGAGAAGTTCAGTGGTAGAGCACTTGCCTAGTATGCATGAGGCCCTGGATCTGATCCCAAGTATTATGAAAAAAAAAAAAAGAATACTGCAGTAATAATTGTTTTAGGAAAGATTCATCAATGAATGCTAAAGTTAGTTTGTAAGAGAGAAGAAAGGATTTGCTAATGTCAAAATAATTCCCCCAAGACAGTTATTAAATACAAGAGGAAGACAAGATGCAAAGAAAGATAAATTTGCAATGGAGAAATCAGCAGGCACCTCCTTGGCCATGAGACCATCACCAACAATAAGACATAGAATCATGGACCCTGGATATGATGCACTGGGAAGGACACATGTCAGTCCTGGCTTGTCTTAACAAAAATGCTAATGTTCATTTCAGTCATAAAGAAACATCTGGCAAATAAAAAAACTGGTAGGCATTTTACAAAATAACTAGCAAACTTTAAGAATATTGAGACCAAGCAAACAAAAGGTGGGATTCTGTATTCGGTCCTCAACTAAACAAAAGAGGGGAGAGTGATGGAATTCAACCTGTATCACAACAATTTACCATCTAGGTTTTGGTAATGGTATCATGGTTACTTAACATCTTAATGTTAAGATCTCTATTTGGGGAATAGCTGGGTAAAGATTAATAAGAATTCTCAGGTCTATTTTGCAACCTTTAAATAAGTTTAAACTTTTTCTAAAAAAAAAAAAATCAAGTTTTAAAAGTCAACATTAGTCCCAGCTTTCCAATGAAAAGCCTAGGTTGAGATGGTAAACCCAGTAACCATCTGGCCTACCCAAGTCGTTGCCTAGGTATCAGAGGTGGTAATGGAAGATGTAGCTGGAAATGGAATCATTTGAAATCCTTGATTAATAGTACCTTGAGAATATAGGGTTTGGACTCGAGTCTCCACAACTGCATTAGTCCATAAATGTACATATTGGCCTTGTTTTCTCACTGGTGAGTTGTGGATTTGCCCTGGGATGACAGTACTCAGCAGTGAAGTCTCTCAAAGGTCAGAAGACATGGATCTACTATTAATGGTACCAGGAACAAATCCCAAGGGAAGTCACTTGGTTGGGGGAAAAACAGAGATAAGCAATAGCAGAACATTCAAGAGAGACCACCCCTAGGGCTGATTCCCCTCTTTGGGAAAGTCCATCTGTTATGGTTTATATATGAGGTGTCCCCCAAAAGCTCATGGGTGAGACAATGCAAGAATGTTCAAAGGTTAAAGATTAGATTATGAATTTTGTGATCTAATCAGTGGATTGATCCACTAAGATGGATTAACCGGGTGGTAACTATAGACAGGTAGGGTGTGGCTGGAGGTAGAGGATCACTTGGGATGTGCATTTGGGGTTTATATTTTGTCCTTGATGAGTAGAACCCCCTCTCTGCTTCCCAGTCTTTGTGTTCTGAGCTACTTTCCTCTGTAATGCCCTCTGTCGTGATGTTCTGCTTCATCTTGGGCCCAGAGATATGGAGTTGGCCGACCATGGACTGAACCTCTGAAACTGTGAGCCAAAATAAACTTTTCCTCCTCTGTTTTGTTATTTTTCATTTTTTTTCTGTTTGTCACAGCAAAATAAAAACTGACTAACACACCATTCCCATATTTGTTTGAACACAATGAAAGCATGGAAATTGAATGGAAAAACTTTCATCTGTCCAATGTGGTTTTAACTCTTAAAAAATTAAATGCCAGAAGACATACTGTTGGGTTTGTTAAATAGTCAGTTCTCTCCCAAATTGGTTCCTGATAAATCCAATGATTTATCCAACTCAGTAAAAGTCTTATAGAATGATTCCAAGTCAAGGATGACCTGCATCCCCTGACCCTGCCTCAGTGGTCCTATAGCCAATCCCCTCACACCCCAGCTATGACATCAACTGTCAGCATGTTTTGTGATCCACATATTTACACATCTTCCCCTCACTGACCAGCAATTCCTGGAGGGACCATGTTTTTGAGCACATGGCAGCTGTGTGCCCTTGTGCACACAGGCATGCCACCATGTTGCATTTAAATGCTGCCTCTGAAAATGAGGATGTCTTCAGGTCTTTTCTTTTCCCCTGAGAGTTACGTTCTTTTCATTTTATAAATAGCTGGCTTCAAGTTAATGACATTTGTGGAGTCCTGGTGCACATTCCTCCACTCCTGGGCACATGGGAAAGGGTACCTTTAAATAAAAAGGTAAATAAAATAAAATAATAAAGCCCATAAAATACACACTTTCCCCCAAATAGAGCATTGTTTGTATGTAGCATCTCCTCACTGCTGAAAGATTGGAACACAAAAGAAGTTGTAGGAAATAAAGTATTTACAAGAGACAACATTTGGAAGTCCTACTTTCCAAAGTTTTACATGTGTAGGTGTGGAGGCATGGAAGAAACAAAAACACAGGCCATATACAGTCACATATATGAGGATATACAATATACATGTCTGTACATTCTTTTGCATCCTTTTTCTTACTTAGCATATAGTGAGGATTTCCTGTTATTAAAACATTTTTGAGGATTTCCATGTTGAATTATGGACTTTACTTAAGCAGCCCCCATTGCTTCACATGCCAGTGGCCTCCCAATTTTCCTTATTCCTATTGTCAGTGACACTACTGGGAACATCAATGCACAGGCACTCTGACCCCACTTCTTGGATTTGTCCATCCAAATTGGTTCCAAGAAGTTGGAGACTGACATATTCCTTAATTCTCTCCTGTTTTAACTCTCGGTAAGTATTATAAAGAATGGATTACTGTAATATATCCTAGGTACTAAAGTATCTGTATGTACTAGAATTAATTAATCCTCTATTGCTTGACAACTTTTTAAAAAATATTTGTTGATTGACCTTTATTTATTAATTTATATGTGGTACTGAGACTTGAACCCAGTGCCTCATGCATGCCAGGCAAGGGCGCTACCGCTGAGCCATAACCCCAGGCCGCTTGACAACTTTTTGAACTTTAGCTTTGCTTTGTTTGCAGTGCTGGGGATAGAACCCAGGCTCTTGAGCATGCTGGGCAAGTACTCTACCACTGAGCTGTGCACTCAGCCCTTGACAACTTTTTAATGAAGTATTTTTATTGTATTCTTATTTCAAAATAATCATGCTCATGACAGACATATCTAAAAGTACTGAATATCTATGCACTATTAAAAATCATAATTGTAGAGTGTGGATATAGCACCGTTGGTAGAGTGCTAGGCTAGCATGCACTATGCCCCAAGTTCAATTCCCAACATGACATAAATAAATAAATATTTAAAAAATCATAATCTGAGTGTCATAAACACTATCAAGTGAAAAAAACCAGTCCACACCCGAATGCCTACCACATGGTTCCCATTTTGAAAAACAGGCAAAATTATTAAGATGTTTAGGATGCATACTGAGGTGATACAACTATAAAGAAAAGCAAGGAAATGGTAAATGGATGGAGTTGTAGAACATCATGGAAGTGAAGAAAGCCAATCTCCCCCCAAACCAAAGGCTGAATGTTTTCACTGATAAGTGGATTCTGATCCATAATGGGGATGGGGGTTGGAGCGTGGGAGTTCCATTGGAGGAACTTTAGATAGGGCAAAGGGGAGGCAGGAGAAGGGAGGGGGCGTGGGAGTAGGAATGAGATGGACAGCATTGCCTTAAGTACATGTATAAAGACATGAGTGGTGCGACTCTTCTTTGTGCACAACTAGAGATAGGAAAAATTGTGCTCTATATGTGTAATATGAATTGAAATATATTCTACTGTCATGTATAACAAATTAGAACAAATTAATTAATTTTAAAAAATAAAAGGAAGGAAGTGGTATATTATATAACTTTATCAGAGTGGTAGCTGTATGGCTGTTTTCCAAGTGATAAGCCATTAAGGTATGCATTTAGATTTTGTGGGCTTTTCCATATATTTGCAATGCTTCACAACACCAATAGCTTTAAAAACCCCTCATAATCCTTGAAATCCTTTAAAAATTTCTCTTAGTAACAGCATATAGCCTTCCAGTGGTATAATACATGTCTATGATTATATTAAAACTACTATTTTGTAACATGCTATTGGTGTATTGTGAGCATCTTCCTTTTGGTCACATAAAATGATGACTAGAATGGCTATAATCAAAAAACTATAGGGGCTGGGGATGTGGCTCAAGTGGTAGCGCACTTGCCTGGCATGTGTGCAGCCTGGGTTCGATCCTCAGCACCACATACAAATAAAGATGTTGTGTCCGCTAAAAACTAACTAACTAAATAAGTAAATAAATATTTTTAAAAAAACTATAAATACCAAATATGGGAGAAGACGAATAAACTGGAACCTTCATACATTGTTAGTGGGAGCATAATGGTGCAGCCAATACCTCAATCATTTCTAATGAAAAGTTACATACACAATTACATATGACCCACCAATTCTACTCCTCAGCATCTACCCAAAAGAAAGAAAACATGTGCATAGTTTTATATATGCATGTTTACAGTAACATTAAGACAGGCAAAACATGGAACCCATTTTTAGGGAATTCAATCTAAATTCAATGTAATCTAAATTCTAATTTAAATTCTAAAAATGACGAATGAGTGAACAAATCATGGTATGTCCATGCAAAGGAATACTACTGGATACTAAAAAGTGATACACATGCTATAGCAGGGTGAACCTTGAAAACACTGTGCTAAGTGAAAAAAGCCAAGTACAAAATATTATAACTTGTATGATTCCACTGATTTTTTAAAATTTATTTTCAGATACTGATGGATCTTTATTTTATTCATTTATTTACATGCAGTGCTGATTATCAAACCCAGTGCCTCACACATGCTAGACAAGCACTCCAGCATTGAGCCACAACACCAGCCCCTCCACTGATAGTTTTTTTTTTTTTTTAGTTGAAGATGGACACAATACCTTTACTTTATTTGTTTATTTTTATGTGATGCTGGGAATCGAACTCAGTGCCTCACACATGCTAGGCAAGCATTGTACCACTGAGCCACAACCCCAGCCCTCCGAGAGTTTTAATGTTGGCACATAGCTTGATAGAGTGGCTGGAAGCATAAATGATTTAACTAATTGTTAGACGTAAAGTAGTTTCCTGTTTTTCAGTATTACAAAGAATGCTGTACTGACCATATCTGTGAATAATGTTTTGGCCAGACTTAATTATGGCTTTGAAGCAATGCTCAGAAGTGGAACTGATTGAGGGTTTGTATATTTTAAAGCTCTGGGCAAATATTGCCACATAGCCCTAAACAAAGTTTGCTCAACCTGCACTCCCAGCAGCTGATTGAGAGGGAAAATGCCTTTTTTCTTGAATATATTCCTTCTGTCTGAGTACTGTTCCCCCACAGGGGGCTATCCTAGCCAGAGGATACCACACTCATGATGCCTTGTATTTGTTTGCAGTTGAACTATATATGCTGTTGCCATGGTCTGGCTCGTCAGTAGTGCCAATTGCCAAGTAGCGGGCTTTGCTATTGCCACTGTAGGATGGATCCTGTCTGGCATTTCCATGGGCCTCGTGGAGTGGCGAATGTGGTACATGAACCACCATCCCCTTCCCGCCTCCTCTGGTGTTACCTGTGTGGGAATGTGGAGAGTATGCATTTACAACCATGAAAGTAACACCAGCAAAAGCAAAATGTGTTACCAATACACCTACCATGATGACTTCCTTCCACCCAGCATTTGTGTTGGTCAGCACCTCTTGCTGGCTGCCAACATCCTGGGGCTCTTGGGGAAAGCCTTTATCGTCCTTGCCCTGAGGAATGTGTACATGGGAATCCTTCAGAAGAACGCTACCTGCAATCCATTCGTTGCTTCAGGAATTCTGAACATCACTGCTAGCGGCTGTATCTTAATTGTTGTGCTCTGGAATTACTATTCCATCATAAGCATGGAGGGGATTGAATTCCCTTCGTCTTTCCATGTGCCCTTCAAGCCAGATGTTCAGGAAGTTGGGAGTGCCCTGATAGTGGCAACACTAGCTGCCTTCCTGCTGTTGTTAAGTGGGATAATTTTCCTTTCTTACACTTTCCCCCTGGACATTCAAGTGCATCCTGAGGTTTGAAAAATGAATTTCCAAGTTGTGTGGACTTTGCAAATCCATTATTTCCAGAAGGTTATGGGAAGTATTATCTGAATGTTCTACAAAGCATTCCAAGGACTCAAGACCATGGGAAAAGTGATTTGGGACAGATAGAAACCAACTGACTCCTTTCATTATCTTTTGCATCTGAATTTGGTTCATTGATTGGTTGTTTGGATTAGGAACTTTCATTAAAATAAATCTTGCCTACCTTCCAGTCTGGATTTTAGTTATTACAGCCTACTATAAACTTAGTATATAGAAATAAGAGTGAATATGTTGAAACTTCTCACATCTCACTCTGAAACTTCTAAAAACAAAAGTGGACCTTATTCCTTCTCTATTGTCATGATAAAAACATCTCTCTACCCTATAAGTTTTCATGGACAAAAGTAGAGACATAATTAGTATATAGGGAAGCTCCACACACTTATCACCAGACTGAACAGTTCTAAAGTTAAGCCATATTAGTTCTACTTTATTCCTCCTAAATATTTTAAAGTAAACCCCAGATATCATATCTTTCAATACAATTTTCTTAAAGACTGACATTTCCTTACATTACTTAATGAGGGGAAAGCCTGATTCCTCTCGTAAACTTCCTAATCAAAATCCACCCATTTCTAATGATTCAGCTTTGGCTGTCCCCATTGGAATCAGTTATCACATTGAGGATTCCAAGTGGTCACTTGCTAATGTGAACATTCTTACCAGAGTTATTAGCTTGGAAGCTTTTGTAAAGAATAAATGGCTCATCAAATACAGCCTTTTGGTTACTCTAAAATTCAGTGCATTCAGAAGAAGCAAGGGAGGGCTGGGATGTAGCTCAGTAGTATAGTGCTGTCTAGCATGCCTGAGACCCTGGTTCCATCCCCAGTACTGGGGGAAGGCAGGAAAGACTTTCATGGGAAAAATAATTTTCTTCCTTTGTGATGTACATACAGACCACTTTTCATTTATCTATCAATGAACATTTGAATTGTGATCACTTTTCCATTACTGTGAATAATGCTATGATTATAACTGTGCATATATCCAAGAAACCTGCCTGGAAATTTTGAAGCACATGCCAGTAAGTTGACTTGTTGGGTCACATGTTTAATCTAGATTTTTGAGGAATCACTGTTCAGTTTTCATGTAGCCGCACCCATTTTGTATTACCACCAGCAATACACTGGAATCAAATTTCTCTACAACTTCACTATACTTTTAAAATTTTGGATAGAAGTATGGCACTGTAAAATGTCTCCATGCAAGCTGAGATAAAGAGATAAGGAGGTGAGTTTTTTTTTTTTCTCCAATATGCTTCTATCACTAGGGAGTACTTTCATTTTCACAGGACATTGAATGGACTGTTTTTATAATTGACATAGGGATTATCTATTTGTTGATACACTTCATGAGAAAAAAAAATCCTATTCCCCATGAAGGGAGCCAAAATGCACTTTGTCTAACTGTGAGGGCTGTAGAGACTGCACTTCCACATAAATCTATGCAACTTATTGAATATACATGAGCATCTTATTCAACAACATTTTGCTCCATTCCCTCAACTCTAAAACAAAGAACATAATGTAAGGCTATCATATAAATACATGGTGATGTATTAATATTTGCAAGTATTTGGGGCCTGTCCTATCCAAAGGGTAGAGTGATTATGTAATGCCTATTGTGTTGTAGCCATGAATTTGTTAGTGTTTATTTAGAGTCCCAAATTCTGTCTAACGACTCTTCTTTTCCTGTAGTGGTTCATCTCTTTTGTGTAACTTTTCATTCTGGCTGGATATTTCCCCTTCCCTGATCAACATTTCCTGCTTCTCCAAAGAACATCTGTTATCCAAACATCTTCCAAATGTGTGAATTCACCTACAAAACACTTCGGTAATTTAAATAAGTTATACAGGCTTATTGAAATTTGGTCTTTGGTAAAAACATGCTCCACACCCTGTTGTCAGATATGGAAAGCAGGGCTGGGGATGTGGCTCAACTGGTAGCGCGCTCACCTGGCATGCGTGTGGCCCAGGTTCGATCCTCAGCACCACCTACAAACAAAGATGTTGGGTCCCCTCCGAAAACTAAAATAAATAAATAAATAAATATTTTTTTAAAAAATATATGGAAAGCACCAAACCTTCCCCAAGCTAGCACATTTCTCTGGCAGCTACAACACTCTCCTTTCTGATTCCTTCCCTCCATCAAAGTTCACTGATTCTAGGTCCATTCCCTCAGGCCAGCATTCCAGGGATGTGCTCATGGACAGCAAACTAACCAAATTGGCAACTTGTTCTGCTATAACTTCCCAAGTAGTTAAACTGCAGCTTTCATGTAATTAGAAGCATATTTCACAGAAGACTGTGGAAGTGGGCATGTGTTATAGATACAAGGCTTTGTAGTAATAAAGTAATTAGTCGGAAGCCCCGAAAATTTTCTGCCTGTTCTGTGCCACATGTCCAGTGACTTTGGACATATCTCCATACTTTCTGTTAAACCACAAAGTGGGTGCTCTCAGGGTATATTTTTTTATTATCACTAATACACCGGGAATTGATAAGAGATCCACATAAGTTATTCATGGAATAAATGTGACATAAATTTAGCTTTATAGAAGATATTTGCCTCATGTAAAATATACCAGAGTATTCCATTTTTTGAAGGTCTTAATGTCCTGAAATCTGCAGGCAAAAATCTTCTATTCATACACTGCCAAAAATCAAAGCCAGGAAAATGTACTGGCCTAATGCAAATGTGCATCAAAGAGCACAACCAACTTCAAACTGAAATGGAATTTGTAAGAACTGGGTTTCTCAGTATTGGCATTATGATTTTTTTAATGACAGGAGTGTGTGATGTGCACTGAGGACATTTGGCAGATCTACTAAAATGCATATAGCATTTTCCTCTTTCCTTGACTATAAAAGCCAAAAATGACCAAATACTTCCAAATAGCCTCTGAGGGGAAAAGTTGTTCCTATTTAGAACCAATGACTCAGGCTAATGGAAGTTATGACATGCTGAGAGGATTTTTAGGCAAATTTCTGACCAAAATAAACTGTATAGTCCTGAGCTACCTTTAACTCAGGAGTCTATTTGAGATGATTTTGTTTTCTAGTCTAGGGGAAAACTTAGACAGGATCAAAGTCAATGAAAAATATAATTTTCAAAGTACCAAAGTCTTTATGGTAGAGGTTAAAAGCTGGATAGGTTCAAATGAGGAGAGAATTGGGAAGCTTAGATTATATATTTGAAGAAATGGCCTGAAATAGAGCATGAAGGATAAATTGAAAACATGATATAAAATATTTAAGAGGAAAGGAAGATAGGGCAAGAATGCCCATTGAATGTGCCAACACATTTTGGTGCAATACAAAAAGATTGTGGAAAGGGAATAAGGTGAGGATGAAATTCTAGCAGAATTGATGAAAGACATGCATCTTCAGACAGAAAATACAGTAAAACTTCAGTACGCTACATCAAAATAGATTTACACCTAAACATATAACATGAAAATAAAAGAAACTTCTTTGAGGAAAACAGAGAAAAACAAATTAAAGGCACAAGATCTAAAATTAGATGATAGACGTAAGACTCTCAACAAAAGCAAAAAATAGCAAAATAATATCCAAAAATGCTGAAAGAAATTACTGATGAGCCAATAATTCTACATCTACTAACTGATCATTAAAGGATGAGAACAAGTAATTGCAGGTGGAACTCAGTGGTACAGCATATGCCTAACATGCAGAAGGTCCTGGGTTGATATTCAGCACCATAAAATAAATAAAGAATAATAATAAAAAAAAAAAACGAAGAATGAGGACAAAATGGAGACACTTTTTCAGATAAATAACTTAACAAAATAGGGACTTTGAAAAAACCAATTGGACCCAGGATGCAGTTGTATCCAGAAGCAATAATGAACAAAGAAGTTGGTAAGTCAGTGGGTAAATACAATGTACTTATCATAATTTTTTAATGCCTGTATCATGGATTTGCATGACAGTTCTGTAGGACAGGACTAAGAAGGGTTAAAGCTTTTTAATTCCTTGCTTACTCTGAGAAATTTGTTAACTTCGGATTTTTAAGTGAGGATTATGTTAACAAAGGATAATCCTGAGCTGGGCCCAGAGGTATCTGCCTGTATTCCTAGTGACTTTGGAGGCTAAGGCAGGAAGAGCACAAATTTGAGGCCAACCTGAGCAATTTAGTGAGACAAAGTCTCAATATTTAAGAAGAGGGGAAGCTGCAGGTGTTACTCAGTGGAAGAAAGTGCTTAGCATGTTGTGAGGCCCTGGGTTCCATCACCAGTATCTCAAGTGTGGAGAGGTAACCACTAAACAAAGAGAATGAAAAGAAATTAAAGGTGGAACAATCAAAAGGATGACATTAAACCAATTTTCAAATTTAATACATAGAATACCTAAGAGAGGATGACATAGTCATACTTTCATTTGTAGGCATTTTCTAAAAAAGGCAAAGCTACAGACACCAAACAGCCTAGTGAATGACTAGTGGTAGTAGTGAAAACAGAAAGTGACTATGTAGGGCTGCTGGGGAGTATTTTAGGGAGATGAACATGTTCTGTTGCTGGGGCCTAGTCATAGTCCACAATTATATAATTTATTAAAACTCTTCAAAATATATGTCTATGTGTGTTAAATTTTATAATTATATATATATATATATATATATATATATATATATATATATATATATATATATATATATATATAATACAATCCCCTGTACATCACCATTATGTTTGTGTGTGTGTGTGTGTGTGTGTGTATAATTTTTTTCCAGTGCTAGGGATTGAATTTAGGATCTCATCATGTTAGGCAAGTGCTTTAGCACAAACTACATTTCCAGCTCCTGAAAACTTCTAAAAATATATGACTTTATAAAATGCATTTTCCATGATAAGAAGAACTATGATGATCCATAGACTAGATTTTTAAAATGATATGCAAAAATTAATAGGAAAAAATGTAATCTTATTTAAAGTCACAAAAGAAGAATTAATCAATAGAAATTTAGACTGTGTACATGGATGAGATGGCCTTATGTTTTAAATCTGACCACTCACCTCCATCCATTTTTTTTTCTACTAGAACTTCATAAGAGCTCTGTGGTCACTTATGGACTATTAGTTACCATGACAAATAGGGAAAAAACAGCAACTTAACACAATATAGGTTTGTTTTTTACTTCTGTTATGAGGGCGCTTCCTGTTAAAGTCCTTCAACTTGTAGGCTCATGTCCTCAACAGGAGGATGGTAGGGTCTCTGCAGTTACCTCCAATTGTCTGGAAGTAAAAGGGGTTTGGAATGCCATTAATGGGGGATTTTTAGCTGGCCTGGAGGTAGGTGCAGTATAGCTGCTCAGATAACAATGACTGATATTGGCCATATGACTGGAAATTTAGTTCAACTCTGTGTCCAGAAGAAAAGGTAGTAGGATAATAGGAAACACACAGTACTGTCCAGTGCCATTTTTCTTGAAGCTTGATGAGCTAATCTAAACTCACTTGAAAGCTTGAAGAAAGGCCTGTGTATAAGCCAATTTGAAATAATGAGATACAAATATAATGAGAGGATTTTTATGATCAGATTTTTTTTAAAAATTTTTTAGTTGTAGGTGGACACAATACCTTTATTTCATTTATTTTTATGTGGTGCTGAGGATGGTACCAATGCCTCACACTTGCCAGGCAAGCACTCTACAACTGAGTTACAGCCCAAGGTATTATATTTTCAGATTATATTTTCTATGAAACTATCATTATTCAAATAGTTGGCATTATCGTAAGAATATATGAAGAGGACAATATACTGAGGAGGCTAGAAATAGAGCAATCAATATATAACAGCTTGGCATATGACCTTGTGGCACTGAAACATGGAGAAAAATAGGACTGTAAAATATTGAGAATAGTTAGTTATCCATAAGGAAGAGATAAAATCAGATCCAGACCTTAAACTATACAGAAAAATTAAAATGCCTCCCTTATGATAATTTTAAAATGAAATACATGCACTTACCTCTACAATGTCTAGGCAAAGGAGGTTTCCTTAAATAACACACACACACACACACACACTAAGAAAATTGCATACTTATGCCTACATTGACTGCTCTTATGGCCACTATTCAGACTAGTAGCCAGAATATTAAGACATTTTACAAATCAATAAGAAGAAACAAATCTCAGTTGAAATATGATCAGAGTATGTGAGCAGAGATAAAATCTGAATGGCTGGCTAAGTATGTGAAAAGAAGCTAAACAACTCACATCAGTGGAATACTTCACAAATACACAGTGGCAGCATGTTTACCTATCTTATGTGCAGCACTGGGTTTGATCTTTAGCACCACATAAAAGTAAACAAAGCTGTGCTGTCCATACATAACTACAATAAATAAATAAATACATAATAAAAAGAAGTAAAGGACTGTTAGAGGTATTGTCCTTTGTGCACTAGAAAGTTAGAGGGCTGGAAACATTCTTGTAGCTATTTCACTATAGCAATGATTGGTGGAGTTTCTTTTAGCACCCAAGAAGCCCACTGTCTAAAGTTACTGTTAAGCAGGCAGGTTTGGAATTAGCAGTGCTGTGAAACATAGGAGTTGTCTTGTAGAGCTCAGAATGCCTCTCTTCCAGGGATCTATGTCCCTGAGATCAAGGTGTGTAGGCTAAGGCATAGAGCCTCTTCAGGTAAGGCATAACTGTAGCAACTAGGCATCCAGTACTTTTACATAGAAACATTCCCAGGCAGTTAGTGCACCATAGCCATGAAACAATCAGGGACCCCCAATCTCAGCCACCCCACTCCACAGTCATTTCCCCCAACATCACCACCTTTCAGCAATAAGTAGCCAGAATGAGCCAACATCCAAATACTCTAAAAGAATTTAAGACCCCAAAGTCCTTCAGGGGGCACTGAAAGAGAATGGTGAAAATGAGGTTAAGAGAATCATTCTATAAAACAGGTCTACTGTGCTGACCTCCACATGTTTTCTTTGCCAAAAAGCAATTTGCTTGCAACCCCATCTGGCCCAAGTGGACTGCATATGTTACATTCCTTAGCAAATTAAGGCAGGGGGCAAAGATCTGATAGTGTAAGTAATGAATGATGGGAGTGGAAAGGATGATGTCTTGATACCGAAGAGAGAATAATGGGTTGCTAAAGGTTAATCTTTGCATCCCTGCTCCTAGTCACATATATATGGGGGAAGACAAAGATTAAAGAGGATGCTTTTGGTATGTATAACAAAGCAAGTCACACCTCCTCCCATGGGCTTTGGCTCCAATGTCCCCTCTCTACCAGAGGAATCTGTCCTCTTTCACTTAGAAAAAACTTTCTTCACACACTTGCCTTGACATCTGTTGCTTGTTTAATCTTCAGTATGGGGGATCAAGAACCTATTCCCAAGTTTCAATGCACCAGTATCATATAGGTCCTTGCAACTCCACTTTTTAATATATATTTTTAAAATTTTTAGTTGTAAATGGACATAATTACTTTATTTTGTTCACTTAGTTTTATGTGGTGCTAAGGATTGCACCCAGTGCCTCACAGCAAATGCTCACCCACTGAACCACAACCTCAGGTCTGCAACTCCACTTTGCTTCAGTGTTTCTCTAGGTATCCACAGAGGGTGTTAGAATACCTTATCTCAGGTCAGGACTTTAGTCACTTCTAGAATTAATTCTGTAAGCCTTGATTAGTATGTTTTATTTTGAGGGTACATAATTGTTATGTTCTTATTATAATTGTACATAATTGTTTTGTTCTTATTATAAATACAAATAGCAATTTTTCTGTTTTATATAATAAGTTTGGAACTCATATATAATAGTAAAATTACTATTATGGCACTTTGAAAATCAATAAAACCCCCTTCTACACCAAGCTGCCACTTCTGAGTTATTCTATTTACTTTAAAAATAAACTCTAGAATAGAGTCAAGATGACAGATTGAGGAAGGCTGTATTCCTAGTTGCTACACGTTTTAGGATTCAAACTCCAGGAGTACCTCTAATCTTAATGAGGTGAGTGAACAAGGGTTTTTATTAATATTCAATATTAAACGTTTAGAGTGTCAGAGATTCAGAAATTTCTGTAAACAAAGGAAAAGCCAACTGTGTTGCAAAAGCAGCAGTGGTAACAAAACTGGTTTATCACATAAGGAAGGAGAAAAGAAGAGAAACAGATTTGATATAGAAAAACCTAAACTCAGAAACTTGAAGGTAATAAGCATTTTGATTATAAAGAACTTTTTTAACTTCCTTGCTATATAGTATTTAAATAAAGAGTCAGAAATTTGAATCTACAGGCATGGCTACAGATGTTTTAATAGAGCCCACTTTTCATTAGACAGCTAACAGTTCTAAAGGGGCTGTCTACTACATATCCACACTGTTGGGACGTATTAGCAAAGCACTGAGAAAGCCTGATAAAGTTGCAGATATCAAAACTTAAAGTGGTTATCAGGTGATATTAAAAAAATTTAAAACATACCATGGGCATTTGTATTAAAAATAAATCACTATCAAAGAATGATCTTAACTTCTTAGGATACATAAGAGAAAGCACTGTTTTTGTGTGTATGATCATATTTAAAAAGTTAATTACCTGAACAAGCTATTCTATTACAATGTTTATAAGATTCCTATTTTTTTTCATAGTTTTAGATTAAACTGAATGGAAAAATTTGCCTCTCGAAAGTTACTACCAGTTATTAAAAGTATACTATTTTCATGAAGAGACTTTTAGAATTTATTGTATAGAATTCAGAGTTAGTTAGATGTCTCTTAGAACTCAAAGTACTTAATATCACTAACAAGAAACTAAACAACACTGCAGACTAAATGTCTTATTATTTTTTCACACACAAATAAATATTGTTTCAAATACATAGAGATTTGAATATAAACCTCCAAGAGAGAACTTCTTTCATAGCATTTAATATATTTGATGAATAAGACATGAAAAATGTGTGATAATAATACTTTCTATATAGCTGCTGTATAGCTTGTAACCACAGGTATAGCTGGTCTCAAATGTATATCCCAATTTAATTAGGCAAATGCATTTCTAGTCAATTTTTAAAATAGCATTGATTGAGAATGTAATGTTTAAAAACCTGAATGTGGGATTACAAGTTTAGAAGTAGAAATGTTTATTCTCTAGAGTTAAGGATAATAAGCCTTTACTTAGTAAATACTTTATGCCAGGTATATTATATATATATTATCACTTTATTTGACAACAATAATAAATTAGTTACAATTGTAAGGGTCCAGCGAAAAGAGACTGATTCATGCAATTGCAGAAGGGGATTTATTGAGGATCCAATTCAGCGCTCTGAGGCTCCAGGCTCACTCAAGAAGCGAGAGCAGCCCAGAGCCCAGAGCAGAGGCTAAGCAGTACTTAAAGTACACTTTTTGGGGAGGGCGGGGGCTTTGTATACATCAGAACAAATCAGCATGAGGTTCGGGAAAATTGAACAACAACTCTCATACATGATTAGCACATTCATTGGCTGGAACAGGTCGGGCAGGGGTGATTGGTCACTCCTAAGCAGGGTATACATTCAAACTGATTGGTTCGGGCCCTGTATGCCTACGTTTCAAGCTGCACAGGGCCCTAGGCTAAATGGCCAGTAGGACGTTGTCTTAACTGCCTCAGGAATTTCAGGTTCTGGGTGTGGCAGAGGAGCTTAACAATACCTGGTCCTTCTCTTTTTAACTCAAGGCCTTGCAGCTTAGAAACTTTACAATGCCCAGTCTTTTACATTTTAACTCAGGCTTTGCAGCTTAGAAACTTTACCCTTTCAACAATTACTTTCAAAGATAAAAAATTAAACACAGAAAAGTTCACATAGTCAATGAATATTTTAACACCTCTGTCAACATTCTTTCCATATATCATACTATTTCAAATGAGTTTCCAAGAATAAAATGAGAATTTGACTATGTGCTTTATCACTTAGATCACTCCCACATAAATGTACATCTTCGATATTATGCACATTCCTAAAGGGAAAAGAAAAATAATTATGTTGACTTTTTCAGATTCATGTGGGTAAGATTTTTCTTTTTCTTTTTTGGTGGGGCGAGGCAGGTACCAGGGATTCATCTCAGGAGCACTCAACCACTGAGTTACATGACTTGCCCTATTTTGTATTTTACTAGAGACAGGGTCTCACTGAGTTGCTTAGTGCCTCGATAAATTGCTGAGGATGGCTTTGAACTCACAATCCTCCTGCCTTAGCCTCCTGAGCCACTAAGTAGATTTAAATTATTCAAGGATATTTTAGTACATGTAAGCTGCATGAGATTAAAAATTTTCAGGTAAACACTTCCCCCAAGCCATCTACTCCAAATTGCCCTTCATTTGACTGAACATGGAATTAGGAGCAGATGGAAATCAAACATTCCAATTTCTTATCTTCCAAATACTACACATGGATTAACAAATTCTAAAGTTGGGTGATTGTGTGTTGTACATCAATTCATTAGACCACTTTTTCTATTGTGTGTATCCTTGAAATTCTTTAGCAAAAAAGTTAAAAATAAAATTACATGATTTATTTTGTTATATGAAATTCAGATCAACAAAAAAATTTGCTACCTAATGCAGCAGCTTTCTCAATGCTCTCATTTCTTTTCCCTGTTTAAAGAAATGTCATTTGTGTGAAAGGGTAAAGTTTCTAAGCTGGAAAGCTTGAATGTAAAAGATTAGGTATTATTAAGTTCCTCTGTGTGGTGAGCCATTTCTGTGTACTGTGGCCGCCATTACAAGATGGCGCTGATAAGCGCCGTGGCCTGTGATAAACAACTCCTTATTTTGGGACAGTTGGCACGTAGCTGTAAAACACCCTATGAGAAAGATCCACGTGGCAGTTGTGCATTGGGGCTTTATCTGCTTTATTAAGGCTGGGGCACGTAGCAGGAGTAGTAGTAGTAGAAGTAGTAGTAGAAGTAGCAGTAGGAGTAGTAGTAGAAGCTAGAAGACATGTCAAAATAAAGGCCTGAATAAACTGCTGAAGGAAGAATCCTGTGTCGTGTTTCCTTTGCTGGCAAGGGGACGCGGTACCTCTGTTACACCCAGATTCCTGAGATAGTTAAGACAACACCCAACTGGCCATTTAGCCTAGGGCCCTGTGCGGTTTGTCACAGGGCCCGAACCAATCAGTTTGAATGTGTACCCTTCTTAGGAGTGACCAATCACCCCCGCCTGGCTGGTTCCAGCCAATGAATGTGCTAATCACATCTTAGAGTTGTTCAATTTTCCCGCGCCTCATGATGATTTGTTCTGATGTATGCAAAGCCTCTCGCCCTCCCCAAAAAGTGTACTTAAGCTCTGTTTGAACCTCTGCTCAGGGCTCCGGGCTGCTCTCCCTTCTTGAGTGAGCATGGAGCCCCAGCGCGCTGGAATGGATCCCCAATAAATCCCCTTTTGCCAATTGCATGGAGCCAGTCTCTTGTGTGGTCTCTTTCTCCAACGCTCCGCCGAACCCTTACATGTGGAAGCATAGACGTAAAATCATGTTTCTTGGGATTGGGGTTGTGGCTCAGAAGTAGAGCACTTGCGCATGTATGAAGTGTAAAGGTAAAATTTCTAAGCTGATTCTAAGCTGCAAAAGTCTGAGTTAAAGTGTAAAAGACCGGGCATTGTAAAGCTTCTAAATGGCAAGGCCTGGGCTAAAAAGTAAAGACTAGGTATTGTTAAAATTCTTCTGCTATCCCGGAACCTGTAATCTCTGTAAAGTTATTAGAACAATGCTGGAACTGCCTAGTAAATGTCTCTATTGATTCCCTGGTTGTTTAATAGCTAAGGGTTCTGAGTTGCTTGGCACGTAGGCATTGCAGGACCTAAACCAATCAGTTTGAATGTGTACCCCACTTAGGAGCACCAATCACCCCTGTCTAATCTGTTCCCGCCAATGTATGCACTAATCCTAACTCAGGGTTGTTGTTCAATTTTCCCGCGCCTCATGATGATTTGTTCTGATGTATGCAAAGCCCCCCACCCTCTCCAAAAAGTGTACTTAAGTTCTGCTTGAACTCTGCTCTGGGCTCTGGGCTGCTCTCCCTTCTTGAGTGAGCACAGAGTCCCAGCGTGCTGGAATGGATCCTCAATAAATCCCCTTTTGCCAATTGCGTGGAGTCAGTTTCTTGGGCGGTCTCTCCCTCCGACGTTTCGCCGGACCCCCCCTTACAGAAGCACTGGGTTTAATCCTCAGCACCACTTAAAAAAAGAAAAAAAATGGTATTGTGTCCATCTACAATGACAAAAAGTTAAAAAAAATAAAATTATGATTCTATGATTTTGAACTACTAATTCTTTGCACAATGGACAATTCTCTACTACAAACTGAAACTCAATATTATTTAGCAAAAATCCTCATATAGCAAGTAATTGTTAAAAGAAGTTCATATAATCATTTTAGGAGTAACATTGTAAGTTTTTATAGAGGTACTTAAAGTGGCCAATAAATGCAGATGGACTTCAAATAGGTATATCTTAATTTTCTCTATTCAGAGAATTAAGATTTCAAATTAGAAAACTAAAACAAGAAAAAGTAATTGAATTATAGTAGTACTGCTGTTCATTTAAAGGTAGTTTTATAGTTTTCCAATTGCTAACAACATTTAAAATTTCATTAGTACTATAAATTCATTTTAATAATGTTCAAGATGCCTGTTTTTCTCCTTCCTCTTCCTCCTCAATACCCTGGATTCTGAATCCAGAGCTTCACATACTTTAAGCAAGTGCTTTTACATTGAGCTATCCCTTCCACACAGCTAAGAGTATTTTAAAAACTAGTTTTTACTAGCTGCTCTAGTTCCTCTTTTTCAAGTTGTACTTGCTTTGCTAATCTCTCCATCCCTTGTGCTGATGTAACAGTAAGGCTGTAGCATTAAATGAAGTCATTACAGAAAAATAACGTAAGACAAGTAAGAAATTCAATATGTAAAAATACTTATAACACTGTCATTCGATCATATTTGACATCTACCTCTCTTAACTTTGAAATGCTGTTCTATCTACATGTGGCTTAGCTTATACAAATGTGGCCAAAATATAACAACTTTATGTGTTTAACTGTGTTTTATTTAGTTTCTCTAGGTTCAAGATTATACATGTTGAATTAGAATATTTATTACTTTTCTTTTTAAGTTATTCAAAGAAATTCTTAGGTATCTTGAAATAATATGAATAGACTTTTCAAAGATGGTCAGGTTTGCTTACTATCTAAGAATTATCTCCATTACTACTGTACTTCATTCCATTTCTACTTCTCTTATATCATTATACATTTCAGAAAATTCTTTTTTAAAAAGATCAAATTCTTTTACATTTGGTGAATATTAGGCTCCTTCTAAGAACCTTTTTCCCCTCTTTGTTTTCTCTACTTTCAAAAATATACATTTTACTTCACTGCCTCTTTCTACCATTATCTAAAAATATGTTTTGGTGGTCTCATGCTGGCATTTTCATACATAAATGGACATGATTTTGAATGTAGATGAATATATACACATAGACAAATATACATATATGTAATGAACACACAAACACACATATATGTATATATCCTATAAATATATATGGTAAATCATAAGTATATTATTTACCTTTTCCTTACTCGCAATTCTATTGCCCAATACTGAGAGTCAAATGCTTAATTAAATAGCTTACTGTACATCATGTACAAGCACAAGAATGAGATCCTATTATATTAAATTATGCTCCATGTATGTAATATATGTCAAAATACTCTATTGTCATGTATATGTAAAGAGAATAAATAGCTGATCTGTTAATTTGAATAATAGCCACTGAATTTTAATCTACATGAAATTATGCTGAACAATTAAAATTCACCTGTTTGGGTAGCAGTCTGATCTAGAACTAGAAGTCCTCTGATAATTTCCTTAAGGGCTTAAAGTTGCTGCTCCTGGTTAAGTAGGTTCTTTTCTACAAAGTATTCTTTTTATTTATTTTTTTTTTTGAGAGAGAGAGAATTTTTTTAAATTTATTTTTTAGTTTTCAGTGGACACAGCATCTTTGTTTGTATGTGGTGCTGAGGATTGAATCCGGGCCGCACGCATGCCAGGTGAGCGCGCTACCACTTGAGCCACATCCCCAGACCAACAAAGTATTCTTAGTCCACTAAATTTCAGACTTTCAGTAGTTACTTGCCATACACCAATTTATGTGTATTATCCAAGGAGACTGTGCTAGAGCACACAATGGGCCAGTTGACTGCATGTGTCATATGCACAGGATTAACACTACATGGCTTTAACAGTATCCTCCTCTTAAAGGAAAGTACCACAGTGACTGTGTACAGTGTTGATTCCATGGAAAGGCTGATTACCTCTGGGTGAAAAACCACTAATGAGCTGTTATACATCTTTGTGAAGGTTGCAATTTCCATTTTCTTTATGGATCCATTTGTAAATTACTTGCTATATATGGGAGATAGGCAACTGAATGATTTCTCTGGTTCTGATACCTAGGAGATCCTTGTGGACACGAGTGAGGTGGTTATTTGAAGAACTAGTTGGCATATCACATAGGAGCTCAAGATGCCCAGTTGAGAAGATTGCACTTGATGCTATGAAGTGCTAAAACACCGAAGGATACTGAGAAGGTGGTGAATTGTAAGCTGACTCAGGAATCTACTGCTGTTTGGAAAAATACTGAGAATACTGATTGTTCTTTTGTTGTGGGTAAACAGATACAGGATATTGACCATAATAAGAAACTGGGCTCTGTGATTAAGATTGCCATTGAATATTTTGTACAGTTGACCTTCCTGATGAACTCTGAGGTGTCGTCTAAAATAAATAGAAGGAAAGACATAGAGATCACTTGGAATTTGTGGAATAATTTGCAAACCTCTTTGTACAGTCAAACCAGAAAAAAGGCTTCTTCCAATATTGTAACAAATAATTGGATTTGTACTGTAACCAGGTACATGGATGTATGTAGGAGGTGATGGTAATGAAGATGTTTGTATAGCAGATGGATTCATTACCATTTTCATGGAAGATGGCTGTTGAAGTGGTGTTGAAGTTAATGTAGCGGCAAGTCTGTTCTGTTCATTCATTAAAAATGGATTGTGTCTGGGGGAGGTGGTACATACCTGTAATCCCGGCAGCTCAGGAGGCTGAGGCAGGAGGATCAAAGCCAGCCTCAGCAAAAGCGAGGCCCTAAACAACTCAGTGATACCCTGTCTCTAAATAAAACACAAAATTGGGCTGGGGATGTGGTTCAGTAGTCAAGTGCCCCTGAGTTTAATATCCAAGACAAAAAAAAAAAAAAAAGATTGAATTTGGAGATAGCAGCCACAACCACTAAGGCTGTGTACAGTTTATGAATTAAACTTATCAGCTGTTTACTTGCTGCATCATGTGAATCAGTATGTCCATCACTTGAGCTACGAACCATGTTTGATCACCATTTATGTTCAGCTTCATTTTCTGGGTGAAATAGGTACTCAGAATAGGTACCCATATTAAAATGCAAAATGTAATTTCTATGCATCCTATTATCATCTGGATACTATGATATTCCATATGTAAGTATTTTTGATTCTCCTGGGAAAGAATTTGGGAACAGGCATCAAGACTGTTGTTCTAGAGTGGAGAAATATTAAATCAACATTTGCTAAATGGAAAAACTCTCATATTTTGCCTGACAGCTCTGCAAATTCAGTTGTCTTATAGTAGAAAATGATAATTTGGTTGCAGAAAATGTAAAAAAGATTTATCTTAGAAAAGACATTAAAGAATTCAGATATTTTACAAACTTTTAGCTCACATTACTTCCACTGCCAGATACATTAATTCGAAACTCTGGGGAAAGAAGATGACAGGGTACAGAAAGGAATCATAGACCAGAAGTCCCTCAGACAAGACCTAAGATAGGAAGGCTTCTTCTCAGCAAAGTGAGCAAAAAAGGAACTTCACTGAAAAGTAACGCTGAAATACAATTTTTTTTTTTAAAGAGAGAGAGAGAATTTTTAATATTTATTTTTTAGTTCTCGGCGGACACAACATCTTTGTTGGTATGTGGTGCTGAGGATCGAACCCGGGCCGCACGCATGCCAGGCGAGCGTGCCACCGATAGAGCCACATCCCCAGCCCTGAAATACAATTTTTTAAAAAATTGTAGAGCTATAGAACGTTGGTAACTTGAGCATAAGAAATAATACCTTAAGAGAAACACCACCAATTCCTGCTACCTTCAGAGCAGAACATGGACAAATGAACACATGACCTATAGATAAAGAAATTTAAAAGTAAAGAAAAATTGTAAACCTTGGGTTTACAGAGGAAGACTGAATTTAATGGACAGGATAAGGTCTCTATGAAAAATATGCAAACATATGAAACTCATAGTGAATCTCAACATCTCCTGTCATGTTTTGGTCTGCATCTATTTCCAGTTGATAAGAAGGTGAGCTGATGTGTTTTTCCTCTCTTCTTTTTCTGTTGTCCTTCCCTCTTTATCCACTCTGTTCTGGGTTCTGGGTCAAAGAACTATAAGACATTAATTTAAAACAAATGTAAATAACAGAAAGATTAGTAAAGGGAACAAGGGGAGGGAGAAAAGAGAACCAAAGGGAAAAGGGAAGAACAAAGGACTGAATTAGAATAGATTATATTCCATGATTTTATAATTATGTCAAAATGAATCCTAATGCTATGTATACAGAACTAAAAAAGAACAAATACAAAAAAAAAGAAAAAATGAAAAAATAGAATTAAGAACAAAAATCAATTAGTCATTTCAATAAATGCCAAGAAAGGCTTCAAAAAAAAATTCAATACCTTTTCATTAAGAAAACACTGATGAAAACAGGGATAATAGGAACATATCATAGTATCTTATAGCCTATATATAAAAAACCCAATGCAAAAATCTGGTGAAAACTGAAAGCATTTCCTTTAAAACTTAGAATTAAACAAAGATATATTCTCTTATCACTTTTATTGAATATAGTAATAGAATTTCTAGTCAGACGAGACAAAAAGAGATAAAAATAGGAAGAGTTATAAATTATCACTGATGATATGATCCAATGCTTAGAAGATATAAAAAGTTTCATCAGAAGGCTACTAGAGCTAATGAATAAATTCAGGAAACTATCAGATTACACAAATCAACATACAAAATCAAGAACTTATATATGAATAACTAATCTGCTGAGAAATAGATCACTCACAACAGCCTCAAAAATGGCTGTATGGAGCATTAGGTAAGGCCAGCACTTTCTAGAATTGCCACTTTTGGGTCTATTTAACCCCACTCACCTTGTTGTTGGGTGGGTGATTTCAGTAACTTTCAGTTCACAATGATTTCTCTAGAAGTTCCTTCTTTTTTTTTTTTAATTCCTATGTTGTACTAGCCATTCATATATATATATATAATTTTGGGGGGGAGGGGCACTACTGGGGATTGAACTCAGGGGCACTTCAACACTTAGCCAGCCTTATTTTGTATTTTATTTAGAGACAGGATCTCACTGAATTGCTTAGTGCCTTGCTTTTGCTGAGGCTGGCTTTGAACTCAAGATTCTCCTGTCTCAGTCTCTTGATGAATTAATAAGACATCTCTCTGGTTTTATATGTTGATCTGAAAGAAAGAGACTGGCAAGCTGTGATTTCCACAAAAATGACTGCCATGACTGTCATGGTTTTCAGTCCACAGTTAGGATTAAATTACTTGATTTCCACTAACTTTACTGCTCCTGTCATGTTTTGGTTTGCATTTCTTTTTAATTGATAAGAAGGTGAACTGATGTGCTTTTCCTCTCTTCTTTTACTAATGTCCTTCTCCTCTTTATCCACTCTGTTCGGGGTTCTGGGCCAAAGAACTATTTACACTGTTACCCACCTTTCTGGTTAAATGTTCCTTCACTGGCTCTTTTCTAAAGCTGTGGAGTTATCACCTACCTCCAGCCTACCACATTCCTTTTTCTGGAAGTTTCTTTCTTTCTTTTTAAAAATATTTATTTCTTAGTTGTAGTCGGACACAATACCTTTCTTTTTATTTATTTATATGTAGTGCTGAGGATCGAACCCAGGGCCTTGCCCTTTCTGGGCCAGTGCTCTACCACTGAGCCACAACCCCAGCCCTCTTTTTTCTAATATATTTAGCTACACATGGACACAATATCTTTGTTTATTCATTTTTTTAAAATGTGGTGCTGAGAATCAAACCCAGAGCCTCACATGTGTGAGGCAAGCACTCTGCCACTGAGCCACAAACTTAGCCCCTCCTGGAAGTTTCTTTTTTAACTAAAATAAGCATCTTCTAAATGACTCAGCTATTGTACTCCTCTTAGGTGTTTACCCAGTGAAATTAAAAAAATTAAAACATGGTTGCACAAATAAACTCAAAAGCTTTATTCAGAATAGCTCCCAAAATGGAAATAATACTAGTTTCAAAATCAAACAGCAGCATTAAAAACTGTGACACTTTAAAACAAATATTTCTCAATTTAGGAGGCTAGTGACTAGGTCTGTGTGGGCAGTGAGGACTCATTGTTATGAGAGGGTATTTTGTTGCTGTTCTCCCATGGCTGTAATGGCAAGCTGACTTTCTAGATTCTCATTTTTATAAGGGCATAATCCTATTCAAGGGCATTAATCCCATATGACCTCTAATCAGACTATCTCCTAATGTCACTTGGGGGACAGGATTTCAACACAGGAATTTGGAATGGGAGACACAGTTTACATGAGAAAAGTAGTATATCTAAACAATGGATATGAACCAGAAATAAAAACTAAATTAAGGAACTGAAACTACATCTCCAGGGAATTGATGCTAGAATCAGATCAAGTTTGAATCTTTATTACCTCTCCATTCTTTAGTTCTTTATTGATTAAATAGAAAGAAACAAACAAACAACAACTGAGATTGCCCTACGGGGATCACTGTTAGGGTTAAACAAAGAAATACGTGCAAAGTTCTTAGCATGATGTTTTCCAAGTATACAATAAATGGTTAAGTCACATAAAACATATTCTTTCAAAGCAAAATATCATTTGGGTTGTTTCATATACTGAAATATGAATATCTGTATGGACAGGCTGAGCAGAATTGCAAGTTCAAAATTAGCCTCAGCAAAAGTAAGGCATTAAGCAACTCAGTAAGACCCTGTCTGTAAATGAAATACAAGATAAGGCTGGGGATGTGGCTCAGTGGTTGAGTGCCCATAAAATCAATCCCAGGTACCCCATCCCCCTCAAAACGTACACTAGATAAATGCTACAAAATGTTGTTTTAAGTCAGTAATCTTCTAAACCTAATCTCATGTTCCAGTATTTCTACAAAGATCCATCCAAATTGAAAATCTTTCCTCAATTATGGTAATCAGGTTTTAGAACATTATCTCACAAAAAGAGTTCAGTGTAATGTCACAGAAACCTTGTGCTAATTCACCTGTTTTCTTCTATCTAAGCAGATTAAAATTTTCCTAAATATTCTCCAGGTAATTTTAATCATCTGCTTTGACTCTTTTGGAATTAATTTTTTTTTTAAATCAAAAGCACTCCTGTCCACTAGAAAGATAATGAAATCTAGAAAGATGATGAAATGAAATCTGTGAACTTTATTCCTTAAAATGTTTTCCAAATTTGTGTCTATACTTTTCCATTCTACAATATAAATATGAAAGCCCAAACCATTTTTAAATTTCTATATTTAGAAATAAACAATCCCCTAGCATGCAAGCAAAGAACAAATAAGAGTGTGCTACACAGGAAGATTTCGAAATTTTCATAATATACTTCTGTTTAAAAACATTCAACAGCTCCATGACTAGATGTAAAGTCTTAACATAAGAGGGGGTTAAGCCATGAGTTCCCTATACTAATCTTCTGATAATTCTCTCATTCCTTAGTTATGCCAGCTATTTAGGTGTTTAGAGGTATGAACAACAGATTACTTAACCCATCCTTGAATGCAAAGCTCAATTCTTGTTATCTGATGTATTTCTATGAATCTCTGATATTGGATGGCAAAATGTTTGTGATACTGAGGGTGGGAGGTAATCTCACATCATATCTACATTGGAACTTATTAGAAACTAAATAAGAAAATGAATAAATGAAAATACAAATTATAGTAATTTAAAGACTAAACAAAGGGCTCATGTTTCCAAGGAACAAATCTTCATTTAGGCAGAAATCATGTTATTTGATTGTAAACCTCAGTTAACCAAATATCAGTATTTTCAAGATCTTGTTTTATAATTTTTTCCTTTGGAAAAATGATGCAAAAAATGATTAAAAAACACAAGCCAAAATCTTGTGTTTTTTAATCTAGCACAAGTAAGTTGAAGGACACAATCGTGGCAGAAATTGAAACTAAACTTCAGTAAGTTTGTATTTAATAGTTGAGAAAGAAAAAAGAATATTACTGAGTTTCCCACTGTTCCTACTTTCTTTTAAGAAAAAATAATTGTTGCTCTAGAAAATTTTTCGATTAGGATCCGTTCCTAATACTTATTATGATAAACATTTGCTTAAATGAAAAAGCATTTTATTCTTCAATTTTTAAAGAACAAAACAAAACAAAGTAGGAATGTGTATCTTTCAAAAACTAAACATGCTTAGAAAGGATGATGATAAAGTAATAAAAAGAAAGTAGGTAATTGAAGATTTCAATTATCTTCATCTACTTAAGTGATATTGATTTAAGGCTTCTTATTTCCTGATTCTACCCATTAGACTTATACTAACTTCTGAAAAGTAAAAGTATTATTTTTAATAAATCCAAACATAGTAAAAGAAAATATCATTTTTCAACTCCAGAATTAGTAAATTAAATTTACATGAACTGTAGTAACAAACTCATCTTAAGAAGATATAACAATATTGTGAGAGTAATGAAAAGAAAAAAGTGTAAGAAAATTTCATGCATGGCTTTAGTATTCTATAATCTTTGTTTTCTCCATGTTTGTTTTTAATTTTTGTTGAAAAAAAGTTTGTGCTGACTCAATGATTTCTGAACAAGAGGATTTATAAGAAAAACACAAGACTATTGGCATTTAAAATATCCAGAGGCATTTACTACTTCTCTTCATTTACTGAAAAACTGCAATTATTTTCTGCTAAAGTAATATATAGGTGATTACAGCTCATGGGTTTCAATACTTAAAAATTACTCAACAATAAAATGTCTCCATGTCTAAAGACAAATTATTTCTAAATATAAAAACATTTCAAAATTGTATTGAGAAGATGCTTCATTAATGCTATCATCTAGACATTTTGCACACAGACAGCTCAGGAGGTTGAGGCAGGAGAATTAAGAGTTCAAACCCAACCTCAGCAAAAGTGAGGTGCTCAGCAACTCAGTGAGACCCTATCTCTAAATAAAATACAAAATTGGGCTGGGGATGTGGCTCAGTGACTGAGTGCCCTGAGATCAATCCAATTCCCAGGAGCATTAAAAAAAAAAAAAGCTTCTCTTTTTAGAAAGTTATATAACTTTATTTATACAATATTGTGACTGTTCACTTAAGATTCTTAAAAAACATTTAGAACAAGCGATAAAATGACAATACAGCTGGGTGTGGTTGCACGTCTGTAATCCCAGCAGCTCAGAGGCTGAGGTAGAAGGGTCATGATTTCAAAGCCAGCCTCAGCAATTTAAAGAGGCCCTCAGGAACTCAGTGAGACCCTGACTCTAAATAAAATACAAAAAAGAGTTGGAGACGTGGCTCAGTGGTTGAGTGCCCCTGGGTCCAGGCCCCAGTACTGCACTGTACTGTATCAAACCAAACAACAACAACAAAAACAGGTTTTTGTAGAACTTGTTAAAAATATCCCCAATCCCTTTTCTTTCCCTTCTATCATTTTGTCATCTAACTTTAAAAAATAAATCAGCTAATATGTTTAATTTCTAAAATAAGTCATCATTCTGAATATCTTTTCAATTTAAAAACCTCTAAATGAAAAATAAGACTTATCCAATTTATAATGTTCCCTTTAATATCCTTACTATTTTTACTGTTATTAAAAATAATTTGCCAGCAATTATTTATTGGCTATCATAATAACTTAATAGCAACTTAATAAATGAGACTGAAAGACATAACTTTAAAAATAAACAAACTTTTTTTTTTGGTAAGCAATTCTTTTATAATAGGCACCTCAAAAACTATCGTAGATGTAAAAAATTTAAAAATTGTTTTGTTTATACAATTATATATTGATATTTCTGTATACACTATACATATGTGTGCATACTCACACATATAAAATACATGTATTCATTTGATTTGATATGAGCACAAACTGGGTTTTTTACAGAAAGGCTTTTTAAAACTCATAATGGTGGAAAAACCTTTAAACATTAAACAATTTTAATACAAGTTTCTGTACAATGTAAGCAGTTTTATTTATACATAGAAAATGTAATAGGAGTAGTATTTAAAAGTACAGAACTCCTTGGTATTTAATGGCAAGTAAATCTGGAAAAAATAACAACATTCCATCCACAAATATTGTCAAGCAATAAATATGTATTTATATAAATAATTTAAATCTGTATCAAGATTAGAAAGAAAATTACATCTGAATTTTATTCTTTAGTCTACGCCTAATCCATTATCTTTGTATCTTGATGATTAATTTTTTGTTTTATTTTGAAACCAAAGGATAATCATCATGGTCTCTAAACATTACAGGAAAATCAAAATGGTAAAAAACTTTCTCATCCAAATTTTTACATTAAAATAAAAAGTTGGTCCAAAATTTTAAAAAAATTTGTTAGTCATATTACAAAGAAATGACCACCTAGGACAGTATTTTTTATGCCAGGAAAATCCTGAAAGAGTAAAATACAGATGAAAATTTATCCATAAGCCTAAAATTGCAGACGCATAAAAAAAGGTTATTTTTTAAAGTTAGTTCTTACTGACAGCTCTGTCAGATATACATACATAAAACATACGATGATGACAATTTTTCTGAAATACATCTGTGTCAGCTTTCTGAGTCTTGCAATAAAGGCAGTGCTCTTCTTGTCCGGTTGACTGACCCTCTATTCTTGGAACATTGCATAGACATTACTTTGAATCAGCAGTTTACAAAACAGCTATAAAACCAGTGATACAGGTATTTCCTGAAGAGCAGAAAGGTCTCATGTTCATGGAACAATATTAAGATGAGGAAGATGATAATGAAGGAGCCTAAAAAGAAATATAAGGTTGTAAAATCATTTTGTTATATAAATTAAGAATGTTTGTAGCTCATATCTATAAACAACATAACATTTTCATAAAGTAAGTTTGAAAAAAATCAGCAAATTTCAATAGTTTGCTAAGTAAGATGTTCTTCTTGTCTATACTAGAATCTGTTTCCCATGACTCTTATACCGTTATCTCCACCATTTTTTATACTTCATCACTTAAGTCAAAAACTTTTGGGCGAAATCTGAGCGGTCAGAAGCTCTTCAGGCTGTAGCATAACCGAAGGTGCCAGAATACAGCCACCTGGGTGCTTTGTTGTTTTACGGATTCTGAGGTTTGGAAATGGTGAAGTATGTTATGAATAAAAGTGGATTAATTTCCATTTAAACGAAAATGGCCAATTTTTTAAGAGGAGAAGTACTGAATCTTTATAAAAATCTGCTGTACTTTGGATGGGACTATTTTAAAAGGTGTTTGAAGGATGTTTTCCTTAAAAAAAAAAAAGATGTGGGGCTGGGGATGTGGCTCAAGTGGTAGAGCGCTCGCCTGGCATGTGTGTGGCCCAGGTTTGATCCTCAGCACCACATACAAACAAAGATGTTGTGTCTGCCAAATACTAAAAAATAATATTAAAAAATTTCTCTCTCTCTCTCTCTCAAAAAACAAACAAACAAACAAAAAAACCAAAAAAACCCAAAGATGTGAAGGATCCAGAGAAGATCAAAGAACTTACAGAAGGAGGCTAATTTGTCATGAAAGAGCTAGAAGCCTTATACTTCCTTAGGAAATACAGAGCTACTAAACAATGCCATTATTCAGATATCAACAAAACTAAGTGATCATTATACTACAAATCAGCTGAAAAATCAGTTCCAACTGTTTTGTGTATACCAAATATTCTAAGCTAGAATGGCAAAATATACATGTGTAAAAAAAAATACCTGAACTGTCCTGCTAAACCAAAACTAGTATGTTTCAACTGGATAACTAAGAGCTATATCCACAATCCTTTATACTCAATTTTTATTAAAATAATAAATTTATTTATTAAAATAATTTAGCTATATTATCAATTATAAATTAATAAGAACCCAGTAAGAAATTGTTTTCTAACTTAATAGGTTTTAGTCTGTTACTTTTAGCCAATTTCTTCCTTGTACTGACAAGAGAATGCCATATAATGAGCAAAATAATTTCTTTATCTTTAAAAAAAATTTTTTTCCAGTTGTAGATGGACACAATATCTTTATTTTTATTTATTTATTTTTATGTGGTGCTGAGGATCAAACTCAGGGCCTCATGCATGCAAGGCAAGCTACAACCCTAGCCAGCAAAATAATTTCTTAACACATTTATTTTCCTTACTTTTGGAGTACTTTTATTTTTGACCCAATTTGGTAATCTAAAGCACATATTAAAGGATGATTTAAAAAAAAATAACTCCCAGTAATGATTTAAATGCAGTTCTAGAAATAAAGATATGAAGATTACTTCTGACCTTGACTTTGAAATAGCCTCCCAGTGATTGGCTTTATATAACTATTATTTCCATTATTAACTTTGCTGTTGACTCCCTTGGGCCTTAAAACATTTGTTGTGAATCAATTACCTTCTTTCACAAATAAAATAATAAACTTATTCTAAAAACACTTTTGGAATTTATTAATTTGACAAATTTTTAAAAATACTTAAACTCGAGCCTTTTTACTCCAAAAAAAAAGTTGATTTCAAAGTACCTGAAAAATTTCTTTAAAATCTCCTAATAACTGACTTATGATTATTCCTCATAAATTATATATTCCATATAAGTTCTTCTCTTCCTCAAATAAGAGGTCATTAAATAAGAACCATTAGCAACTAAATTTTAAATTTAGAGCAAAAGGCCATAGGACAGTATTAACAACTCATGAATTATTTTCTGTATTTTTATTTATAAAAAGCCATTGAAAGCCAGAAATAAATGGTATATCAAAGAAATATCTTCCAAATTCAAAACTCTGCAACTAACTATAAATATTATTACATGGGTGTTATATATTGAACCATTTAGTCAATGTTCATCAAATATTCACGTAAGGTCAATACTTACAGGAATTATTACCTTTTAAATAAATAATTAGCTTGGAAAACAAGTGTATTTTATTTTTTTAAAAATTTATATTTTAGTTGAACACAATATTTTTTATTTTATTTTTTATTTCTGTGTGGTGCTGAGGATTGAACCCAGCACCCTTCGCATGCCAGGCGAGCGCATTACCGCCTGAGCCACATCCCCAGCCCGACATTTTATTAAGTAGGGAAAAATGTCAATTTCAAATTCAAAAATTACTTTGAAGTATGAAGGAGAAGAATATTTTTCTTTATATATTATTAACTTCTATTTACTAAGTAACACAAAACAAATACTACTGCTTCACAAACCAGCTATGTTGAATTCACTTACTAATGTAAACTGGTCATAGACTTGCATTAGATCCTCCATTTTGTACTGTTCTAGCACCACAAAATTTTCCAAATTTCCACTTGTTTTTCGCGCACAATCTTGGCAATGTACTTTGTAGGTCCTCTGAGAATTGCTTTCATTAGTGACAAAAAGCAGATTAAAAACTTCCACCTATTTTTGTATAAGAGAAAAAAAGCAGTAAATAGAGACATCTGAATTATAACAAAATTTTTTTACTCATTGGTATCACCATGAAATAGTATTTTTACATGAAACTATAGGCATTGATTTGGTTTAAATTCAAGTGCTTAAAAATCACACTTGTATGTGTGAGATGCTATTTTGTACAACATCCAAAGGTAATGTTACATATTTAGAGACTAAGAACATTAACTCAAAGTTTGATAAAGAACATCTTTTTATTTTATCCCCAATGATCAGGGAGCAATTAAATAAAAATGGTCATTATTTACCTTGTAGTATTTTTATAATAGTCTACCCTCATGTTTTTCTTATCTCCTAGCCTGAACTCTAAAGGAGGTACTGTATGTTATTCATATTTTGATCTCTAGAGCATTTCACTAACACTGTGATACTGGGAATTGGAAATAGGAGCACTCAATCACTAAACCACATCCCCCTGCCCCAGCCTTTTTTGTATTCTAGAGACATGGTCTTGCTGAGTTGCTGGTGCCTCACTTTTGCTGAGGCTGGATTTGAACTCATGATTCCTCTGCTCAGCATTCCAAGTTGCTAAGATTAAAGGTATGCACCACTGCACCTGATATAACTGTGCTAATAAGAGCTAAAATAACCAAAAACTTGAGTAATTATAATCACTGTCTTTCAAGAATAGGAAACCTAGGTAAGTAACAAACTGTGTTCAAGCAAATACAAAAGAAGTGTACTTGTGAGCATATATGTAAGAAGATAATTCATCTTTTAGACAAAGATTGATGAATTACAAAGGCTCAATCAGGATAAAGGATATTTATGGTACAAAATAGCTGTTTCTATTTTCAATATTCGAAAGAGATCTGTTGAATTTCAGAAGCAAAGCACTAACTAGAATATATTTGGTCTCATAATAAAAGACTCTTGTTGTATTGTTGAGAGCCACAGCCAAAGGGGCCCCAGCAAACTTCCAGCTGCCAGCTGATGATTGGCTCACAGTGGCCCCAGCAACATCTAGCTGATTGGCTCCTCTGCGGTGATGTTCATTGGGCTGTTTCCCTGCCCTTCAGACTGCCAGCTGATGATTGGCTCACAGCGGCCCCAGCAACATCTAGCTGATTGGCTCCTCCACGGAGCTGCTCATTGGGAGACTTCTTTGGCTCTGCCCATGCAACCCAGCCAATCGGCCTCAAGAGCAGGAGGATTGTGGGAGGTGGAGAGGCTGGTGTGGGGGTGAGAGGCTTGTGGGAAGCCAGTGGTGGCAGTTGGGCTCTGAGGGTTTTTCCTGAGGAGCTGTTTTGTTTGGAGTTTGTAATTCTAAAAATAAAGTTAATTTCTTTTGACAAGTGGCTCCTGAATTGTGCCCAGCCAGACTGCGGCATTTGGTGGCCGCACGGGGAGCGACTGAGGGTAAGTAAACTGCTCGCCCCGAGGGCAGGGCAAGAGGCTGGGTAGCCATTCTAAGATTCTTCTTTTGTTTTGCTTCACTTTTGTTTTAAGTTGCCTGTCCCTGGAGATGAGTGAGAGGGAAGAAAAACTGCTCACATCTGAGGAAAAACTATTTGTGTCTGAGGAACAGATAGGGAGAAAGGCCGGATGCACATGTCAGGAGGATAGAAAGGCTATAATGAATTTTTGTTGTTCCATTTTTATCGCATTCTGTCTTGGTTTTGTTTGGCGTCATCTTGTTGGGTTGTTATTATAGTAGAAATATGGGATCAGAAATTAGTAAAAAACAAACTGAAAGACTGTTAAGTAAATTGTTAGAGGAAGGATGCATCCCAGTAAAATCAAGAGCAGTCAGGGCATACGTTGATACAATACAAAAATGTAGCCCATGGCTTTTTAAGGAGGAGTTGTTAGATATATCACAATGGAACCATCATGGTGAAGATTTAAAAAGAATAGAAAAGAACAACCCAGGGACTCTGCCAGTTGGCACATTGACATTGTGGGCGAACGTATCTGGTTTGCTTAGTCCAAAACCTTCAGTTCAGACAAAGGTAGAGGAAGGAGAAGACATATTGATTCAAGTAAAAGAGAAGGTCTCTCAAGTTAGTCAGAGGAAAAGATTCAAGTAAAAGAGAAGGTCTTTCGAACTAGTCAGACAGAGGAAGAAAGTGTAAAGCAGAAAAAGCCATCGGGGAAAAGTTACAACAGGAGACTGCTAATAACACCTTTCTGTCAGAGAGCGTAAGTGTCCAACCAACAGCACCACCTCTACAGGAGACTGCTACTAACAGCATTCTATCACCAGAGGGCATAAGTGTCCAATCAACAGCACCACCTCCATATGCTAGGAGGCTCCCAACCCCTGCAGTTGATAGTTGGGATCCTGAGACAGGATATCAAGTATTAACATGTCCTGTATTTGAGGTAGGAGGGCAGCGAATTTACCAGGGTTTAAATTTCAAAACAGTGAAGGAGCTAAAAGAGGCTGTAACAACCTATGGTCCTCAAGAACCCTTCACTGTAAGCTTGGTCGAATCCGTTAACAACTTGAACATGACGCCAGCAGATTGGGCTAAAATGTGTAAAGCTGTGCTAAATGGAGGTCAATACCTGTTATGGAAGGTTGCCAATGAGGAATTTTGCAAGGAGACAGCTAGGCGAAATGCAGCAGCTGGTTATCCTCAGAGAAATCTAGATATGTTGTTAGGAAAGGGACCTTATGAGGATCAGCAGCAACAAATTGCATATGATCCTGGCGTATACTCACAAATTGCTGCAGAGGCGATTAGGGCATGGAAGACTTTACAAGGACATGGAGGTTTACAAGGTCAATTATCTAAGGTAATACAAGGAGCTAATGAACCTTACGCCGAATTTGTAGATAGGCTTATTCAAACAGCTACCAGAGTTTTGGGGAATACAGAACAAGCAATGCCATTAATAAAACAACTGGCTTATGACCAAGCGAATCGTTGGTGCAGAGATATCATTAGACCATGGAAACATAAAGATTTAAACACATATATTAAATTATGTAGAGACATTAATGAACAAGAGCAAGTCATGGCAGCTGCAGTAAAACAGGCGTTAGATGCCAGAGACATTAATGAACAAGGGCAAATTGTGGCAGCTGCAGTAAAACAGGCTTTATATGCCAGGCAAAGAACACGCTACAATTGTCAACAAACAGTACATTTTAAAAGGAATTGCCCCATAGGAGGAGGGTTGAACAAAACTAGGTATCAAAGGAGTAGAATACTGGGTATTTGCCCACGATGCCATACAGGGAGACATTGGGCTAATGTATGCCGTTCTCAAACCACCATAGAGGGTACTCCATTATCAAAAAAAGAACAAGGACCAAGTGTTTATCCATGATATCGTGGAGAAAGGCATCGGGCTCCATTGCCAAAAAATGGACAGGGGGCCCAATGCGCCGGGGCCCCAAACCACAAATATACGGAGCACTGTAGAAACCCAGCAACCCCATCAGGGTAGTGCCCAGGACACATTGTCCATTAGATCCCTCATCAGACAAACCAGAGGGAGTGCAGGGTTGGACATCTGCGCCTCCGTCAGATCAGTATTACTCCAGAGATGGGAGTTCAAATCATTCCCAAGGGGTGAAAGAACCTCTTCCCAAAGGAACAATAGGCTTATTATTGGGACGCAGCTCTTCTACTCTAAAAGGACTTATGATAAGTCCTGAGGTAATTGATCCCGATTATGAAGGTGAAATAAAAATTATAGCCAGTTCTCCAAAGGGTATATCAGTAATTTCACCAGGAGATAGAATAGCACAGTTACTAATAATACCAAGCATACATGATAAATTTTCCAGTCATGCTGTAGAAAGAGGTTCCAAGGGATTAGGCTCCACAGGTGTAGATTGGGCTATGCTTTCTTTGAATTTAGATTCTCGCCCAATGCTAAAACTAAATATTCAAGGACATGAATTTAATGGGCTACTGGATACAGGTGCAGACCTTAGCATCATCTCTCGTCAAGAATGGCCAAAACATTGGCCATTACAACAAGCCACTCAAACGCTTCGAGGCCTAGGAGTGGCGACTAATCCCGATAGAAGTGCAATGGTATTAGATTGGAAGGATCCTGAAGGATGTGAAGGAACTATACAGCCATATGTATTGGATCATCTTCCCATAAATTTATGGGGATGAGATGTCCTAGATCAATTAGGTTTGACATTAACAAATAACATCAATCAAAATGCACTCACTATTATGGCTAGACAAGGTTTTAGGAAAGGAAAAAGATTAGAAAAACAAGAACAAAGTATAGCAGCACCAATACAAATAGATCAAGGAACAGACAGACATGGGTTGGATTTTCACAAAGGGCCACTGAGACAATAAAAATTACATGGAAATCAGAAAGACCAGTATGGGTTCCTCAGTGGCCCTTGACTAAAGAAAAGATAAAAGCAGCCCATGATCTGGTCAAACAACAATTAGTGGAAGGACATATACAACCTTCTGTATCCCATTTTTGTCATCAAAAAGAAATCTGGTAAATGGAGATGATTGCAAGATTTAAGAGCCATTAATAATGAGATGGTTATTATGGGACCTGCTCAATTGGGGATTCCTCAATTGTCTGCTTTGCCAAAAACTTGGTATGTTTTAGTTATAGATATTAAAGATTGTTTTTTTTTTCAATTCCAATTCATCCTGAGGATAGTCCACGTTTTGCATTTACTATCCCTGCACTGAATCATGAAGGTCCTGATCAGAGATATGAATGGAAAGTACTCCCTCAAGGGATGACTAAACAGCCCAACTATGTGTCAAATTTATGTTAACAAAGTAACCCAGCCACTTAGAAATCAAAATCCTGAACTACAAATATTTCACTATATGGATGATGTATTATTAGCACACAAAGCTAAAAACACACTGCTAGAATGTTATGCCACACTTACAAACTTATTAAAAAATTATAATCTAGAGATAGCAATAGATAAAGTACAATTAAATTTTCCAATTATTAGAACTACACATGCCAAACAAAACAGCTCCTCAGGAAAACCCCTCAGAGCCCAATTGCCACCACCGGCTTCCCACAAGCCTCTCACCCCCACACCAGCCTCTCCCCCTCCCACAATCCTCCTGCTCTTGAGGCCGATTGGCTTGGTCACGTGGGCGGAGCCAAAGAAGTCCCCCAATGAGCAGCTCCGTGGTCTGAAAGGGCAGGGAAACAGCCCAATGAGCATCACCGCAGAGGAGTCAATCAGCTAGATGTTGCTGGGGTTGCTGTGAGCCAATCATCAGCTGGCAGTCTGAAGGGCGGGGAAACAGCCCAATGAGCATCACTGCAGAGAAGCCAATCAGCTAGATGTTGCTGGGGCCGCAGTGAGCCAATCATCAGCTGGCAGCTGGAAGTTTGCTGGGGCCCCTTTGGCTGTGGCTCTCAACACAGTAACCCCCTCATTACAACCTCCTCTAGGTCACACTCATTTGTCTCTATGCCTTGACATAGTGTGTCAAGGATGTACAAACTGTCAGGGAACAGAAAATATTATTTTAGACTTTGCAGGCTATTAGATTACTGTTGTAATCAGTCAATTTTGCCATCCTATGAAAGCCACCATCGACCCTGTGTAAATGAATGGATGTGGCTGTGTGAATAAAACTTTATTTACATTAGCAGGTGGTAGGCCAGGTTTGCAATGCCTGTATCATATGTTTATCTTTGTGGTGGCTTCGACAGAACCAGAATGCTTTTTTCAATATCTATTTTATTATCGCCCTTTCCCAGATCATGAAGTTCTATTTTGTTTTTTGAGCTCATACAGACCTAGGATAATGTTTTGCTGATCAGTTCTATTTTTTTTTTTTTTTGACTATAGCGTTTTTAAACATTGCAATGGAGATTTCACCTGTAAAAAGTTATAAGGCCTTTACTATTATGTTATGTGTTGTATGTATTATATTATGTGTGCACACTTGTATTTTGTGTTATATATTTGAATGTACGTATGTCCATATATCATATATGATGAGTGCTCATGAAAAAATGGATCCAAATATTTTTTTTATTCACGTGATTTAAATGGTGTAATTTAAATTGGGTAAATAACTGTTAAGAATTGTTTTACTATGTAAACAAAAAAGGAGGTTAACAGATCTGTTTGTTTACTTTCACCTTTCCGTTTCATTATATTTAATAATTCTCTTCAAAATAATGTAAATTGTTAAGAAAATTGTTTTCTTTTAGTGCCTTCTGGAATGTTACACAATTTTTTCTTTAGCCATTATTGCCAGAATTCCTATCTTCATCCCAGTGCTGGTGAAGACAAAGATAAAACTAATCTACAGTTTCTGCAATAGCCATCACTGAACTGCTTGCAGAACTTGCCTAAACTATGTGTCACTTGTATGCATTGTGAACTCACTTGTATGCATTGTGAACTATCTGTTGGTGCAGCGACTTGTGGTAGTGTTGGGGTATTTTTGCTAATGATGTCATCAGTGGTACAATTTTCCCAAAAGGAGCCGTCAACTGGCTTGGTATATCTTCCTCCCTTCTGCTTGTCATGATTGTTCAGCTAAAATTTGGAGGCCAACAGAGGTGAGGCAAAGAACCTCAACCCCCCGCTGGTACCTCTCCGAAGGTGTGGCTGTATACTGGACCGGTAGTCAATGACAGGTAAGATCCAATTACAATGGTACCAACCTAAGACAGGAGGCTGACACCCTGAGGTCAGCTCATCCAAAGACGGGTAAGGACCATATGTAGTATTGGACACCCTAAGGCAGGCGCGGTCCCCAGGCCACATGCTTGTTTTTTAAACAGACAGGGGGAGATGTTGAGAGCCACAGCCAAAGGGGTCCCAGCAAATTTCCAGGTGCCAGCAAACTTCCAGCTGCCGGCTGATGATTGGCTCACAGTGGCCCCAGCAACATCTAGCTGATTGGCTCCTCTACGGTGATGTTCATTGGGCTGTTTCCCTGCCCTTCAGACTGCCAGCTGATGATTGGTTCACAGCGGCCCCAGCAACATCTAGCTGATTGGCTCCTCCACGGAGCTGCTCATTGGGAGACTTCTTTGGCTCTGCCCATGCAACCCAGCCAATCGGCCTCAAGAGCAGGAGGATTGTGGGAGGTGGAGAGGCTGGTGTGGGGGTGAGAGGCTTGTGGGAAGCCGGTGGTGGCAGCTGGGCTCTGAGGGTTTTTTCCTGAGGAGCTGTTTTGTTTGGCGTTTGTAGTTCTAAAAATAAAGTTAATTTCTTTTGACAAGTGGCTCCTGAATTGTCCCCAGCCAGATTGCGGCATTGTATATAAGATATAGAAAATCATTGGATTTAATTAATTTATCTCAGAATTACAGATACTCAAGTTTTAAGAATGTGTCTTCAATTTCAAGTGGTTCTCTAACTTCTGGTTGATTTCCCCAACAATAACTCATTACTTGAAGTCATATTAGAGTAGCTCTGTTAAATTCCATAATTTATAAGGTTTTTCATTACTATCTATAAGCTGTAACAATAGTCTAGTGGCCTGAGTTAAAAATTTGGTATCTCCGGTTTGTCACTGTTCTCCACTTCATTAACTGTCTTGTTATTATACTTGTTACATACTTTTCAACCTCTCCTTTTTCTTTTGCATTTTTAGGGCTACCGTATAGTCTAGTCTCTTCATTAACAAAACATGTCTTAAGAACATTCCAACCATCTCCCAATGGATCATTTTGCTTTCTATCTAAATACTCTCAAATTTTCAATCACTTTTCTCTTTGAAATGTGTATCTTGGTCTTTTGTTCAAAAACTTACAGTGAGTTTTAATTTTTCAGAATAAATAATAAATGCTTTTCAATGAATCATGATGATTTGTGAGATACATTCAGCCTATCCTTAAAAGACTTTTAAGAATTTGTAGTCTATTTTTTAGGTCCAGGGGATTGACTGCTCAACTTTACTAAAAACTCTAGTATTTCTTCAATTCATAGAGTGTTTTCAAAGCCTAATGGATGTTCTATAAATCTCCAACCTTAGCCATTTGACAGTTGGAAGTCAGCACAATCTTCAGAGATTTAATTTTTAATAAGTCTGTATGGTCATAACATGCCAAAGTTAGAAGAAAATGACTTTCCTCACTGTTTTTGTATACATTTGTATATATTTTCAGTTTCATATTCATTGTATCTGTGTCATAATTATTGTATAAATGTTTATAATCTGTCACCTACAAGTAAAATGTAAGATCCTTAAAAGTACCCAGCACACATTTGTTTCTATACATCTTTCAACAGAAAAATGAACAAATACAAATTAAATATCCCTTACAGATATTAGAAATTTGAGATTTTGGAATATTTGCATATACCTAAAGATACCTTCGGCCCAAGTCTAAATGCAAAATTCATTTATATCTTAGATACTCACTACACATACAGACAAAAAGCAATGCTATACACTATTTTACTGTGCCCATGTTTTTACTAAAGCCCTTAATGTTAAGTATGGGATTTTCCACATGTGACATCATGTCAATATTCATAAAATTTAAAATTTGGATAATTTCAGATTTTGGATTAGGGCTATCCACTTATATATGGACTTAATACTGTCTTCCAGGAATAAATATGGCTTGTTGATATCTATACTCTTTCTATGCATTCTTTGTACTTTAAAATCTGAGATGATTATTATCTGCTAAGCATCTATTACATGAATGTGTTTGTAGGAGATTTCCAAGTTAATACATGTATCACTGAAATGTTTTACCTTCAGATAAGAATTTATAATGGTAGCCATAATAGCTGGTTCCAGTAAAAATCATTACAAAAAGGTCTAGGCAAATTTGTAAATAAGAAAAAGAGAAGAGTGGGGAGGTGATGAAAGGGGAAAGGAGGAACAGACAACAGAATTTAGAAAAGCCAAAACAAAACAACAAAAATCAGAACAATTTACTTACCTCGCAGATGCTACAGTAATGAGCTGGTTCATTTTTTGTCCGCCCATGCCATAAAATCTCTTTTCCTGCTGCAACAAGAGCTTCTCTCAATGACTGACACTGCTTTAGAATTTTCAGAAGACAATACCTAACATGGAGAAAAATTGTGAGAGCAATATTATATCAAAAAATAATATGACGATTAAATTATATAAACTAATATACAAAATAAGTCTATTATCAAACAAATGAGAATGATTCAATTATGGCAGAGAACAATGATTGAAAGAAAAGATTTTGGGTAAAGATTAATTAAACATTATGTTTAAGACTTAATGCTTTGGCTAATCTTATTCACAGATAATAATTTTTGAATATCAAATAGCTTAAAAAATACTAAAAAAAAAGGTAGTATTGATGTTTCCTCAAGTTTTTAGTTTTGTGTATTTTAGTATAACAAGAATTCAATATAAAAAAACCTAAACCCCTCAATTAAGTACTCAAACGTCAGGATGGAAACAGACACTGGGTTGGACACAACTTGGGCTGATTTTTTTTTTAAGTATTTATTTTTTAGTTTTAGATGGACACAATATCTTTATTTTTTATTTTTATGTTATGCTGAGGATTGAACCCAGTGCCCTGCGCATGCCAGGCAAGCGCACTACCGCATGAGCCACATCCCTAGCCCTTTAGGATGATTCTTTACTGACTCTTCCTGATAAGAGTGTGTTTATCACTATAGTTTTTTTTTTTTTTTTTGGTTGTTGATAGACCTTTTATGTTCTTTATTTATGCATGCAGTGCTGAGAATCAAACCCAGTGCCTCACACATGCTAGGCAAGTGCTCTACCACGGAGCCACAACCCCAGCCCTGTCACCAGAATCTTATTAGATGATAAGCAAATTAAAGAAGCAAGAGATGTCCTGCCTTCTCCATGTGGAAAAAGTAACCCTATACGTAGTAATAACTATGTGAACAATAAACTTTCCACCACCTGTTAACCCAGAATTGTGTTCACTTGGAGTAATAATACAGGGCTGCATTTATGCTTAAGCATATGCTCTATTCACTAAATTACAGTCCCAGTAAAAAATTTTTATTTTATTCTTCAACATTGGTATGAGAGTAATATTTCAAAAAAATTGAGATAATTACTTCACTGTAGTTTTGATTTGTATTTCTCTGATAGTGATTTTTTCCATATATTTATTTCAGATATTGGTCATCTGTATGTCTTCTTTTGAGAAATATGAATTTAGATATATGGCCCATTCTTCAATGAAGTCATCTAATTTTGCTATCGAATGTTTTTAGGTTCCTTGTCCAAAAATATCTTGCCTACTCTAATGTCTTAAAGCATTTCCTTGTTTCTGCTAGAAGTATGATAGCACCCAGTCTCACATTTGAGATTTGAGTCTTTAATCCACTTTGAGTTGTTTTTTGTAACCGGTTAAGAGACCAGGGTCCAATGTCATTCTTTTCCATGTGGATATCCAATTTTCTCAGCAACATTTATTGAAAAGACAGTCTTTTTACTGATGAATATTCTTATTAGCACCTTTGTTGAAAATCATTTGGCTATAAGTTGGAATATTTTGGGGCACTCAATTCATGTACTGAGAGAACAATCTTGTCTTGTAGCTATTAAAAAAAAAAAAGATAACAAATTTTGGTGAGAATGTGGAGAAAAGAGAACCCTTGGCAGGAAAGTGATCGACTAAAGCCATTATGAAAAACAATATGGAGGTTTTCTAAAAATCAATTGAAAATTTAAAACAGAACTATTGTAGGACCCAACAATCCATCACCCAGATAAATCCAAAGGAAATAAAATCAATCTGTTAAGGAGATATCTGTACTCCAAGGTTTACTATGGCACTACTCACAAAAGCCAAGAAAGGGAAATAACCTATTCATCAACTGATGATTGGATGAGGAAAATGTGGTTGATATACACACAATGGAATATTACTATTCAGCAATAAAAAAAGAATTTCTGAAATCCTGTCATTGTGGCAACAAGGATAGAACTATACATTCTTTTGTTAAGTGAGATAAGCCAGGTACATAAAGACAAAGACCACATGATCTCACTTGTGTTGGAATATTAAAAAGTCGATTTCATCAGAGTAGAACAGTGGTTATCAGAGGCTGAGCAGAGTAAAAAGGAGGTAGAGAAGGGAAAAAAGTAGATTAATGCATAGCAAGTTACAATTAGGAGCAAAAAGTTCTGGTATGTCACAGTTGGTGAATATATTTAACAATACTCAACTTACACAAATACTATAAGAAGGACTTCGAAAGTTTTCACCATAAATAAATAAATAATGTTTGAGAAGACAGTATATTTAACCTGATTTAAACAAGCAATGTACACATTGACTCATCACATAGTGATACATAAAAACAAAAATTGAATATATCAGAAGAATACTAAGAGTAAATTTAATGTAAAAAAATAAATACTAAAAAAAAGTCTGGAATAGCTGCTGCTTCTGCTGCTTCTTAATCATTAGAATCAATCATGATTAACATGAACTTAACAAACTGCATTATCTTGTGGAAGGATATAAGATCCCTGAGAATACAAGGGGATAGAACTTGATTATTTATGTACCTTATAAATAGATCAGTAAGGATGTACTTCTTGCTTGTCTGCTAAAGTGAAAGTATGGTGAAAAAGCAATGTTTAGTACTGCCTGTATAATAAATACCAAATGATGATTTTTCTCAAGCATATGGTACTGCAACTGCAACTGGAGTCACCATTTAGTCAAGTTTACAACCAACTGTGGCCATCCTGTCTTTTGCAAAGTGTGCAATCACCCACACCCGGCATCTTTCAAATCCTAAATGGTGGCATCTCTGCAAATCCTTCAGGAATGCAGTATTGATTTTTGCTATTTTTTTTTCCATAGGTAGAGGGAGTTCTAGGCAATTGCATTTTACCTTCCTGTACAAAATCATCTTCCCCGTACAGTTGAAGACCAAAAGGAGGAAAGTAGGTCTATTTCACTCATATATTCAGTATAAATTCAGTGACCCACTAGGTTCACCTTGATATGGAACTGAACTAATACTATATTGGTCTTATGGTCTCCATGATCCTCTCTCTGACTAGTAAACCAAAATATTCTTTTTGTCTCCTAGAATTCAGAGACAGTGCCTAATAAAGCCAAGGTATGAATATTTCTTTTTCCCTAATGCTAAGTCTGTAGGCCTCGATGGTAGAGACAGGGAGAAAAAAATTAACAGTATAAATACTTGGCAATACAGTAAGAGTACATCTTTATATTGATCCAGCACTGGTGCAAGTCAAAAAATTGACTGCACTGATAATGCTATTTTTGAGTTGAAATACAGTTTGTGGGCTGGGGTTGTAGCTCAGCAGTAGAATACTGACCTAGCATGTGTGAGGCCCTGGGTTTGATCCTCAACACCACATAAAAATAAATAAATAAAATAAAGGCATTGTATCCAACTAAAAAAAATAAGTACAAAAAAAAAAAAGAGAGAGTTGTGTTCACTTGAAATAGTGCTCTTCCACTTAAACAAAAAAAAAAAAAAAAAAAAAAAAGAGAGATTTGGCAGAAGTTCTATATATTTCGTTTCCAGAAACACCATGATCAGCTGGTGAATTACATAGGTCTCTGTAATTATAATAATCCTATGCTCTTCTATTTTTGATGATTAAGTGCCTCCACTTGACCCATTTCCCTAGCATCCTATTCACCCCATTCTGTTTAGTTTCACAATTCAGGATCTAAAGAAAGAAATAATCACTGAATTTTTCCATGATGTTGGGAATCTTCTCTCAATTTTGCTACTCATGCTAACATCCTAATCTGTTGAGAGCCACAGCCGAAGGGGCCCCAGCAAACTTCCAGCTGCCGGCTGATGATTGGCTCACAGCGGCCCCAGCAACATCTAGCTTATTGGCTCCTCTGTGGTGATGTTCATTGGAGATGCTCATTGAGCTTTTTCCCCACCCTTTCAGACTGCCAGCTGATGATTGGCTCACAGCGGCCCTAGCAATATCCAGCTGATTGGCTCCTCTGCGGTGATGCTCATTGGGCTGTTTCCCTGCCCTTTCAGACCACGGAGCTGCTCATTGGGGGACTTTTTTGGCTCCGCCTACGCGACCCAGCCAATCAGCCTCAAGAGCAGGAGGATATTGGGAGGGGGTGAGGCTTGTGGTTGGGGGAGAGGCTTGTGGGAAGCCGGTGGTGGCAGTTGGGCTCTGAGGGTTTTTCCTGAGGAGCTGTTTGTTTGGCGTGTGTGGTTCTAAAAATAAAGTTCGTTTCTTTTGACATGAGGCTCCTGAATCATACCCAGCCAGACTGTGGCATTTGGTGGCTCCCACAGGGAGCGACTGAGGGTAAGTGATAAGGTAAATTACTCGCCCCTGAGGGCAAGGCCAGAGGATGGGTAGCCATTTTAAGATTCTTCTTTTGTTTTGCTTCACTTTTGTTTTAAGTTGCCTGTCCCTGGAGATGAGTGAGACGGAAGAAAAACCGCTCACATCTGAGGAAAAACTATTTACGTCTGAGGAACAGAGAGAGAGAAAGGATGGATGCACATGTCAGGAGGATAGAAAGGCTATAATGGGCACTAATCTCCCCCATGTATTTAATTTTTTTCCTCTAAAGTACACTATGATGAATCTGGAATTTCAGGTTACTTACTGTGGGGCACATTTCAGGCAATAAATGAAACAAACTAGAAACTCTGACAAGTCCAAGATTGAGAAGCCAACATCTCATGAGAGGATCTTGCAAAATCCCACAGCAAAGTAGGAATAAATGCATGTAAATGTAAGAGAGGGCTAAACTTACTTTGAAAACTGGATCTATTGCTCCATCACACATTCTCTGCCATGATGTTCAGTATTACCTCAGGCCCAAAATTATGGAGTTAAGTCACCATGAACTGAAACTGCTGATATTATGGCCCAAAATAAACTATTACTCTTGTAAATTGATATATGTCAGGTATTTTATCATAGTAACAGACAACTGACTTATACAATAACTCCTGAGACAATAAACCCACTCTCACATTCACTTCTTAAAGGTCCTACTTTGCAATTCTGTTGCATGGGGATTAAGTTTCCAACACATATATTTTGAGACACATTAAAGGAAGAGGAAATTGAAATGTTTCACAGATAATAATCATTTTTTGCTCAATTCTTCTGATTTAAATGTTAATCTCAATTTAAAAAGTGCTTTTATTGAAACGTCTAGTGTTTATCTAGGTTTTGCTGCCTTGACAAAATGATTCAAAATTAACTATTATATATCATCAATAAGACATAACAAATATGATCATATGGTATTTCACAACAGAAATACCAAGTATATACAAAGGTTAACAATTAATGGGAGAAAAAGAAATTTCTTAAATAAGAGTTGAGAGACTTCCAATAGTAGATGTAACTAGATCAAATGAAACAATCAAATAAAGGGCTATAAACACTTCTATTAAGAAACAGTTTACAAAACAATAACCTAATTCTACACCTAGAAAGTAGAGAAATGGCAAATTAAACTAAATCTGTCATAAGGAAAGAAATAAACATTAAATTTAAGACCGAGGGAAATCAAAAACAAAAACATTGACATAGTTTTGGGCAGAATAATTAACAAAGTGGGAGTCTCAAATTATTAAAATTGGAAATGAAAGTAGAAACACTGTTATACAATTATTGAAATAAAAAGGATTACAACAGAATGTTAAGAACATTAATATACCCATTAATCAGATAATCCAGGTGAAGTAAATTCCTAGAAATGTTAAGTTTCAAATGAAGGCATATCAAATAAAATACTGCATAAGTAATCATGCACTTACCTACAACAAACATCAACATAACATTGGAAGAGTTTAACAACGTCGTTATCAAAGACAGTACATGAATGCAAGAGGGGTTAATTAATTTCCCAAATACCAGAAATAAATGACTTCACTAATGCATCCTACTAAACAAATTGTTTATTTCCAAACTCAATCTATGAAGGTGAAATTACTATATCAAAGCAACTAAAGGTATCACACAGAAATTGCAGACCAACATTCTTTATAAATATGCAAAGATCCTCAAAAAATCTGACTCCTACAATGTGACTCCTGTAACACATTAGAAGAAATATACATCGTGAATTCTTGTCCTAAGAATTCAAAGGTATTTCAAAATGTGAAAACAAACCAATGTAATTATGTTTTGAAGGAAAAATAAACTTGACATCATTTCAATCAATGCTGAGCAAGAATCTGACAAATGCTGTCTAAATTGATGCAAAAGGGAAGTTCCTAAAAAACAAAACAAAAAGACATATATGAAAATCCACACTTCATATCACACTAAAACTTTTAGCTGTAAGATGAGGAATAAATTGAGGATGGCACTTTGACCACATTTTTCTTTATCATTAATGAAGTTAGGACTAACCACAGCATGTAACCGGGAGAAAGAAATTAAAAGCATCCAAATTAGAAAGGGATTAAAAAGTTATCACTTCACAGATGACTAATCTTATTTTAAAAAAATCCCCAAGAACATAGATTGTATATATATTGAAGTTATATATATTTAAGTTGCAAGCTGGGCATGCCTGTAATCCCAACATCTCAGTAGCCTAAGGGAGGAGGACTGGGGGTTCAAAGCCATCCTCAGCAACTCAGCAAAATCCTGTCTCAAGTAAAATATTTTAAAAAGGGCTGGGGATGTGGCCTCAGTGGTTAAGCAACATTGAGTTCAATCTGTAGTACCCTCTCGCCCTGCAAAAAAACACAATTGCAGAACACATATCATAATGGAAAATTCAATCGTATTCTACATATAAAAAATGAACAAGCGTGGAGGCTGTAGCTCTGTGGTACAGCACTTGCCTGGCATGTGTGAGGCACTGGATTCAATTCTCAGCCCAGCATGTAAGTAAATGAATAAAATAAAAAGGTTATCAACATCTAAAAAAAAATATTAAAAAAACCAGTGATTCTCAGCACATTGATTATTTTGACTAAAATAATGATTTTTTAAAAATTCAGTAGTCACAAAACTTGTATTAAAACATGTCCAGAGCCTGGGAAGATAGCTCAGTTGGTAAAGTGCTTGCCTTGCATGCATAAAGCCCTGGGTTTAATCTCTAGTATCATCAAACAAACAAAAAAATAACATTCAGGATCTTTATTGTTTATTGTTATTATCTTCCACATGTAATATGAATTGAACAGTACACTTTTGAACACACTGCACTTTGAAGAAATTGAGATAGCAAGAAAAAAATTTAAAAATTCCTAGAATCTAATGAAAATAGAAGCAACATTTCAGATTATGTGGGATACAACAAAAGCAGTACTAAAGATGGACTTTACAACAATGATTGTCTGTATTACAATAAAGAGATATCAAATAAATAGCATAAGGCAATTCAAACCCATGGAAAAAGAACAAACAAACCACCAAATTAGTGGAAGGAAACAAATGATAAAGATTGCAGCAAGCAAGGCAGATGGAAGGCCCGGCCCTCGTTTGGCTCAGACGGAAGGCCCGGCCTGTAGCGCTCGCTCTGCAAGGTGCAGAGGGAAGGCATGCAGAACAGAGGCTTTGCTTACAGGTCACCAGATCAAGCTCTGGACACAGCACAAGGTAACCCCAACTCCCCCCACCTCACCAAACACCCTATGTGGGTAATAGACAGAATCCATCTTGGAAAACCTTACTTGCCATCTATTGGTGGGTATGGCCACCAGCATGGTTCGGCGGCTGATCAGAGACAACAGTCATACAGAGCTGGAAAGAAACGTGAGTAATATGAAAATACAAGGAAAGAAAGGACTACAAACAATGCTGGACAAGTTAATATTAGAAGAGGAATGTCAGATAAAGATTTCAGTATATGCATGGTTCAGATGACATAAGTCTTAATGAAGACATTAGACAGCAAATGCAGACAATGAAAAATTCACTTTGACAATGAATTACATAAACAAATCCAAGAAGCAAAAGATCAACTTTACAGGGAGATAGAGGTTATTAAAACAACAGCAACAGCAACAAAAAAAAAAACCAAACAGAAATCCTGGAAATGAAGGAAATTATAAATCAAATTAAAAACTCAAATGAGAGTATCATCAGTAGAGTAGACCAATTAGAGGTCAGAAGTCAGACAATGAAGACAAAATATATCATCTTGAAAACAGCCTAAACAACTCAGAAAAACTGATAAGAAACCATGAACAGTACATCCAAGAAATCTGGGATACCATAAAAAGACCAATTTAAGGGTTATTGGGATAGAGGAAGGTATAGAGGTCCAAATCAAAGGAATGAGCAATCTGTTCAATGAAATAATTTTAGAAAACTTTCCAGACATGAGAATGAAAGAATGAAATAATGAAGACATGAAGAATGAGACGGAAATCCAAATCCTAGAAGCCTACAGGACGCCGAATGTAAAAAACCCCAAGAGACCCATTGTAATGAAAATGTCCAACATACAGAACAAGGAGAGAACTTTAAAAGCTACAAGAGAAAGGAGACAGATTACATTTAAGGGTAAACCAATTAGGTTAAATGGCTGATTTTTCATCATAGACACTGAAAACTAGAAGATCCAGGAACAACATATTTCAAACGCTGAAAGATAATGGGTTCCAACCAAGAATCTTGTATCCAGCAAAATTAAGCTTCAGGTTTGACAATGAAATAAAAACCTTCCACATAAACAAAAGTTAAAAGAATTCGAAGCTAGAAAACCGGCTCTGCAAAGCATCTTGGGCAAAACATTACACGAAGAGGAAATGAAAAACAACAACGAAAATCAACAGTGGGAGACACTACAGTAAGGAAAAAAAAACTTAATCAAAGAGGAAAAACAAATCAAGTTAAATAACAAAAATAAACAAACATGGCTGGAAGTACAAACCATATCTCAATAGTAACCCTAAATGTTAATGGCATAAACTCACCAATCAAAAGTCATAGGTAGCAGACTGGATTATAAAAACAGATCCAACAATATGCTGCCTACAGGAGACTCATCTGATAGGAAAAGACATACACAGACTGAGGGTGAAAGGTTGGGAAAAATCATACCACTCACATGGACCTCGGAAGCAAGCAGGGGTGTCCATACTCATATCAAATAAAATAGACTTCAAGCCAAAGTTAATCATAAGGGATAAAGAAGGACACTACATACTGCTAAAGGGAACCATTCATCAACAAGACATAACAATCATTAATATATATGCCCCAAACAATGGTGCAGCTATGTTCATCAAGCAAACTCTTCTCAAGTTCAAGAGACAAATGGACCACAACACAATAATCATGGGAGATTTTAACACACCTCTCTCACCACTGGGCAGATCTTCCCAACAAAAATTGAATTAAGAAACTATAGACTTCAATAACACAATAACTTAGACTTAATCAAATGGATATACTTTTTTCTCAGCAGCTCATGGATCCTTCTCAAAAAAAGACCATATATTATGCCATAGGGCAACTCTTAGCAAAAATAAAGGAGTAGAGATATTACCATTCATTTTATCTAATCATAATGGAATGAAATTGGAAATCAACAATTAAAATAAGGAAGAAAAATTCCTACATCACTTGGAGAATGAATAATATGCTACTGAATGAATAATGGGTTACAGAAGACATCAAAGAGGAAATTAAAAAATTCTTAGAGATAAATGAAAACACAGGCACAACATATCATATGAAAGCAGTACTAAGAGGAAAATTCATTGCATGGAGTTCATTCCTCAAAAAAAGAAAGAGCCAACAAATAAATGATCTCACACTACATCTTAAAGCCCTAAAAAAAGAAGAGCATTATCAGTAGCAAATGCAGTAGAAAGTAAGAAATAACCAAAATCAGAGCTGAAATCAATGAAATCGAAATAAAAGAAACTGAAAAAACTGACAAAACTAAAAGTTGGTTCTTTGAAAAAATAAATAAGATTGACAGACCCTTAGCCAGGCTAAGGAAAGAGAGAACCCAAATTACTAGCATACGGGATGAAAAAGGCAATATTACAACAGACATCTACAGAAACACAGAAGATAATTATAAATTATTTTGAAATCTTATATTCCAATAAAATAGAAGACAGTGAAGTCATAGATAAATTCCTTAAGTCTTATGATCTGCCCAGATTGAGTCAGGAAGACATACACAAACTTAAACAGATCAATATCATGTAAGAAATAGAAGAAGCAATCAAAAGATGATCAATCAAGAAAAGCCCAGGACCAGATGGATATACTGCAGAGTTTTACAAGACTTTTAAAGAAAAACTAATACCAATACTCTTCAAACTATTTCAGGAAATAGAAAAAGAGGGAAAACTTCCAAATTCATTCTGTGAGGCCAATATCACCCTGATTCCAAAACCAGACAAAGACACTTCAAAGAAAGAAAATTTCAGACCAATATCTCTAAGAGAATATAGATGCAAAAATCCTCAATAAAATTCTGGCAAATCAGATACAAAAACGTATCAAAAAGATCATACACCATGATCAAGTGGGTTTCATCCCCACGGAAATCAATAAATGTAATTCACCACTTAAGATAAGAACCATATGATCATCTCACTAGACGCAGAAAAAGCATTCGACAAAATACAGCATCCCTTTACGTTTAAAACATTAGGAAAAATTAGGGATAACAGGAACTTACCTAAACATTGTAAAAGCTATCTACGCTATGCCTGAGGCCAGCATCATTCTAACAGAGATAAACTGAAGGCATTCCCTCTAAAATCTGGAACAAGACAGGGATGTCCTACTCTTACCACTTCTATTCAACACAGTTCTTGAAACACTAGCCAGAGCCATTAGAGAGACGAAAGAAATTAAAGGCATAAATATAAGCAAGAAAAGAAGAACTTAAAACTAGCACTGTTTGCTGATGATATGATCCTATACCCTGCAGATCCAAAAAGTTCTACCAAGAAACCTCTAGAACTAGTAATTGAATTCAGCAAAGTAGCAGGATATAAAATCAATACCCCTAAATCAAAGGCATTCCGGTGTATCAGTGACAAATTCTCTGAAATGGAAATGAGGAAAACTACCCCATTCAAAATATCCTCAAAAAAGAAAAAAATACTTGGGAATCAACTTAACAAAAGAGGTGAAAGATATTTACAATGAAAACCAGAACCCTGATGAGAGAAATAGAAGAAGATCTTAGAAGATGGAAAAATATACCTTGCTCAAGGATAGGCAGAATTAATATTAAAATAGCCATATTACCAAAAGCACTCTACAAATTCAATGAGATTCTGATCAAAATCCCAAGGGCATTCCTCACAGAAACAGCAAAAGCAATTATAAAATTCATCTGGAAAAATAAGAGACCCAGAATAGCTAAAGCAATTCTAAGCAGGAAGAGTGAAACGGGTGATATTGCTATACCAGATCTTAAACTATACTACAGAGCAATAATAACAAAAACAGCATGGTACTGGCACCAAAACAGGCTGGTAGACCAATGATACAGAATAAAGGACACAGAGACCAACCACAAAATTACAACTACCTTATATTAGACAAAGGTGCTAAAAGCATGCAATGGAGAAAGGATAGCATCTTCAACAAATGGTGCTGGGAGAACTGGGAATCCACATGCAACAAAATGAATCTGAATCCCCATCCCTCACCATGCACAAAAGTTAACTCAAAAAAGATAAAACCTAGGAATCAAACCAGAGCCTCTTCATCTAGATAGAAGAAAAAATAGGCCCTAATCTCAATCACGTGTGGTTAGGCCCCAAGTTCCTTAGTAAGACACCTACAGCACAAGAATTAAAACCAAGAATCAACAAATGGGATGGATTTTTCTCAGAAAGAGAAATAATAATACGTGAAGTGAATAGCGAGCCTACATCCTGCGAACAAATTATTACCCTTCACAATCATAGAGCTCTAATCTCTAGGATATACAAAGAATTCAAGAAGTTAAACAAGGAAAAAACAAATAACCCATTCAACAAATGGGCCAAGGACCTGAACAGACACTTCTCAGAAGAGGATATACAATCAAACAACAAATTCATGAAAAAATGCTCATTATTGCTAGCAATCAGAGAAATGCAAATTAAAACTACTCTAAGATACCATCTCACTCCAGTAAAAATGGCAGCCATTATGAAGCCATTATGAAGTCTCACTCCAGTAAAAATGGCAGCTGACGAGGATGAGGGGGAAAAGGTACACTCATATATTGCTGGTACGATTGCAAATTGGTGCAGTAAATTTGGAAAGCAGTGTGGAGATTCCTTGGAAAATGGGAATGGAACCACCAAATGACCCAGCTATTCCTCTTCTCGGAGTATACTCAAAAGACCTAAAAAGGGTATACTACAGGGACACAGCCACACCAAAGTTTATAGCAGCACAATTCACAATAGCTAGACTGTGGAGCCAACCTAGATGTCCTTCAATGGATGAATGGATTAAAAAATGTGGTCTTTATACACAATGGAATATTACTCAGCACTAAAAAAGAACAAGATTATGGCATTTGCAGGGAAATGGATGGCATTAGAGTAGATTATACTAAGTGAAGTTAGCCAATCCCCAAAAAACAAATGTTGAATGTCTTCTCTGATATAAGGGAGGTGACACAAAATGGGGTAGGGAGGAAGAGCATGAGAAGAAAATTACCTTTAGACAGGGAAGAGAGGTTGGAGGGAAAGGGAGGGAGAATGGGAATTGCATGGAAGATGGAAGGAGACCCCCTTCTTTATACAGAATACAGGATGATGATGTGAGGGGAAAAAACATAAGAAGGGGTCACATTAGATTGGGAAGAGAGAGGGATGGGAGGGGAGGGGAGGAGAAGGGGGAATGGAAAGACAGCAGAATAAAACAGACATTATCATTGCTGTGGGTATATACATGACTTCATGACCAATGTGATTCTGCAATCTGTACACTCAGAAAAATGAGAAATTACACCCCATCTGATTCAAATGTATGATATGTCAAGATCATTGTACTGTCATGTGTAGCCAATTAAAACAAATAAAATGAAAAAAAAAGAAAAGACTGCAGCAAGAACAAAAGAACAATTTAAAGCATCAATGAAACAAAGAGCTGCTTGAAACACACAGGCAGGCATCATAGTACCTGAATTAAAAATATAGTATAAAACCACCATTTTAACAAAAACTGTACTAAACTGGCATGAAAGTAGACCTGTAGATGCGTGGAATATAATGAAAATCCAGAAATAAAACCTGCCTTGACAGCCATCTGATTCTAGGCAAAGGGATATCTTGATAGTCTCTTTCATAAATTGTGTTAAGAAAACTGGAGATATAACAACAGAAAATAAATTAGATCCTTATTTCCTAACCTATACAAAAGTTAACTCAAAATGGATCAAAGGCCTTAATGTAAGATTTTAAACTACAAGAAGAAAAAAGGAGAAACTTTAGAGGTACAGGCATAAGAAATATAAGAGTCTGACACCCAGTATATAATAGCAACAACTGATAATGGGATTATGTCAAATTAAAAATTATCTTCACAGTGACGGCAACAATTAACAGAGTGAGTAGAGAACTTCTAAATTGGGAGATACTTCTTGTCTGCTACTCCTTCTATAAGATGCTTGTCTAACATATAAAAAGAACTTAATTATTTTAACACTAGAAGAACATGTAATCCAATAAAAAATGGACAAATGATCTGAACACACTCAAAGAAAGAGGTGCAAATGACAAAAAACATAAAAAAAGAAAAAAAAGAAAGAATTCAACATCTTTAGATACCAGAGAAATACGTGCAAATCAAAACTACACTGAGATTCCATCTTACCCCAATAAGAATGGCTATTATAAAGAAAAAAACAAAACAAAACAGGGTTGGTGATGTGGTTCAGTGATAAAGTGCTTGCCTGGCATGGATGAGGCCCTGGTTCAAATCACCAAGCCCCCCCCCAAGAAAGAAAGAAAATAAATAAATAAATAAACAAATAAATAAATAAATAAATAATACTGGCAAGCATGCAGGGGAAAAAAGTATTATAGGGAATGTAATTAGTATAGCCAATATGGAAAACACTACAGAGGTTTCTCAAAAACTATAGAACTACCTATGATCTACTAACTATATATAACCCAAGGAATTAAAGTTGTATATAAGGTGGGAAGCTAATGTCTGCCAGAGCTAATAAATTCAGCAAAGTGCAAATTACAAAATCAACAGCTTTCTTATATATCAACAATGATCTGCTGAGAAGGAAATCAGGAAAACAATCTCATTCACAATAGCTTAAAAAATGTCATTCTCAATTGCTTAAAAAAAAAGTAGGAATAAATCTAAAATGGAGGAAAAAGACCTCTAAATAAAAACTATAGGACACTGAAAAAAGAAATTGAAGAAGCCCTCATAAGATGGAAACACCTCCAATGTTCAAATAGGCAGAATTAATATTGACAAAATGGCTATAACACCCAAAGCAATATATAGCCAATAATCCCCATCAAAATAAATGATATTCTTTATAGACTAGGAAAAATAATCCTAAATTTCATTCAAAAGAATGAAATCCCAGAATAATCAAAACAATTCTAACCAAACTAAGAAAAAAAAAAACAACAACAAAAAAATAAATTAGGCTTCATGTTACCTGACTTCAAATTATACTACAGAGTTATAATTACAAAAACTGCAAGGTACTGACATAAAAACAGACACACAGAAGACACAGAGACAAACCCACTTGGATACATTATGTGATCTTTCCTTTGATCTCCACCAAAGTGCCAAAAAACATGCCCTGGAGAAAAGACTGTCTTTTTTAGCAAATGGTGCTAGGACAACTAGGTATCTATGTGTAGAAGGACAAGACCAGATACTTTTATCCCACCCTGAACAAAAATCAACTCAAAATGAATCAAAAACCTAGGAATTAGACAAGAACAAAGGAATTCCTTTAAGAAAGTGTAAGGCCACCACTCCAACATATAGGTGCAGGCAATGACTCTCAAAACTTAGGAATTTAAAGGAATGATGTCAAATGCTTCTGCAGAGCAAAGGAAACAACTAAGAATGTGTAGAGAACTTACAGAATGGGAGAACATCTTTTTTAGCTACTGTTCTGATAGAGGATTAATACCCACCTTATATTAAGAATTCAAAAAAAATTAGCAGAAAAAGCAAATGACCCAATTAATAAATGAACAAATGATCTAAACACTTCTCAAAAGTAGAAATACAAATGGTCAATAGGTACACAAGGAAAAAAGATACAACATCATTAGCAATTAGGGAAATGCAAATCAAAATTACAGTGAGATTTCATCTCATTCCAGTCAGAATGGCAATTATCAAGAATACAAGTAATAAGTGCTAGACAAGACAATCAAGAAAAAGGAACACTTTTACTCTATTAATGAAATTGTAAATCAATACAATTATGATGGACATCAGTTCCAGGGACTAGGCATGAAACCACCACGTGACCCAGCTATTCCACTCCTGGATATTTATCCTGAAGAATTAAAGTCATCTTACTGCAGTGATACTTGCATATCTGTGTTTATAATAGCATAATTCATAATAGCCTAGGTGTCCATCAATAAATTAATAGATAAAGAAAATGTAATGTACATATGCAATAAAGTTTTATTTGGCCATAAAGATAAAAGAAACTTTCAGGAAAACGGATGGACTTTAAGACTACTGTGTTAAATGAAATAAGCCAAACTTAGAAGGTCAAGGGTTCTATGTTTTTTCTCATGTGTGGAATCCAGAGAGAAAAAAGGAAAAGGTGATAAAGAAGGGAGTCTCATGAGTATCCAGGGAGATCAGCAATGCAAAGAAAAGGGACCAGTGGGAGAGAAAAGATGGGGAAAAAGGGAAATCCTGGGGAATGATATTGGCCAAAATATACAGTGTGCATATAAAAATATGTAACAATGGATCCAACCATTATATAGGATTATAATGCACCAATAAAAATACAGAGAAATAAAAGATCATGTTCACAAATATAAATAATTTTTTGACAATTTAATAAAATAAAATGTAATTTAGAAGTCTCATCAACACCCAACCTAAAAAATTTGCAAAAAGTACAAAATGATATAAATTCATATAGAAAAGTAGTTTCAATTTTTAAAAGTCATAAAGTGAGTTATAATGTAAACATCATTTTCCACTATTAAATTTGTGCCTTGTACAAACAGAAATTCAAAATCATAGTTTTACTATTTTCTTCTAACACACTAATTTGGTATTAAACAATTATTATTTGACATATTTAGAGTGTCTAAACTCTGAAAAGGAAATAGTTTGATTCAAAATGTTGTCTTAGATTTGATTTATAGAGTAAAATATATTATTTTTATAAAGACAAATATATGCATGCATGTGTATACACACACACACATTCCTGCTCCCCACAAAAGACACATTTGTTCAAAGAATTTTGGAAAGGGGATTATGACTAATAGCACTTGTGTGAACTCTTTTCTAAATATTTTGTAACCTGATGGAAAACAAAAATAAACTCTCCAGCTTGATTTGGTTTTAGCTGACTAAAAAAAAAAATCACTAATTTTGGAGGTCATGCAGCTGAGCAATATATTATTAGTCACCTACTATCTTTGCTGTAAATAATACCTCTCTGACACACATGTCAAGATAATGATTACTTAAGTTACTTTATTGGAACTTGAAGGCTGCTTTTGTTGAAACTACTAACTCTTCACTTGGGCCTGTCTAGATATCTGATGGGTAATCTTTTGATGTTGGAAGGCCCAAAACTGCTCTCAGGCCATTGTTAATATTGTCATTTTCTGGACATGAATACTAACAAAATACATGCAGATCACTGGTTACTTTACTTCCGATTGCCTCATACTCTGCTTCTTCATCCCGTAAGTATCCCCAAACCAGATTATCATAGAGTTTGATTTGAGATGTGGATCTTCCACCTCCATGCTTGTATGACTTACTAATGAAATATTTCTCTTTTGCAAAGCTTGTTGCTTCAGTGATTGGCATACTGTGCAGCTGGGAAATGGCCCTGATTCAGTTTCGTTCTCAGAAAATCGTTCAATCTTCCATGTGGCTTTCTAGTTATTCCTTATCAATCCTTCCATCAAAGCAAAGGTTGGTTTTCTTCTGATTACTTAATTTTTAAAATTTATTTTTATGTGGTACAAGGATTAAAGACAGTGCCTCACAATGTACTAGGCAAACACTCTACTACTGAACCACAAACCCAATCCCATCAGACTACTTATTCAACCTCTCGAAGAACTGGTCATATTTCTTAAAAACCAACTGTAAAAAATCGATTAAAAAAAAAAATATATATATACATATATATATATATATATGTATATAATATTATGTAGTGTCAAGACATTTAGAGGGTGAAAAGTGACAAATAATAGAAACTTTGTATGTATATATTTTTTCCATTTCCACTCTTTCACACCAGCTGCTTTTTAATTACTTCTAAATTGTCAAGAATTTGAATGTTGAGGTGGGTGCAGCAGCACAGATGCCTGTAATCCCAGCTGCTCAGGAGGGGGAGGCAGGAAGATCACAAGTTCAAAGCCAATCTCAGCAAAAGCAAAATGTTAAAACAACTCAATGAGACCCTGACTCTAAATAAAATTCAAAATAGGGCTGGGGATGGGGCTCAGTGATCAAGTACCTGAGTTTAGTCCCTGGCATACACACACACACACACACACACACACACACACACACACACAATTAATTAATTAAAAATTTAAGTGTTGAAGTAATACATAACTGCTCTACTTAAATTATAAAAATCATGCTTTCATATCAAAGGAGGATTAAAATAGTAGATAAGTAGCAGAAAAATAATAGAAAGATTTAAGCATATACCAAAAAAGTAGTAAAGAAATAATTATTATAATAGGAGAGATGAGATTTTGAAGCAACTCATATGCTTTACTTAAAAAATGTAAATTAATTCTAAAGAAAGCTTATAACTGGGATATTTTATATTTTAAAACAATTGGTCATTCACGAGGCCAACAGAATAATTACCTAAAGTTAAAAGCCAGGTTGCTATGAATGGTATAATGAAGAGAAGATGAAGAAAATATCTGGGGTGACATGAAAATTCCCTGAAAGCAGAGAAAAAATTTCAAGCAAAGATTGTTTCTTTTAAAAGAAATATTTATTATTTTTTAGTTGTAGTTGGACACATTATCTTTATTTCATTCTTATGTGGTGCTTAGGATCGAACTCAGGGCCTCACATGAGCTAGGTGAGTGCTCGATCACTAAGCCACAATCCCAGCCCCCAAATATTACAGACTTTATTAAGTTTGAGGACCAAAGGAATCATGTGGATATAAGCACTTTTTAGCAAAACAAAAATGTTCTACTGTATTTCTGTAACAATATATTATATTCTCCATGGTCTCTTGCCTTTCTTTCCTTCTTTGCATCCTTACCTAGTCTTTCTTTTTCCCACTCTGTAATAGAAGTTAATTCTCATTTCTGTTGATGACTTTTTGTTTTTTATTGTACTCTTCCACTCAAAGCCATCATTAACTACTAAGCAGAACACTTTCCAGTCAATAAATACTAACTTTGACTTCTCTCTGAAGTTCTGCATTTTCAATATCTTTTTTTAACAACAGTATTTAGCATCTCAAAGTTGTTACTATAATAAAATGAAGCCACTGTCACATTTATGAACTTTAATTTTGTTGAACTAAATGGATATGGGGCTTGAATAACAGATAATGCTATAAAGCACTTGGAACTTACTAATTTCCTAACTTTGGACATATATCCAGGTATAATCTGACTTAAGGAGAAGCTTGTAAGGCCAGCCTACTTTTTAGAGGCACTCTTACTGTTTCTTTCTGAATAATATACAAAACAGAATATTTAGGGAAACCTGGATTCATATTTTCCTCTATTACTGTAACTGAAAACATTCCAAAACAGACTCCTAGAAAATCTGATTCTGATACAGTAGAAATGATTAAAGTCTCAGGGGGTGAAGGGAGGGAAGCAGCCTACTAAGAATTTGTTGTTAAAAGCTAGTAAGAACCAGGTTATAAGACTATAATAACCATCAAAGAGGATATCAAAAGCATGACACATCACACAGACGAATTAGAGAGCTTAATTTTCTACTTGAAAATATACTGTTGGAGAAAATAAAGAAGGGAAATGAAAATTGGGAAATTTGGGACAATGTTAAAAAGGTCAAATGTTTAGGTTTGGTGGGCTTCAAGAAGGACATGAGAATGCCTAAGAGATAACAGCAAATTTATACCAAACTTAGAAAAGGATATAAATAGTCAGCAATAGGAAGGTTAAAGGTCAGGATTTAACTCATTCAAGTCTACCCCAAGACATAAGAAAAGATTCCCAGTGTGGCAAGAGAAGAAACAAACAACATACAGGGTTATCCCTACTGATTTGAGAGTAGATGCCTCAGCAGAAACCTTAGGCCAGAAAAGAGTAGCATCAAATTTTCACAGTACTGAAGGAAAAATCTACCTACCAAGAATATGGTACCCAACAAAGTTAACTATACATTGCTTGTAAGAAAGTCATTTCATCTGAAGATCTGCATAAACTGAAACTAAAGGAACAGGGTAAGATACTACATGCAAATGGAATCCAATAGAAAGCAGGAATAATCCATACCACTATCAGATAACTTTAAGTATAAGCAGTAAAAAATGAGATAAGCAAAGTCAATGTATAATGATAAAGGGGTCAATACAACAAGAAGAATTAACTTCATTATAAAGATATGTACACCCAATATTGAAATATTCACATATATAAAATAAATGTTAATAGATTTAAATGAAGAGAGGATTCAAGTTATAACTAAGGATTTTAACATTCCATTTTTTTTTTTTTTTATACTGGGGATTGCACCAAGACTGCTGTACTACTGAATTATATCCCCGCTCCTTTTTTATTTTGAGACAGAGTTTCACTAAGTTGTTTTGTGGTTAAGTTGCTGAGACTAACCTTAAACTTTTGAACTTCTTTCCTCAGCCTTCCAAATTGCTGGGATTATAGATATGCACCATTAAGCCTGACTTTCAGCAATGGACTGCTCATCCAGATAGACAATCAACAAAGGAACCTCAGAGTTAACAAGCATTTGGACCAAAAAAGGACTTCACGTACAACCCCAGAATATTCTATCCAACAGTTGTTGAATATAGATTTTTTTCCAACAGCACATGAATCATTAATCAGATAGGTCACAAAACAAATCTCAAGAAATTTTTAAAAACTGGAATAATATAGAGTATCTTTTCTGATTATAATTAAATAAAATACGTCACTAAAAAAGAAAAACTTTAAAAACTATACAAATACATGAAAGTAAGCAACTTATTTTTGAACAAATAAAGAAATAAAAAGATTTTAAAATTTCTTGAAACAAATAAAACTACAGGCAAAACATACCTAAAGTTATGAGATGCAGCAAGTGTAATGAAAGATAAGTTATTGTTAATAGTAGTATTATGAGGAAAGCTTATAGCAATCAATTACTACATTAAAAAAAGAACAAAGGTCTGAAGTAAACAAGACAAAAATTGATCTCATAAACTAAACTCCAAATTAGTATAAGAAAGGAAATAATAGACCTAGCTAAGACAGTGTTCTGCTCTTCCACACTTGTTCAAAGCAATTTAACTGAGAAGAAATATTCATGGTCCTGGCCATAATCCATTCCAACTCAATCCATGGTGAGCACTGCAAACAAGATATAATATGGGGAGAAAAGCCTCTGTATATCACCCTAACCCTCAGGTATACACAATCCTATGAAGACTCAGAGAAAAATTTCACCTAATGTTTACTTGCTCTCAACTAAGAGAAATATTTTCAGTTCTAGTTATCGACCTTGGAGGGTTGGGGGAGAGGGGACTGCAACAGAAAGAATCTGAGAAAGAAAATTCACCCAGGCCATCCCTCTGTATCAGCATGCAAAACTGGGATGGGGGATGGGAGACATAAGTTTTCTTCCTCCTCCTGAATAGATAACACTCATAGTGGCAGCTGGAATAACACCAGGTTTCTTTTTTCTTTGTCCCTATGCAGGTCCAATGCCTTATTTACTCTGCATCTTGTCTGAAAATTGACAAAACTGAAACTGAATGCCACAGATGTCATTACTGACTCCATATGTAATCAAAGAATAAGTTTATAAGGTCCCCCCAAACTAGGAGAACAGTCAGTAAGAGACTCTTCCCGCTCACAGAGTCAAACCAACCCAAGGAAACCACTAAAACCCAAAAGAGGCTCACCACTCCCACCCTATAGAATACAACCCAAGTACTCTGCTACCTACACACATCTGCATAAAAAGCTTGAGTATCTCCTCTGCCTATGTGACCCATAAATAATATATTAGGTAAGTAAATGAATCTTAACAAATTTATATATTCAATTTATATATTTATATATAAATTACACTTACTAATATAATTACTGATATAATTACTAATCACAGCAGAGAAGCTACAGGAAGATTATGATATCCAGGTGAGTAAATTTGATATTTAATAACAACTGATTCCTTAAATACATATCCGAGAAATGTGTTTATTGAGAAGGACTTCCCATAAATGTGGTAGAGAAACTCATTTCACCACATGCTTTCTGAATCTCCATATAGGACACAAGAAATACAATAAAACAAGTAAGATGATACGTCTTAAATTCCTAAATCTCTAAGTGGAAAATTCTAAAGATATCAAAGTGGATAAACACCTGATAATTAGAAGCTGTGATTTTTTTTTCCAACAGTCAATGAAACTCAAGAGGATATAGAAATACAGTTACTGATTAATTAATCAATGGCTTTTTGTAAATGTAGAAAACTGAATATTTACATATACAAGAATATATGTCTCTCATACATTACAAAAATCAACTCAAACTGGATTGGAAGCCTTAAGTATAAGATCTGAATGTATAAAATTACTAAAAGAATATAAGGTCACCAGAATGAGCAAAGATTTGGGGGGGGGACAACATCACAAAAGCGCAGAAAAAATTACAGATGAAGAATCAAATGAAACTAAAGCTTTTACAGAGCAGAAGAAATGATCAGCAAAATGAACAGATACCCTATAGAAGGAGGGGTTATATTTGCAAATTATATATGTCAAAAGGAATTGATATCCAGAATTAATAAGGAATTCCAGAAACTCAATAGCAAAAAACCAAACTACTCAAAATTTAAAAAGTAGACAAGAGAACTACACAGAAACTTCTCAAAAAAATAAAAAATAAAAAAACACAAATAGTGGTGAAGGCGATCCCCCACTCACTGTCTTGACAGGGTCACAGTGAGAAAAAGTGTTGGCAAAGCTGCTCTCCCACTGTCTTGTCAGGGTCACAGTGAGGATGAATGCTGGCAAAGCCACGCTGGTTGGTGGGTAACCGAAACCATGAGACCCTTTTTTATGTAATTGGGACTTTGCATTTTCATGCTTATGTTTCTCACAGGAGGCATGAGTATGTTAAATGCCAAATAAATTAAATTTCAGATGGCTAGAACAGAACAGGTAGTTCATGCCTTAGAGGCTATTCTACTACCCCTCAGCATATCAAGGACAAAATAAAAGGCTATTCTTCTATCTTAGTACATTGTGGACAAACCTAATAACAGACAACAATCATCCTCTGAAAAACAAACTCTTTGAGAACTAGTGCACCTTGACTGAAAAACAAACTCTTTGAGAACTAGTGTACCTTGACTGAGAAACAAAGAAACTCTTTGAGAAAGCAGCTCAACCAGTTTTATGAGAATAAATTTAGGAATCAATTAAAATAGCTTTATAAGACACAGTTTTAGAATAATGTTAGAAATATTATTTTATTTAGATTCTTAAGTTTAGAAATTCTTAAGTCTTTAGTTGTATAGGTTTCTGATATGTTTTAAGGATGATTCATAAACTTTAGGACATTTTAAATATAAGATTTAAAGGGACTTTTTTAGATGGGAGTTTTAGATTAAAAATAAAGTACAAGTGTACTTTAGGTTAATGATTGGCTAGGAGACTTAGAGTCTGGTTATGTAGTTTGGCATTAGTTAATAAGGAAATAACATATCTTGGGAAAAATAGTAAATCTTGGGAAAATCTGAAGGGTGTAAATTGGTGACATGTTTTATTGATGATTCTGTACTTTGATGATTGTATGGCTGGGGGTCATATCCTGGAAGGATGTAGATCGGTGTGCTCTCAATCATGGTTAAGGAAATGTCATGTCTTCACAAAGTTTTAAGTTATATAATCAATGACGTATTGTGAATCTATAACGATGAGAAAAATTGTAATAAAAAGGGGACCAGAGAAAGCAGCTTTAGCTCTCTCTCTGAAGATTGCTCAAACGGAACGACTCCTGTCTCATCTTTTCGCCGACGCCACTCCTCCTTCGGGACTCCCTGGACCCTGCTGGGGCTGGACCCCAGCAAAATAGCATATATGTATCTGAAAAAATGTTCAACATCACAGGAAATGAGCATGAAAACTACAACGAGATAGCATGTCCCCACAGTAAAAATGGCTACTACCAAAAAAGACTAAAGATAAGTCCTGATAGGGATATGAAGAAAAGAAAACAAACGCACTGCAGATGTGAAAACTAGAATAGACAGTATGGAAAACACTATGTAAATTACTTCTAAAATTAAAAATAGATCTGCCATATGACCCGGCTATCCCACTACTACCTATATAGTCAAAGGAAATGAAATCACAATGGAATTCTTTTCAGCCATGGAATACTTTTCAGCCATGAAAGGATGTCATCTGTGACAAAACAGATGAAATTTGAGATTATGTTAAGTGAAGTGAAGCACAGAAAGACAAGCATGATCTCACAAGTGGACTCTAAAACAGGTTGCTTTCATAGAAGGTGAAAGTGGATTGATGATTGTCCAAAGCCAAGGGAAATGGGGGCAGAAATGGGGAATATTGATTAATGGATATTAAGTAACAAATTGGTGCAAGTTCTGTTGCACTCTCCCATAGTGAAGAATAGGCTTTGATAATAATGACATAAGAATGAAAGTAGACACAAAACAATTAGTTCTCATCATTGACTGCCTTAAATTTTTATGTTACATTTCATCACATAAAAGGCACAGAGAGCTAAATGGGTTAGAAAACAAGACCCAGGAATGTGCTGGGTCTTAAGTTTAAAGGTAACACACAGATATACAGCAAAGGAATGAAAACAACAACAAATTCCATGCAAATAACCAAAATAAAACAGAATAGCTATATTTAGGAAAACCACTTCCAAATCCAAAACTTCTCTAGAGAAAGGGAAGGTCATTATGTGCTTATAAAAGGATCTATTCTACTAGGAAGTACAGGAGTTGTAAATAAATACGTATGCAACATCAGAACACCTAAATGTAAAAAGCAAATACTGACAGATCTGAAAGGAGAAACTGACAATATTACCATAATAGTTTGAAACTATAATACCCTACTTATCATAATTATTAAACATTCAAATAGAAATCAATTTAAGAATTGATAACACTACAGACCAAACAATATATACCCAATAGCAGACTACACATTCTTCTCAAGTACGTGTATAACATTCTCAGGATAGATAATATGTTAGGTAACTAAACAAATCTTAACAAATTTAAGATCAAAATGATCCCAATCTAATCTAGAATCTTTTCTAACCACAGTGAAATCAAACTAGAAGTCAACAATGTAAAAAAATCTGAAATGTTACAAATATATGGAAATTACATTTAGAAAAAAATCGACCACTGGGCCAAATGAAAATTAAAGAAAAATTTAGGAAGTATTTGAGACAACCAAAAATAAAAACACAACTTACTTAAACCTCTAGAATGCATCAAAATAGTACTAACAAAAAAGTTTATGAAAACAGACATGTACATTTAAAAAAAGGAAGGTTTCTCAAATAAATAAGTTCATAGAACTATAAGAGATTGAAGGAAATAGACTGCAGCAGAAATAACTCATATATACAATAAAAATCCTAAAAATGAGCAAAAAATACATTTTAAAAAATGTCTCAACTTTACTAAGGAAAAAGAAGATTCAAATAACAAAATCACAAGTGATAGAGAAGACATTACAACAGATGCTGAGAAGTAAAGAATTAAAATGACTTTCGTGAATGAATACTAATATGCTGATAACAGGATATCCAGAAAACAAAGAAACATTCTGCCTATCACATAAGTATCAAGAAAAAGAGGGCTAGGGATATAGCTCAGTTGGTAGAGTGCTTGCCTTGCATGCACAAGATCCTGGTTTCAAACCCAGCACCACAAAAAAGAAAGAGAACCTGGACATATTAATAACAAATGAAGAGATTTAATTAGTAATAAAAAATTGAGTGGTATGCCAAAAACATGTAGTGGGAAAGGAAAGTTGTCAAAAGGCAGTGGAGGTGGAAGGTCCAGAGGGGGTACACAGGCAGGGGGTCCAGATGTATACTTGCCTGGTTACTTAGAACAATGGGGGAGGACAATAGCCAGTTTAGCAGCCAGGGCAACTTAGCAAGGCATTTAAGTGGTAAATTAACCCAGGTTCATCATCAGTATTATCAAGGAATAATAGAAAAAATAGAAGGGCTAGGAAAACAGGACAGTTGCATGGAGAATTATGAAATTGGACCATTATTTCATATCATACAAAAAAAATTAACTCAAAAAGAATTAACAGTTGTCAGGCATGGTGGCACATGCCTATAATCCCAGTAGCTCAGGAGGCTGAGGCAGGAGAATTACAAATTCAAAGCCAGCCTCAGCAATAGAGGCACTAAGTAACTAAGTGAGACTGTAGTCTCACTGAGACTAGAGATGGGGATGTAACTAGTAGAGCTGGGGATGTAACTCAGTTATTGAGTGCCTCTAACCTGAATACCCCCAACCCTCAAAATTAATGGCTCAAACATAAGAACTGAAACTGTAAAAGTACCAAAGGAGGACACAGTAAAAAAGCTTCTTGGCATTGGTGTGGGCAATGATTTTGGGGACATAACACCAAAACTCAGACAAGAAAAGTGGAACTAAATAAGCAGAACTCTTATCAAACTAAAAAAGAAACAATCATAGCAAAAGAAACAATCAACAGAGTGAAAAGAAAAAAGAAAAAATGGGAGAAAATATTTCAAACCATACACTTGATTAGGAATTAATACTACAAATACAGAGGGAATCTTCATAACTCAATGGGAAAAAATAAGATAGTCTGATTTTAAAATGTGCAAAGAACTTAAAACAGACATTTCTCTAAGTCATTGAAATAGGCAATAGGTATATAAAGAATGCACTACATTTCCCTACTAATAGTAGGGAAATGTAAAGCAAAGCTACAGTAAGACATCACCTCACATCTTCTAGGATGGCTATTACGTAAGAACAATACAGAGATTGGCTGAGATGGAAAAAAAAAAAACTCTTAAAAAACAATTGGTAAGAATGTGAGTTGGTATAGCCAACACAGATAATGGTACAGAGGTTCCAAAATATTAAACCCTTCAACTACCACATGATCAGCAATTATATATATATTCATGACAAACAGGAAATGGAATCAGTTTAAGTGTCTGCTAATGCATATCGTATCTATATACAATGAAACAATAGTCTTAAAAGAGAAGGAAATTTTGGGGCATGGTGTGCACACCTGTAATCCCAGAGATTCAGGAGGCTGAGGCAGGAAGATCACAAGTTTAAAAGCTAGCCTCAGCAATAGTGAGGTATTAAGCAACTAGTGAGACTCTGTCTCTAAATAAAATACAACTAAGGGCTGGGAATATGGCTCAGTGTTTGAGTACCCCTGAGTTCAATCTCCGGTACAAAAAAAAAAAAAATTTATAATATCGGTGATATTATTAATGAATGAATCTTGAAGGTTTTTTGTAAACTGGAATGAGCCAACTTCAAAAAGACACATACTGCATGATTTCACATACACATGGACTCTAAAAATGTCAAATTAACAGAAGAACACAGTAAATTGTTAGGTTACCAGAGCTGAGGTTGAATGTAATTTGGGAAAATGTTGGTCAAGGGTGCAAAGTTTGTTATCAAGTAAATAGGTTTTAGGGGATGTAATGTACAGTATGAAAAACAATAGTTAAAATCTAAAGGGAGTTAGTGTTCTCACTATACACACATAAATTTGTTCATTATATGAGGCAATTTTATAATGGCCTTAACTAAATTTCTAAATGCATAAGTGTATCATCTTAATGCAAAACATAACATCAAGTGTATATCTTTAATATGTACAATTTTAATTGCCAACTAGATCTCAATAGTTGAAAAACAGAAAAAAATGAAAGGATAAACAATAATTTTAAAATAATGAAACAACTTGAGTTGTTTTGGGAAATAAATTTTGTTAGAGTACAAGCTGAATTTGTGAATTTACTGAAAATCAGCTGTCTTTATTATTGTACTATAAGAATCCTGATTATATGTTAAAAAAAAGTATGTTGTTTTTAAAAAATATTTTTAGCACTCAATGGATTGATTATTTATTTATTTATATGCAGTACTAAGGATCGAACCCAGGGCCTCACACATGCCAGGCAAATGCTCTATCACTGAGCCACAACTCCAGCACCCAAAGTATATTCTTTTATGATATTTTAATAAGCTTTCTGGACCATTTTATCATTTGAGGTCAGGATTCTTTAGAGGGAAAAAAACTTAATTATTGCTCCCTACTCCCAAAATGGACTACAGCAGTTTTAGAAAGTACTCACTTAATCATTTCAAAAAGCTTTGGATCTGAGACTTTAATGTTTCGTGCCATATTCCAGGAAAGATGAACCATGGGCACAACTGACTTCACATTTTGCAACTTGTTCCATTCATACCGTTCCACTGCCAATTTATACTGGCAGGCTAGGGGGGAAAAAAGCAACTGTCATAAAATAATTCAAATTAACAAATAATGAGAAGATAGCTATTATTACATCTCAGGTATAATTTCCTCACTAATTCTAAAATCTTAAAGCATGAATGATTTGTTTTATGGTGATTAAGTATTCTATCATGTAAGAAATACAAATACTTGCAGCATTATGCTGGGTTGTTTTTATATCTTATTTCATCTTTGCCTATCTTTCTTGATTTTCCAATCCATATTTGTAGATGATAAAACAGAGGTCCTTAGGATTTTTATTGGAAAAAAAAAAAACCCCAACAAAACAAACTTATTGAAATAAGGAAGTTAAAGATGTAAAGTCCAGGTAAAATTCAGATCTTTCTGGCTCTAAAAGTGAGACTGTTCATCTTAGTAAAAGCTTATATTAAGTGTTTTAATGTGTTTCTTCAAAGTTGAGGATAATTCCAAAACTTTAAAAAATATATATAATATCTGTATTTATTTCAAAGTGTTGGCTTGCAACAGGAACTGAATTTTTTCAAAACTTCGACACAATAGCATTGTGTCAAACCACATGAAATAAAAATTCTTAATAATTGCTATTGCTTTACTCTTCCATAAAAAGATTCTTTATAAATATAAAACATGGGGGCTGGGGATGTGGCTCAAGCGGTAGCGCGCTCGCCTGGCATGCGGGCGGCCCAGGTTCGATCCTCAGCACCACATACAAACAAAGATGTTGTGTCTGCCGAGAACTAAAAATAAATATTAAAAAAAAATTCTCTCTCTCTCTCTCTCTCCCTCTCTCTCTCTCACTCTCTCTTTAAAAAAAAAAATATAAAACATGACATTCTAAGATATTAAAAGCATATCTCCTAAGTCTACAGAGAAATATATTCATTATTCACTGAAATCTGTCATAGAATTGATGTTTTTAACATGAATTTAATCTCGGTATGAGCAATTTTTTTTTGCTTGTTCTGCTTTTCCAGGAAGGGAGAGCATAAGGGAGATACTGGGGATTAAGCCCAGAAGCACTTTACCACTGAGTTACATCCCCTGCCTTTACTTTGAGACAGGGTCTTGCTAAATTTCAAGTTGATGAAGCTAACCCTGAACTTTTGAACTTCCTGCCTCAGCCTGAGTTGCTGAGATTAAAAGTATACGCCACCACACCTGCTGATTTTCTATTTTTTTCTTTCTTTTTTTTTTTTTTGTACTAGGGATTAACTCAGGAATATTCAACCTCTAAACTACAACTCAGTTCTTTTTAAAAATTTTATTTTGGGGCCTGGGGATGTGGCTCAAGCGGTAGCGCGCTCGCCTGGCATGCGTGCAGCCCGGGTTCGATCCTCAGCACCACATACCAACAAAGATGTGGTGTCCCCCGAGAACTAAAAAATAAATATTGGGGCTGGGGATGTGGCTCAAGCGGTAGCGCGCTCGCCTGGCATGCGTGCGGCCCGGGTTCCATCCCCAGCACCACATACCAACAAAGATGTTGTGTCCACCGAGAACTAAGAAATAAATATTAAAAAATTAAAAAAAAATAAATAAATAAATATTAAAATTCTCTCTCTCTCTGTCTCTCTCACTTTCTCTTTTAAAAAAAATTAAAAAAATAAAAATTTTATTTAGACACAAGATCGCACTGAGTTGTTTAGTACCTCACTGTTGCTGAATCTGGCTTTGAACTTTCTACTTTTAATGAATTACTTTTTTTTTTTTTTAAAGAGAGAGAGAGAAATTTTTAATATTTATTTTTTAGTTCTCGGCGGACACAACATCTTTGTTTGTATGTGGTGCTGAGGATCCAACCCGGGCCGCACGCATGCCAGGCGAGCGCGCTACCGCTTGAGCCACATCCCCAGCCCTAATGAATTACTTTTTAACAAAAAACTACCTAATGGAAACAATCCCTTAAATATTAAATTTGTTAGGGAATAACATACAATACCTGTAAGTGGTCCAACATTCCAGGCAATGTTGTTGCACCACCCAATAGCCTGCACCCAATGCACAGTGCCTGCATTTATCCAGACCAAATCTCCAGGTCGCTGAATAAATCTATACACAGGAACATTTGCTTCATAAAGATCTTCAAGATTTGGCCACCAAGAACTCATTAGAAAGTTCAAATTATTTCTGGGGGAGGGGGAATAAATAATACAAAGAATTATTTTTCATCAAAGATCAGAAAATAATTTTAAAAGTTTTAAAAAAATTCATATTTATTTCATTAAAGAGTTGAGCTGCACAAGCACTGTAAAGAGAACTGCATTTTTTAAAAGTGAACACTTCAATGTGATAGAATCCATATTTCGAAAAATTAACTGCATGTGAGTATTGGTTGACTTGGGCAAACATTAATGACTATGATCTTTATTTTACTATTCAAACACCTAAAAGTTAAAGTTACATTTAAAAATAGAACAACTTCTAACTTCATTTCAACTGAAGAAACTTTTAATATCTAGTTTCTATAATACAGAAGATGAGGATTATATCAAGTCATTTAAAATCAGAACCAAAATATTACAGATAAAAGGATTAGAATTTCCTTTAATTCCTAAGACAAAATTGAAGTGAGAGTCGTCTTCTAACTGTTCTAAAATATAAGCAAAAAAGAGGTATCTCTATGTGGGCTTAGCAATTAGTTGACTAAAATGAAGTTGTTGAGTAAAACTATCAAAAGAAACACATATATGTACATATAAGGTTTATTTATTTATTTTAAATACACTGAGGATTGAATTCAGGGATGTTTTCTTTTTTAAGTGTTTTGGTAACAGTGACTGAACCCACGGGAACTCTACACTGAATCATATCCTCCCAGCTATTTATTTGTTTACTTATTTATATTGGCTGTTTTTAGTTATATATAATATATGTAATGAATCATATATGTATATGATTCATATTAAATCATCAGAAAAGCATAGCATATAATTTGTTCTAATTCAGACCCAAGTTTTTTCCCTTTCCCTTCCCTCTGCTTCACTTCTTCCTTCCCATTTCCTTCCCTTTTTTCTATTGATCTTCTGTATTATAGATTTTTTTTTTTTTTTTGAGACAGGGTCTTGCTAAGTTGATGAGTCTGGCCTTCAACTTATGATTCTCCTAAAGGTCACTGGGATTTCAATCATTGTCACCATGCATAGATAGTTAAGGCTTAATTTTGAAGTCTAGTTTTTTTTTTTTATCACTCTCCTTCATTACAATATAACTGTTGTGATTCTTTTATTTACATTGATGTTTTCACAAAGAATTTGATGATATACTTTACTTCAAACTAAGTTTTCTCAAGAAGAAATGTATACATTAGAAACGTTAAGATATAAGAAACAGCACTTGTTAAAATGATAAAAGATGATTTGTTGACATAGATACTTATTTTCCTCCTTTTCTCCTTCTAAAACTAGTGTGCGTCTACAAGACCCTAACAAATGAAGGATAAAAAAAATCATGTTTTCTTCATACTTCTCAAGACTTTTCAAAAAGTAAATAAACAAAAAGAAAAAAAAAAGCTATAAGTATCAAATAAACCTTACCCCTAGTTTACCCATATACTACAAATTGAAACTGAAGAAAACTAGAGAAAAAATATTTTTTAGTTAAGAAGGAAGAGGGGAGGAGGAGAAGAAACAAAACTAACACAATTAAGACAAATGGACTGAAAATCAAAATACTTGAGTTTTATATGTAGAGCAACAAACTACATGAATTATGTATTTCAGCAGCATTGGTCCACATGAAAAATAAAATTTGAGTGAAATTGTACAAAAGGCATCTACTTTCTGCAACTTAAGGTAAATAAATCATTTTAACTTTGAGACAGTTAAAATAAGTGAATCATTTCACAAAAAAATTGATATTGTTATTCCAAGTTCAAAACTTTTTGAATATCACTTGTTTTCAACTATCTTTGAATGAAGGACACCTTTCTAAACAAAAATGAAAGAAAACAATAATCCAGTTTCAACTCAGAAATAATGAATAAAATCACAACTTAAGGATAACAAATACAAAAATATGTATAGTAATATCAAGAAATTCTTTATTTAGTACACTGGACCTTCCCATGACACTTTTCTCTTAAATTTCCAGTTTGCTGCTAAAAAACAGTTCAGATTAAAACGTTTGCTGCTAACTTTTAAACTCTGAAAATTTTTTGTTACATCGAGAAAATCATACAAAAATAAATAAATAAAGATGGAAATTTGGGGGCTGTGGATGTGGCTCAAGTGGTAGTGCCCTGGCCTGGCATGTGCGAGGCACTGGGTCCAATCCTCAGCACCACATAAAAGTAAAAAAAAGATATTGTGTCCACCTCAAATAAAACAAACAAACAAAAAACCAAACAAACAAACAAAAAAAGATGGAAATTTTGGGTAAGTTATCTTTTAAAAAAACTAAAATGCACTTATTACCAAATAAAACATGTTTTTTATTTAGATTGTCCAGTAAGTAAAAATACAAGCAAAAATCTAAAACAAAGAATTTTGAATATTTTCAGCCAAAAGAAATAATGTGTAGGGGCTGGGGTAGTGGATGAGCGGTAGAGCCTAGGATGTGTGAGGCCTAGGTTGATCCTCAGCACCATTTAAAAACAAATAAATAAAATAAAAGGTATTGTACCCAACTACAACTAAAAAGTAAATTTAAAAAAAAAAAATGTGGTAGCACATGCCTGTAATCTCAGCAGTTTGAGAGATTGATACAGGATATTAAAGACAGCCTCAGCTAAAGCTAGGCACCAAGCAATTCAATGAGACCCTGTTTCTATACAGAATACAAAAAAAGAGCTGTGATTGTAGTTCAGTCGTTGAGTGGCTGACTGCCCAAATGTAATCCCCAGGATCCTCCCACCAAAAAAAAAAAAAAAAAAAAAAAAAGTTTAAGGAAATAGATATGTTTAACCTCATGTGAAAATTATACAATGCACACATGTATTAAAGCATCACATGGTAAGTTTTTTTTGTCAATTAAACATAAAAATACTTAAATTTTAATTAAAAAAATTACTGAGTTTGGGGTCTATCAACACTAGAATTGTTGCCTATCACGTGTGAAACTCTGATTTTGATCCCTACCACAGAAAACAAAAACAAAACAAAAAAAATTATTGTGTGATATACATCTGAATTAATTTTAAAATAGATCTTACATATGAATGAATATGAGGCTTCTGTCCCATTTTATCATGTGTTGTATATATACAATATAGATTTTTCCCCCTAATTCCACTGTCAACTTTGAAAAACTAATGAGAGTCCCTTGTATGAGGCACTGATAATAATGTTATGAGGCTGACTCACAAAAATACACAAAACTAAGTTATTAACAAGCTATAGAACAATTTATTTTAGAGTTCTTAACATTTAAAAAAAATAATTATAAAAAGCCTATTTTTCCCTTAAAGCACATCTATCAAAAACATGTTTATATCAATTTTTTAACTCTAACATAAAAAAAGAGTTTACTTTCTATTCTCAATTTTTATCTATTACTAATTTAGAGGCTGTTTTTTAAATATCTTTAAGTATCCCATGTAACAAAAAATATTTTGATTTAAAATCAAGTCACTTAAAATAAAATTTCTGCTGAATAAAAAGTAAAAATCCTGCAGTTCTATGACTTTGTATTTTGTCTGGTACAAAAAACATTTTTTCACAATCAGATATTAAAAGAAACTTTAATTTCTGAAACCTACTTTTCACAGAATTCATTCAGAACACCCCAATAATCTTCAGGTACAACAAACCATTCACAATCACCTGGGCCAATGTTTATGTTAACAGAACAGAAATTGTTATTTTCTTGGTGACCTAAAAAGTAAAAGAAAATTAAAGTCATTATCATAGTAAAAATTTAGTAGAGAAAATGCCTTTAATTTACTGGAGAATTTTGAAGACTAAGTGAAAAAGAGACATCTAGAAGTGAGAATAATACATTAAATCCAATATATACCTTCTAATTATGATTTCCTCTTTCCTTTTGATACAGATACTATCAAAAATTAATAAATTTAAAAAAGAAAGTTTTCAAAATGTAAATGGGGTTTCAGTCATTTTGTAGGTGCTATCACATCCCAACCTGATGTAAGGTAAAAACCTGTTGACTCTTTCATCATGGGTAGGTGGATAATACTGCTCATGGTTTGAGGCTTTAAAAACTAAAATTAGAGCTGGGCATGATGGAGCAAGTCTGTAGTCCCAGTGGCTCAGGAAGCAGAGGCAGGAGGGCCATGAGTTCAATACCAGCCTCAGCAAAAGCAAGGTGTTAGATAAAATACAAAATAGGGCTGGGGATGGAGCTCAGTGGTCCAGTGCCCCTGAGTTTAATCCCTAGTACCCCTTCCCCCAAAAAATTAAAATTAGAGAAAGGCATGGTGGTGCACACCTGAAATCCCAGAAACTCTAGAGGATGAAGAAACAAGAGGATCACAAATCTAAAGCCAGTCTGGGCAACTTAGTCAGCAAAAAGTAAAAGTTGCTGAGAACATAGTTCAGTGGGCCAATGCCTCTGGGTTCAATCCCTTGTACCAAAAAATAAATAAAAATTAAAATGAGAGTAGCTGGAACACCATAGGCAAGGCCATTCACTTACCCATACTGGAAGAGCTACAAGTACCATATATATGATCTGATCTTAAGGTCTATGAACAATCTGAATTTTTTTGAACACACAAGAGCATTCAGATTGTGAACTCTATTACACAGATACCATTTTTTATTTATGTAACAATAAAAAACAAAATTCACATAGAACAGCAAGCCAAAGTACTGTTTCTTTTAATTATATCTAGCAAACAAAACATATCAGATTTCTGCCAAGAAATTCCTTAAGGTTCCATAGGAACGTAAGTTGAAAAATATACTAATACTCCCTTACTTAACTAAAAATCCCAAACATTTTAGACACTCTGACAAAAGACATCATATTTTACCTCCTTTAAATTTTTAATGAAAAGAATACAATTTCATTACATGCAATTTCACTTAAGGTTTTCAAAATTAATGGTTACAATTTTTGTGCTCAAACTATATCATTCATTGGCAGATTTGCAAAAATATTCTTATGTGATGTTCTCAGAGACCTACTGAATAGCAATATCATGACTTTTTAAAAGTCAGAAATGAAAGCTGATTCTCACTTCTTCTACCAAACAACAGATTGATAACATTATTATTATGAAGTTACACTGCATTCTTCAGAGCTCAGAGACGAAAATTTTCTGAACTGACTCAAGAAAAAAAACACCATTTGTCACTGTTATTTGAATATTGCTGGCCATGGAAATTTTGTTGCAGCCTTTGAAATTTTTTTTAATTAATTAAACTTCCAAATTAAACAGTTTAAAGAGATCTTACATGTGAAATTTATACTAAAGTAACCTTATTTTGAAGACGAAAAAAAATTTCTCAGATCAAAATTAATACAAAATCATCAATTTTTGATTTCTTTACAAATTTCAGTTTCTATAAAATAATAGAACAAGCTAGATCTTCATTCCTATGTATATTTGCAGCATATAACAAGCGAGATTCCCATTCTCACATATATTTGTAACATATCAAGTCTCACATATATTTGGAAAATATCAAGTAAAACTTTGATTATCCTAGCCCTTATAGAAGAATTCTGTTGACTACTACTTTAGATAGTTTTTGTAAATAGGTTTTTTAAAAATGAAGGGGAAAAAAAGGAACAAATAAGTAAAACAGCAGTACACTGTATTTTAAGTATTATCAATAAAGTTTTTTTTTCACATATGGTTCAAATAAAGAAGTTCATGATAAAATGTGGTTCTTTCTTACAATAACTGTAGTGAAAAAAAATTAGAAACACCTGACAGTTTGCAGTCAATAGAATAATAATTTATGGCCTTTACTCAGTAAGGGACTTAATTCTCCTTTCCTAGTTTAATTTTTTTAATTACTTTATTCTCTACACCAAAGGGAACAAAATAATACTGATATTAGTTATAATTACAAACACTTATTACAAAGAAAAACAACTTCAAAAAAATTATTTCAGTTTTAGTAATTATAAATAGATATAACCTATTCAATAAATGGTAAGGATCTGAACAGACATTTCACAGTACAATTGATCAACAAATATATGAAAAAATGTCCAACATCTCTATTAATTAGAGAAATGCAAACCAAAAACGACACTGAGATTTCATGGCACTTTAGTCAGAATGACAATTATCAGAATACAAGCAACAATAAATGTTGGTGAAAATGTGTGGGGGAAAGGTACACTTATACATTGCTGGTAGGACTGCAAATTGGTGCGACTGCTGTGAAAAGAATTATGGAGATTTCTCAAAAAACTTGGAATGAAACCTCCATTTGACTCAGTTATCCCTCTCCTGGTTTTATACCTAAATCACTTAAAATCAGCATACTGCAGTGACACAGTCACATAAATATTTATAGCAGCTCAATTCATTATAGCTAACCCATGAAACCAGCCTAGGTGCCCTTCAAATGATTAATGAATAAAGAAGTTAAAGAAATGTGGAATGTATTCACAATGAAATATTACTCAGCCATAAGGAAGAATGAAATTAGGGCATATGCTGGTAAATGGATGGAGCGGGAAAATACTATGCTTAGCATAATAAGCCAATTCCGAGAACCAGAGGCTGAATGTTTTCTCTGACTATGGATGCTAATTCATAATAAGAGCATGGGGGGCTAGGAAAGAATAGAAGTAATTTGAATTATGCAGAGGGGAGTGAAAGGAGAAGAAGGGATAAGGGGGTAGGAAGGACAGTAGAATATATTGGAAATTATTACCCTATGTTCATATATGATTATACAACTTGTGTACCTCTGGATCATGTACAACCAGAAGAATGAGAAGTTACAGTCCATTTATGTATGATATGTCAAAAGACATTCTACTGTCTTGTAACTAATTAGAACAAATTAAAAGAAGAAAGTAAATAAATGCAAAGATATTGATTCTGTGTGTTTTTTGATTTAAACTTTAGTTTTTCAACTATATAATATATATTCATTCATAAAAATCACCTGGTGTTCTACTGCCTGGAACTTTCATATATAATTGAACTGTATTCATGCCTGGGATGGTATGACCAACATGGCTTAGAAGATTTCCTGCTGATACAACACGTACAAAAGCAGGAAGTTTAGTCAGCTCATGTAACTGCAGCTTCCACCTGCAATAAAATAACAGATTGAAAGTGAAACTCTTTGCAAATACTAGTGAGAATTAATCAGGTCCTCAAAATTCTTTTTTTTTTTTTTTTAAATATTTTTATAGCTTTATTTTATTCATTTATTTTATATGGTACTGTGGTTTGAACCCAGGGCTGCACACATGCTCATCAAGTGCTCTACCACTGAGCCACAACCCAGCCCCATCCAAATTCTTATGATTCAATAAGAAGATGTTACACATAGAAATATTTTAATAGTAACAGTAAAGTGTTTTAATTTTTTTCAAAGAGAAAAATCCTAAAATAGAGATCACCAAAAAAAGTCTCATATAAATTTATAAAAGCCTAATAAGTGAAATAAACAATGTACTTTCTTTTTTTTTTTTAGCAAGAGAGAGAGAGAGAAAGAGAGAGAGAGAAAGAGAGAGAGAGAAAGAGAGAAAGAGAGAGAGAGAGAGAGAGAGAGAGAGAGAAAGAGAGAGAGAGAGAGAGAGAGAGAGAGAGAGAAAATTTTAATATTTATTTTTTAGATTTTGGCGGACATAACATCTTTGTTTGTATGTGGTGCTGAGGATGGAACCCAGGCAGCATGCATGCCAGGCGATCGCGCTACCACCTGAGCCACATCCCCAGCCCTGTACTTTCTATTTTTAAGCTTGTAAATTCGTATGTTTTTTCCAGAAGAAAAAATTCTAATTATAAGATCTTATACAATAATATATGAGTCTTAAAGATTTTATCCGAAACTTAGATGTCAACACAATATTATGACTAAGTGAAAGAATAGGAAGGAAGGCAATTCTCAATTCTGTAATCCCCTTTGCTTTAGTTAATAAACTTACTTTTTGTTATCAGAGAGGTCAATGTTGGTCCCAAATTTTATGGTTTTAAAAGGTCCTTTTCTTCTCCTTCCAGAACTTAAAAAAAGAGAAAGTATTAGATCCATGCCTTTCAGACAGAAATACAGAGTGGATGCTAAAAATTACTTACTTATCTGAAGATGTGGATTCATTATCTGAATAGTCTTTAAGTTGTGTTTTTCTTTCATTTTCTTCCTACAGAGTAAGCAGAAGATTCACACTTAGTATCCTATAAATGTCCATATTTTAAAAACAGAAATACATGAACAGTTTGTAGAAAACACCTCCAATTTCTTAATTTTTTAATTAAACTTAATTTTTTAAGTTAAATTAAATTAAATTTTAATTTTTAAATTAAACTTAATTCACACTTAGTATCCAAAAAGATTAATTACTGTATGCAACTGAATAAAGTACTCATATAATGTCCATATTTTAAAAACAGAAATACATGCACAGTTTGTAGAAAATGCCTCCAATTTCTTAATATTTTCAAATTAAATAAAGACCCAAGAAATGTTAAATTGCACTGACTTTGTACTCAACCTCTGTATTTACACAAATTAATATTATGAAATTCTGGTATTGTACTAATTTGCAAGAAAAGCAAAAACCTATTCTAATTTTGCTTTGGCTAAAGTTTCTAAGTGACAAAGGAATGTAACTTTTACAGATGTCCTGGGAATTAAAGACAGAACTAATAATAAACAACATTTATAGGCAAATTGTTAGGAAAAAGTTGTTAAAAAATACCAGAAATGGAGAACTAATATTCTATTTTAACATCACAAAGGCAAGTTTTGGGTTGTGGTTGTTGCTCAGTGGCAGAGTGCTTATTTAGCATGTGTAAAGTAGTGGGTTCGATCCTTAACACCACATAAAAATAAACAAATAAAATAAAGGCATGCTGCCCATACAAACTAGGGGAAAAAAAAAAAGGCTTGTTTTGGGGAATAGGTAAGATGATGGAGAGGAACCAGGGAGGGATCTCTAATTTCTCTGCAGCATGGAAAAGAGGGAATGAAGGCACAGCTGATATGGAATGTGGGTGACCAAAAAAATGCTTCAACAATTAACTCTGTCAACATGAAAGAAGAGTAAATGTCAGAGGAAGAATTTACAAAGTTCACAGTTGATGTTCATTGTGCTAAAAGATGTAGAGAGTAAATTTAGAAAATACAGAAAGTTAAAGAAAGATCATTTTAGAAAAAAGAGACTCTGAAAAGGAACCAAACAGAAATCCTGGAAATGAAAGTCAAGAAATCAAATTTAAAATTCAACGGAAAGTAACCGTAATAGATTAGGTGACTCTGAATATAGCTTGTCATAAAAACAAAGTATATAATCTTAAAAATAATGTTAACCATAAAGAAAAGATGTTAAGAGACCATTCCAGCATATTCAAGAAACCAGATTTAAGAATCACTGGGGTAGATTAAGGCTTCAAAAAACAAACTCAAGAAAAGCATGATATTTCAATGACATAATATTAGAAAATCTTTCAAATCTTAGAAATCAAATGAAAATCCAAATACAAAATTATAAAGAACTCTGATAAGCAAGACCAAAAGAAGTCCTCTCCAAAACACATTAAAATGAAAAAATGCCCAATATACAGAATTAGAAGAGAATTTTAAAAGCTGTAAAATAAAAATGGCAGCTAATATTTAGAGGTAAATCAATCCAAATTTCAACTTATTTCTGAATCCAGGTCCTAAAATAAAATCCAAGAATGATACATACCACCAAGATTACTATATCTGGTTAAATTATTCTTCACAACTTAAGATGAAATAAAACTTTCATGATATGTAGAAACTAAAATAATTCATAACTACTATGTCTGTACTATAAAACATAATATTTCATGCAGAAGGAGAAAAAAACCCTACATTTCAATGATATGCACTAGGAAAAAAATTATAGGAGAATCAAATCTAAATTAACCATTAGAAAGAAATCAAAATGGCAGGAAATAAAAATCAACTCTCTTGAATAACTGAATGTAAATAGTTTAAACTCTTCAAATAAAATACACAGATTGGTAGATCCAAACGCCAGGAAAGTTGGCTGTTGTCAAATCAGACTAGTAGACTACAAGTCACAATTAATCGGAAAAGTCAAAGACATGCAGAATCAAAGAGATGGTTAAGAAAATCATCCAACAACAAGATACAATGATTATAAATATTTATGTCCCAAACAACAGTGTTTCTACTTACTAAAACAAACTCTTCTAAAAATTAACAATTAAAAAAAAAACAATACAAAAATACTAGGTGATTTCAATACACTTCTCTATTAGCTAGATTATCCAGATAAGTAAAGATTCTTCAGAACTAAAAAATGTTATGAATTAGTATACCTAGTTGACATCTAAACAATATTTCATCCATTTACAACATGACTCACTTTCTTCTCAGTGGCACACAGAATATTTTTTGAAAAAGATCATATTTTAGGTCACAAAGCAAATATTCACACACACAACAACAACAAAAACCCATAATTCCTTGCATTCTATCAGATCATAAAACAATGAAACTAGAAATCAACAAGAGAATAAAAACAAAACAGCAACAATTCTAACCTAGCAATGAAATAATAACCTTTGAATGTTGAATGGATACCAGAAAAAAATCAGAGGAGACATAAAAAAAATTCTTAGACACAAATTAGAACAATCATAAAACATGTCAAAAATCTCTGGAAGAGTGTGAAGGTAGTTATAACAGGAAAGTTTATAGCACTGAGTTCGTATAAAAACAAAACAAAACAAGAAATGTAAAAAATAAATAATCAAATGTCACACCTTACAGCCCTAGAAAAAGGAGAGCATATTAACACTAAAATCAGTAGAAGATAGAAAATAATTAAAATCAGAACAAGGGCTGGGTATGGTGGTACACAAAGATACTCAGAAGGCTGAGGCAGAAGGATCACAAGTCCAAAGCCAGCCTCAGAAATTTAGCAAGGCCCTATCTCAGAAATTAAAAAGAAAAAAAATTTAAAAATGGGTTGGAGATGTGGTGTAGTGATAAGTGGTGCTGAGTTCAATCCCCAGTACAGGGGGACAAACAAAATCAGAGCCAAAGACAATGAAATTGAGAATAAAGCAAAATAAAACAAGAAGCACAAAGGACCAATGAAACGAAGTTGATTCTTTGAAAGAAAAAGAAAATTGATAAGCCCTTAACCAAACTAATCAAAGGAACGAGAGAAGACCCAAGTTAATAAAATTAGAGAAGAAAAGGCAAATATTACCATAGACACTACTGAAATCAAGAGATTCACTAGAAATTCATTTGAAAACTTAAATCCAATAAGCTAAAAAATCTCAAGTAATGAAACTGAAGCAGCTACAAAAAACCTTTACAAAGAAAAGCCCAGGGCTGAACAAGTTCTACTAAACCTTTTAAAGAAATAAATGCCACCAATTCTTCTCAAACTATCCCATGAAATAGCAAAGAATTTATTTAACACTGACAAATTTATCCTATGAAGCCAGTGTAACCCTGATATCAAAACCAGAAAAGGCACAAAAAAGAAAAGAAAATTTCAGACCACTGTCAATATATGAAAAATTCTTTCATAAACACATTAAGAATATGGTGTACTATGCCTAACTGGGTTTCATCCTTAGGATGAAAGTATGGCTCAACATGTCAAATCAATAAATGTAATTCACCACAGAAATAGAGTTAAGGACAAGAATCACGTGTTTATCTCAGTACATGAAGAAAAACCATTTGACAAAGTACACCGCTCATTCATATTAAATCACTAAAGAAACTAGGCATGAAGGAACTTACCTTACTTAACATTGTAAAGACTATATAAGACAAACCCAATGTCAATATCATATTAAATGGAGAAATACTGAATGCATTTCCTCCAACAACAGGAATAAATCAATGATGTCCACTCTCATCACTCCTTTCAACATAGTTCTTAAAGATTCTAGCCAGAGCAATCAAGACAATAGAAGGAAATTAAACAGATACAAATATTAAAAGACAAAGTCAAATGATGTGTTTGTTCATGGATCCTATATTTAGAAGATCCAAAAAACTCCACCAAAAGACTTCTAAAACTGATAAACAAATTTAGTAAAGTATCAATACACAATATCAGCCTACTAAAGCAACCATTTTCCTGTACTTCACTAATGAATCTGCTGAAAATAAATTAGGAAAACTATGCAATATAAAAGAACTTCTAAACAACAACAAAAATACTTGGATATTAAACTTAATAAAAATTACACAATACTGAAAAAACAAATTGAAGAAGACCTTAGAAGAAATGAAGACCTTCCATGTTCACAGATAGCATCATTCACCTTATTCTGGATAGCTTTGGCTATTCTGAGTCTCTTAGAATTCTCTTACAATTCTTAGTGTCAAAATGGCTGTTCTACTAAAAGCATTATCCAGATTTGATACAATCTCTATCAAAACCCAATAACATTCTTCACAGAACTAGAAAAAATAGTTCTAAAATTCATTTGGAAAAAGTAAGAAACTCAGGGTTGAGATTGTGGCTCAGTGGTACAGCGCTCACCTAGCATGCATGAGGCACTGGGTTGGATCCTCAGCACCACATAAAGATAAAATTAAGTCCACCTACAATTAAAAAAAAAAAAAGTAAGAGACTCAGAATAGCCAAAGCTATCCAGAGTAAGATGAATGATGCTGAAGTCATCAAAATATGGTGCTGAGAAAACGGGAAATCCGTATGTCAAAGAATAACACTTGACCACTGTCTCTCTCACAAAAACCTAGTCAAAGTGAATCAAAGACCTAGGAATTAGACAAAAAACTCTGCAGCTGTTAAAAGAAAATGTAGACCCAAACTCCAACATATGCACAGGCATCAACCTCCTTAATCGAAATTTCTTAAGTGGAAGAAATAAAATAAAAAATAAATACATGAAATTAAAAAGCTTTTGCATAACAAAGGAAATAAGAATATAAAGAGAGATGGGGCTGGGGTTGTGGCTCACTCAGCAGTAGAACGCTTGCTTAGCACGTGCAAAGCCCTGTGGTCCTGCGCACCACATAAAAATAAATAAATATATTGTGTCCAACTAAAAAATAAATATAAAAAAAAAAGAATATAAAGAGAGAGGCTAAAGAATGGGAGATCTTTGCCACCTGCTTTCAATAGGGAATTAATATCCAAAATACCATAAAAAAACTCAACAAAATAAATGGCCAATCAATAAAAAGGAAAAAGAAACAGACACTTACTAAAAAAAAAAAAAAATACAAATAGCCAATAAATATATGAAAAATGTTCAACTCTAGCAAAAAAAAAATGCAAATAGAAACAACACAAAAATTTCATCTTCTAGTCAGAATGACAATTTCAAGAATACAAACAGTAATGTTGATAAGGATATGGAGAAAAAGGTTTACTCATATTGTTGGTGGAATTGCAAATAAGTTTATCCATCTGGAAAGCAGCATGAAGATTCCTCAAAAAATTAAGAATGGAACCATCATATGACCCAGCTATCTTGCTCATTGGTATTTATTCAAAAAATCTAAAATCAGCATGCTATTGATGCAGCTTTATCAATGTTTATAGAAGCACAATTAACAACAGCAATCTAGGTGAATGAATGAAGAATATATAATATGTATACAGATTGAGAATTAATCAGCCATAAAAAATGAAATTATGGCATTTCATCAAATGGATAGAACAGGAGACCATTGTGCTAAGTGAAATAAGCCACACACACAAGAAGTTAAAGGCTGAATGTTTCCTCTGATATGCAGAATTTAGTCCAAAGTAAGGAAAAAAGGAAAGAACAAAACAGAAAAGGAAAGTAGGGGATCCATTAAAATAGAAGAAAGATCAGTAGAGTAATTGAAGGAGATTAAAGGAAAGAGAACAGGGGGAGGAATAAAGGGGAGAAAGAAAAAATATTGGGATTGAATAATTATGTAAAAATGAATCCTAATGTTATATATAACTAAAAGAACTACTGAAGAAATCGAGGTCTGGAGTAGCTCAGTGCTACTGGGGTTAAACAAATTTTTTATATATATATATATATATATTTTTGAAAAACCTTGTTTTGTCTTTTCATATTGGCCTTTCTCTATAAAATGGAAACCTGTATATTTTTCTACCTGTCCCAAATATGAGAAGAAAATGAACAAATTAAAATAAGACCAGGAAGAAACAGAACTATCTACATCAATTAGGAATACCAACTGGCAAAGTAATGGTACACATTTCAAAGTAGGAAGTATCTTCGCATACACATACCAATATACATACCTACTGTATATATAGAGCATGAAAAAAGTTAAGATGCTCTATTTCTGATTATATTTTTATTTAGTCACTCTGTCTTTCCTTTATAAATCATATAAAAAAGGTAAGAACATAGGGAAGATGTTCTTCCTGGAACTTCTGAATATTCTGACACATGAATTCTGAATAATTAGTTTCATAGCACTAGTAAAAAAATGCTCAATAAAAAATTGTTTTTACAAGGATGACAAAATTATGAATGAAATTATAAATAAATGATGGATGAAATTCACATGAAAATGAATGAAACTGAACTTAAACCTAATATCATGTGGTAAATTCAACTCAAAATATATCAATAACCTAAATATAAAAAGATGTAACAAGAAAACTCTTAAAAGAAAAACATTGCTAAATCTGCAAGAGCATGTATTATGCATATACTTTTAGTGATGGTAAAAAAAGAACAACAATCCCAGAAAGACAAATAAATTAGACACTAACAAAATTAAAACTTATACTTCAATGAACATCATAAAAAAATGGAAAAGTAACTTGTAACAGAAAAAAATGTACTTTAAATACTTGTCAATGAATTGTAATAAGAGTATACCGAAAGACCATTACCAATCAATAGCAAAAGACAAACAGCCAATTAAACGATGGATAAAGAAATAGAACATATACTTCAACAAAGATGTTATAAGGACAATAGAGCCATGAAAAAAAATCTTAATAAACAGCATTTATTTCCTATTTGCAAATACAAATCAAAATTGTAAGAGCTATTACTTCACAAATACTTCAGTGGCTAAAATCAAAAGGTAATACACAGGTGATAGAAAGGATGAAAAAATGGACACTTATAAACTAAGACTAGAAATAAAAAATGATGCAGCCATTTTTAAAAGCAAATTAGCAGTTTCTTAAAGTGATCAACACCGGGTTTCCACATCATCTAGCAATTCTACCACATGATTACCTAAGAGCACCAAAAATAGAATTCCCACACTAATACCTGTATGAATAATAAGAACAATATTATTAACAATAGTTACAAAGCAAATGCAACTGAATCCTGTCAACTGATTGAAGACAACTCTCCAAAAAAGTGAAATATATGGAATATATATTTAGTAATGGAATAATATTTAGTAATAAAAAAGAAATAAATTCTTGTTACATGATATAAATAAACATTGAAAATCTTAGGTTAATAATAATAATAAAAAAAGACACTGGTTATGACACACATTATAGCACACATTTACATTAATACTCAAATTAGGCAAATCTATAAATACAGAAAGAACAAGATACTTTCTTAAGACTATAGAAGTTTAGGACAATGTAACACTGAAAATAGGTATAGGGTTTTATTTGAACCTAACAGAATGTTCTAACAATAATTATATTGACGGCTGTACAACTATGAATATATTTGATCTGTATATTTTAAATTGATCTATTAGGATCAGGATGTATGTATAGCATTTGCCTAGCATTTAAGAGATATTAGGGCTGGGATATAGCCCAATGGCAAAGTATCTGCCTTGCATTTGCAAATCTCTTGGTTCGACCCTCAGTTCTAAAAACAAACAAACAAACAAAAAAACAAACAAACAAAACAACAACAAGAGATCCTAAGTTCCAGTATTATGGAATAAAACAAAACTAAACTGGTGAATTTTATGCTGTGTAAATTATCTCAATAAAGCAATAAAACAGAAACCTGCAACTGGTGACATAGTGAAAATGGTAATAAGAGAGATTTTAAGGCCATGTTATTTTCTCATGGAAAAAAGTCTTAAAACTAGCATGAAAGAAGTTTAGGATCTGTGGAAAACAGTCACACATCTACATAAAAAAAAGCAAACAATCAAGACAAAGCCATGCTAAAATCATAAAGAAATCCTATGGTGTCTTTACTTGTTCTTATCCTACTCCTGGTCAGGCATATGAATAACAGTGCTGCTCTAGAGGTTTTGACAACTTAGTTCAATTATCTGCCCCACAAACCAGAAATAGAAGAGTCTATGTGCACAATTCTAACCCATTTAGAAATAGTTTAAAAGACTGGGATAGTTTTTGCCTGCTATTAAAAATTTTTTAAAAATTAAAGAGGAGAAAACAATTTCCAATTAATCCTATGAGGCAGATTTACACTAGAGAGATAAAGACACTAGAAAACTATACAGCAATGTTTATTAATTTATTAATACAAATATTAGTAAATTGAATTTAGCAACACATCAAAAAAGATTATATGCCATGCTCCAAATTATGTTTTTCCTGAAAATCAAGGATGATACAATATGAAAATTAATCAATAATTTTATTTAAAAGGAAATATTTTCAACCAATAAAGACTGCTGAGAGCCACAGCCGAGTCTGTATGGCCCCTGGCATTTTGCCAACAGTATTGATTGACAGGCAAGGCGTTAATATCCGCCTCTGCCGCTACTTTTGAGTTCTAGCGCTATTTTTGAGTTCTCGCGCTATTTTTAGTTCTCACAGGGATTCCCCGGGAGTTCCCATTGGTTGGCAAAGTGCAGGAGGAGGGTTTTCCCGGGGAGATATTTCCGGCTGGGGGTTCCTGCAGGAGCCTCGTGGCTTTTTCGGGAGGATTCCCCAGGAGCGTGTGTGAGGTTTTTTCTTGCAGTAGAAAAAATAAAATTTGTTCCTGCTTCAGTGGCTCGTGATTTGTGCCCAGCCAGACTGCGGCATTTGGTGGCCTGCACTGGGAACGTCTGAAGCTTCGGGGTAAGTGAAATTGCTTACCCCTAAGGGAAGGCAAGAGAATGGGTGACCATTTTAAAAAACAATATGTTCTTGCTTTGATTTGTTTTGGTTTTGTTTCAAGCTGCCTATCCCTAGAATTTTCTCAGGCAGACTGGGAAAAATGGTTGGCTCAAGGTTTGAAGTTGTTTGCCCCTGAGGAAGAGATAGAAATAGACCACAAATGCACATGTCCAGAAAATAGGAAAATTGATACAACGATTTTTTGTTCCATTTTTGTTTCATTCTGTTTCGGTTTTGTTTTGTGTTATCTTTTTGGGTTGCGTTATCTTTGTAACAGATTAGAAATTAGTAAAAAACAAACTGAAAGAGTGTTAAATAAATTGTTAGAGGTTCAAACCATGGAGAAAGACAATTTAGATCAAGCAAAAGAGAAGGTCTCTCAAGCTAGTCAGACAGAGGAAGAAAATTTAAAGGAAAAAAGCTTAGAGGAGAAACAGCTATCAGGGGGGAAGCAACAACAGGAGGCTGCTACTAACACCGATCTATCACCAGAGGGCGTAATTCAGCCAACAGCTCCACCTATGGAGATAGCTGAGTGGCCCTCAACCCACTCAACCCCCGTAGTTGATAGATGGGATCCTGAGACAGGACCTCAAAGATTAGCATGCCCTGTACTTGAGCAGGCAGGAGGGCAGCGAATTCACCGTGCGTTAGAGTTCAAAACAGTGAAGCAATTAAAGGAGGCTGTAACAACCTATGGTCCTCATGCACCTTTCACTGTAAGCATGGTCGAATCCATTACTAACTTGGACATGACTCCAGCAGATTGGGCTGGCATGTGTAGATCTGTGCTAAATGGAGGACAATATTTGTTATGGAAGGTTGCCAATGAGGAATTTTGCAGGGAGACAGCTAGGCGAAATGCAGCAGCTGGTTACCCTCAAAGAAATCTAGAGATGCTGCTAGGAAAAGGAGCTTATGAGGGTCAGCTGCAACAAATTGAATATGATCCTGCTGTATATGCACAGATTGCTGCAGACGCAGTTAGGGCATGGAAGACTTTACAAGGACATGGAGATTTACAAGGTCAGCTATCTAAGGTAATACAGAGACCTAATGAACCTTACGCTGACTTTTTAGATAGGCTTATTCAAACGGCCACCAAAATTTTTGGTGACACAGAACAAGCAATGCCATTAATAAAACAACTGGCTTATGACCAAGCAAATCGTTGCTGCAGGGAGGTTATTAGACCATGGAGACATGAAGATTTAAAAACATATATTAAATTATGTAGAGAAAATGAACAAGGGCAAGTCTTGGCAGCTGCAGTACAACAGGCTTTAAATGCCAGGACAAAAACATGCTATAATTGTGAACAAACAGGACATTTTAAAAGGAGTTGCCCCATAGGAGGAAGGTTTAACAAAGTTAGGTATCAAAGGAATAGAACACCGGATATTTGCCCACGATGCCGTAGAGGGAGACACTGGGCTAATGAATGCCGTTCTCAAACCACCATAGAGGGTACTCCATTATCAAAAAATGGACAAGGACCAGGTGGTTACCCACGATATCATGGAGAAAGGCATCAGGCTCCATTGCCAAAAAACGGACAGGGGGGGCCCAATGCTCCAGGGCCCACGACCACAAATGTACGGGGCACTGGAGGAACCCAGAAAAACCATGGAGGAACCCAGCAAACCCATCAGGGTAGTACCCAGGACACATTATCCATCAGATCTCTCATCAGACGAACCAGAGGGAGCGCAGGGTTGGACATCTGCGCCTCCGCCAGAGCAGTACTAACTCCAGAGATGGGAGTTCAAATCATTCCCACAGGAGTAAAAGGACCTCTTCCCCAAGGAACAGTAGGCTTATTGTTAGGACGCAGTTCTTCTACGCTAAAAGGACTTATGATAAGTCCCGGGGTAATTGATCCCGATTATGAAGGTGAAATAAAAATTATAGCTAGTTCTCCAAAGGGTATATCAGTAATTTCACCAGGAGATAGAATAGCACTGTTATTAATAATATCCAGCCTACATGATAAATTTTCCAGTAGTACTATGGAAAGAGGTTCCAGGGGTTTAGGCTCCACAGGTGTAGATTGGGCTATGCTGTCTTTGAATTTAGATTCTCGCCCAATGCTAAAACTAAATATTCAAGGACATGAATTTAATGGGCTACTGGATACAGGTGCAGACCTTAGCATCATCTCTCGTCAAGAATGGCCAAAACATTGGCCATTACAACAGCCACTCAAACACTTCGAGGCCTAGGAGTGGCAACTAATCCCCATAGAAGTGCAATGGTCTTAGATTGGAAGGATCCTGAAGGATGTGAAGGAACTATACAGCCATATGTATTGGATCATCTTCCCGTAAATTTATGGGGACAAGATGTCTTAGATCAATTAGGTTTGACATTAACAAATAATATCAATCAAAATGCACCCACTATTATGGCTAGACAAGGTTTTAGGAAAGGAAAAAGATTAGAAAAACAAGAACAAGGTATAGCAGCACCAATACAAATAGATCAAAGAATAAATAGACATGGACTGGGTTTTCAGAAGGGGTCACTGAGGCAATAAAAATCACTTGGAAATCAGATAGACCGGTATGGGTTTCTCAGTGGCCCCTGACTAAAGAAAAGATACAAGCAGCCCATGACCTGGTCAAACAACAATTAGCGGAGGGACATATACAACTTTCTGTATCTCCCTATAATACTCCCTTTTTTGTCATTAAAAAGAAATCTGGTAAATGGAGATTATTACAAGATTTAAGAGCCATTAATAATGAGATGGTTATTATGGGACCTGCTCAATCAGGGATTCCCCAATTGTCTGCTTTACCAAAAACCTGGTATGTTTTAGCTATAGATATTAAAGATTGTTTCTTTTCAATTCCAATTCATCCTGAGGATAGTCCACATTTTGCATTTACTATCCCTGCACTGAATCATGAAGGTCCTGATCAGAGATATGAATGGAAAGTGCTCCCTCAAGGGATGGCTAACAGCCCAACTATGTGTCAAATTTATGTTAATAAAGCAATCCAGCCACTTAGAAATCAAAATCCTGAACTACAAATATTTCACTATATGGATGATGTATTGTTAGCACACAAAGATAAAAACACATTACTGGAATGTTATGCCACACTTACAAATTTGTTAAAAAATTATAATCTACAGATAGCAATATATAAGGTACAATTAAATTTTCCAATTAATTATTTAGGAGTTCTATTATCCTCAACCATGGTCCGTCCACCAAAAATTCAAATACGAGTAGATCAACTCAGATCACTTAACGACTTTCAAAAGTTATTAGGAGACATAAATTGGATAAGGCCTTATCTAGGCATACCAACAGGAGAGTTGGGACCTTTATTTGATATCCTAAAAGGTTCATCAGATCCAAATTCACCCCGCATATTAACTCCTGAAGCAAGAAAGGCATTAAAAATTATTGAAACATATATGGAAAATATGCATTTGGATAGAATTGATATAAGTTTGCCTTTATTATTTATTGTAATACCAACAAAAAATATTCCTACAGGAGTATTTTGGCAAGATGGTCCGTTATTGTGGATACATTTATCTTATTCTCCTAACACTATTCTTACTAGGTATCCTGAGGCTGTAGGACAATTAATACTCAAAGGAATAAAAGCAGCAAAGGGAGTGTTTGGAATTTCTCCCAATAAAATTATTACTCCATATACTATGGATCAAATTGATGAGTTAGCTAATGAGTTAAATACTTGGGCAATAATCATGTGTAAATCTAATGTTTCATTTGATAATCACTTACCATCTAATCCTTTGTTGTCTTTTTGGTCTAAGCATCCTGTAGTTTTTCCAAAAATGACAAGAAAAACACCTATCATGAGTGCTCCAAATATATTCACTGATGGGTCAAATAATGGTACAGCAGCAGTAGTTACCCCTGATCAAACTTTTACATTTTTAGTACCCAAACAATCAGCTCAAAAGGTAGAGCTTAATGCAGTTTTACAAGCTTTTGTGATGTTTAAAGATTCTGTATTTAATTTATTTTCTGATAGTCAGTATATAGTTAATGCTATAATATCCCTTGAAGATGCTGGTAGGATTTCCCCTTCCTCTACTGTTTTCTCTTTGTTTTCCACTATACAAAGTCTAATCTGGGATAGAAAAGATCCATTCTTTATAGGACATATCAGGGCACATACAGGATTGCCTGGAGCCCTTAGTTTGGGCAATGATTTAGCAGATAAAAGTACACATGATATACATATTTTTTCTACTGTAGAAGAAGCTACAAATTTTCATAAAAGGTTTCATGTTAATGCTAATACTTTACAAAAGCGTTTTAAAATAACTAAGGAACAAGCCAGGCATATAATAAAACAATGTCAAAATTGTGTGACCTTTTTACCACAAGTTAATCTTGGAGTCAATCCTAGAGGACTGATACCTAACCATATTTGGCAGATGGATGTCACACACTTGCCAGAATTTGGAAAATTAAAATATTTACATGTTACAGTTGATACTTCTTCCGGATTCTTGATGGGCTCTCTTCATGCCGGAGAAAAAACTAAAGATGTTATAGCTCATTGCTTACAAAATTTTGTCACTGTGGGTGTTCCTAAACAGTTAAAAACTGATAATGGTCCTGGTTACACGTCTAACTCTTTTAAACAATTTTGCTCATCTTTTTACACTAGAGAGATAAAGACACTAGAAAACTATACAGCAATGTTTATTAATTTATTAATACAAATATTAGTAAATTGAATTTAGCAACACATCAAAAAAGATTATATGCCATGCTCCAAATTATTTTTTCCTGAAAATCAAGGATGATAAAATCAATAAATGATACTAAGAAAACTGGCTTTCAACATGCAGAAGAATGAAGCACAGCTCTTATTTTAGAACACACAGGAAGATTAACTCAAAATATATCATGTGCCATATATATTGTTAGAACATTCTGTTAGGTTCAAATAAAACCCTATACCTATTTTCAGTGTTACAAACTGTAAGAAGAAAATAGTGGAAAAGCTCTGTGATATGAATTTGGCAATGATGCTTAGACTTCAAAGCACAGAAAATAAAAGAAAAGATAAATAAATTAAACACCACCAAAAATTTAAAATATGTGCATCAAAAAGCACTACCAAAAAGTGAAATGGCCAACAAAATGGAAGAAAATAATTTCAAAATCATATCTTACACAGAATAATATTCATATTCTATAAAAACTTCTAAACTGGGGTTGTGGCTCAGGGGTAGAGCGTTCGTCTAGCACATGCGAAGCCCTGGGTTCAATCCTCAGCACCACATAAAAATAAATAAAATAAAGGTATTGTGTCCAACTACAACTAAATAATAATTAAAAATAAAATCCAAATAACCTCTAAACTCAACAATAAAATAACAGATAATCAGGCTGAAAATAAATATACAAATTTCTCCAAAGAAGATATCCGGTAGCCAATGCAATAAAAGACCTCAATACTACAAATAATGAAGGAAATTTAATTTAAAGCCATGAGATGATGGCGAGAGTGTTCGCGCGCGCGTGTGTGTGTACACAAAATGAAACATTTCTTCATTGGTTGAGTGAACATTGGAGCTGCCTCCAAATTTTCTTCACATTATTATTATCATTCTCCCAACTATAATGTACGCTTAGTTTATAATTTTAAATGAAAATATTCAAAACTCAAAACAGATACTAGATAATAATTTTTTCTATGTATACATGTATTATTAACCATAACCTCGCTTAAATTTTAGTTTAATAAGGTTTAAGTTATAAGTATTTATAAAATACAATAGTAAATACCAAGTAGTTACAAAAGTAATGTGCTCTATAAAATGGAGGGAGTAAAACCAAACAAACTTACTCTCAATGATTCCTGGAAGGAAGAGGCCTGGTACTGTGCATACTTAGCAATTGTGGTATGTGATCTATTACTTTCGTAACGCCAAATTTTCTTTGTACCAGTTGGGTCCCAGTTTTCATCTGCTGGTTGCAACAACTGTGTCCTCACTTCTACCATGTGTTCATTATTAGCTTCTACCAAAGTTTTGGTAGAGAAAAGTCCAAGATCTTCATAAAAAATAAGTTTTGTTAGTGAATAAAATCATTTTCAGTACAATAAAAAATTCGAAGTCCTTTAAAATTTTATCTTTGTGTAGTTCCATTAGTTTTCCTTAAGAAAAGTCATTTGGTACCAGATTTTCACAGTAGAACCTGGATATAACTATCAGTTTAACAAATGAGTTATGGTGTTTATAAGCAGAATTAAATGCTCTGTATATTTCATATAAAAATTTATATAATAAAATTAATTTTTTGTTTCATAACTGATACTCAATTTAAACTTCACTGCAGAAATTGCCAATAACCAATATCACTAACATTATACATTTAAAATATGTATGCCCAAATTCCACACAGACAGACTTTCTTAAAACAAATATGATTGTTTTAAAAACTATCAAAATTTTAATAAGACAGAGCAGGAAAGATAAAGAAAGAGACAAGATTGGAAGAGAGAGAAACAGAGATAAATAAAAACAGTGACAGAATTAAAATAAAAATTCAAAATGGTAAAAACAAATCAGCAAGTGTTTACTGGTGCTTCTATTTGTATTCTTAATTGAAACAGTTCTTGTTCAACTTTTTTTTTTTTTTTTTTTAAATGCTTACCTAACTTAAGAGCTCCAGCGAGGCCTCGTATTACTGTTACAGGGTTTTTTGGGTTTGTACAAAATTGATGTAATGGAGGAAAGAAAGCATCGCGCTTATTTTCCAACTATAAAATTAAAATGTATTGTTAGGTCTCAGGAAAATGACTATTATTCTGCAAATTCATGTCATTTTTCAACCAACTCAACAGTTTATAAAGTCTAGACTACATACTAGTCTTTTCAAAAAACTGTGGAAACAACTCCGTAAATTTCTATTTTAAAGAAATACATTTAAATGTTTTAATGTCCTTCACCTCTTTCATCAAAGATTCAAAAAATGACATTTAAATATTTTAGCTTTTCAAGTATTTCCCAAGTATACTTTCCAAGTGTACTTCCATTACTTAGAGAAATAAAAAGAATACAAATCTTTTTGTATTCATTTCTTCAAAATTTGATGAAAACATCATCTCGTCTCTATTTCTATCCTTCTCTAAAAGTTATCTAATTTTAATTGGGTAAGGAATTAAGATAATATCTGATAGAGAAAAAGCTAAATCTCACAAATCCACTTATAAAGTTCATTCTAAAGCCTGTATCTTCACTTCTTAGCCTAGGATTTTTTTTTCTTTTTTGACTAGGAAGGTTAATGAAACAATGAAAGGCACAAAGTCATCAGGAGAAAAACACAAATATTGTCTGAATTTTTATTATCTGAATTTCAATTCAACTTTCTGTATCAAATACTTACACTGATGACATTCAAAAATGGTAGGTAGTTTCAAATTCAAAATTTGAAATACCTATTATATTTTGGTAGACTTTATAATAACATTCCTTATCATTTTCATTCTCAACTACCATTTTTGGAAGTACAAAAATTCTTTGATTAAAAAGGCATAAACTGAATGAATTTTTAAGGTTTACACAATTAGTAAGTCATGCAATGCAGATTTAAAAACATATTTACTAAATGCTTAAACTGAAACAACATCTTTGGAGGTTCTCAAAATCCCAGTTAATATATGAAAATAGATTTTAAAATTTTTCTTCACACAATATATATATTTTTTTAATTTTATTTATTTTTTAGTTCTTGGTGGACAAGACAGACATCCTTGTTTGTATGTGGTGCTGAGGATTGAACCCGGGCCGCACGCATGCCAGGCGAGCGCGCTACCGCTTGAGCCACATCCCCAGCCCATAAAATATTTTTTAATATACCAATGATCAACAAACTTCTTTGCCAGATACAAGAAAGTTTTTTTTGTTTTTTTTTTTTTTTACTTTTGAACTACCTTTTTCCTTCAGCAAGTAACATTGAAGGCAGAATGTAAAGAAATTGATGAGGCTGTTTCAATAAAACTTTATATTTATCAAGGAAAAAAAAGGAGTGTACCATATGTAGATGAAGAACACTTTTTTATCATCCTTTGGAAAATAAGTATATTTTTAAAATATTCAGACTGTGAAAATAAATTTAATGTTTCCTAAAAGGCATCTGAATTGATTTAAACATTTATCTATCCTCTAAAGGCAGACAAGTTCAGACACTTGATTTATTTATAGTTAATCAGTTGAGACTCACATAAATACTAGGTGTGGGTGGATTCAACTTCTCCTTTGGTAAGGGAGGATACGGTGAAGCTGGTGGTCGTGGAGGTGGACATTTATCCAACAAAATGTGACTATTAGACAAGCCATTTTTCCCTAGATTCCTTTAAAAAAAGCAAAAGAAATAAATCAGCATTATACTTACTTTCAAAATAGAAAAAAACCTGCATTAAGTTAGATATAAAAAATACAATCATTCTGAAGCAGGTTGAGTCAATAAAAAACTCGAGAATGGCTGTTAATTTCAGTAGATGTTCAGTTAGATTCTTTAACTACACAAAATATTCACTTTGATTCCGTTTATCTTTTATTTAAAATATACTATAAACCTCACAAATATTTTTCAATATAATTTTTAAATTTATCTATTATAATTAATTTTTAAATTTATTATCTTAATTTTTCTAACTCATTTTATGGTCAAATTCTCTCCATTAAATATTAAAACACTTGTCCAAAAGGTTTAGATATCAGTAATAATGACAACAGATAATTTTTTAACAACACATTTCACTAATTATTTCCAAAATATCTTTGTGACAACTTCTAAACCCAGCAATTCACTAGTTCTTTCTTTTCAAAACTTATTTTCTATGTATTAGCTGGCTAATATATTCAGCATGGTTCCAAAATTTATAAATTACAATAATTTTTAAGAAGATATAAAAATACGCTACTCATCCTCATATTATATCTGGTTATTACTTAATGGTATCTGAATAATTTCTTCCTTTACTGAAAAGTATCACATTTACTAAATAACAAATTCATAAAATGTGATAAGAATCACTATCAAACTCAAATTCTTCTTAAGGTATAAGCAATGTAAGAAGAATATTTCTAAATACTTAATATTTTTTAAAATTTATTTTTTAGTTGTAGATGGTCAGAATATATTTATTTATTTTATTTATTTGTTTTTAATGCGGCGCTGGGGATCAAACCCAGTGCTGTACACATGCTAGGCAAGTACTCATTACTACAAGCACAACCCCTAAAGCCTTAACATTTTAACAAATTCAGAAAACCAGCCTTTCAAATGATTCAAAATGCCTTACCTAATTATTAAAATTTTAGAAGAAACAACATGTTAAAACATCAAAGGAAAAGAGCTTTAAGATACTAAGATTTCAGACAAGAAAAGAATCTTTATTTTGAAAAGTAAAAAAAAAAAAAACCACTAATTGCATTTGCTTCTGAAGAAATTATGTCTTTCATTTCAATTTATAGAACAATAAAATTTTGAAGAAAATTTATCACTGCTTTGTTGTATTTTCTGCACAGAAAAATTCCTCTAAGATTTTTGATATTGGGCTAATAAAAGTAGGGCTTGAAATGTTCTATTATGGACTATTTAATATTATACCTTTTGAGGTATAATATTAAATAGTTCATAAAAGGTACAACATTTCTTAACACAACCTAGCTACAACCCCAGCTCCCAAATAACTTTTAAAAAACAGAAAATACTTTATCTACAGGACAATTCAAATATCGTTATTAGGACAGTTTCATGACAATAATAGTCTCTATACAATAAAATATGGCCTTCAATGCTGAACTATACGTCAGCTACTCTTTTTTTAAAAAAAATTTTAAATTTATATTATTATTTTAATATTAGTTGTAACTGGACACAATACCTTTGTTTTATTTATTTATTTTTATATGGTGCTGAGGATTGAACCCAGTGCCTTGCATGTGCTAGGGGAGTGCTCTACTGCTGAGCCACAACCCCAGCCTCTACTTTTTATATAACTGCACTTGCTAGAAGGAAAAAATAATATATAAAATCATGCATTTCAGTCAATGATAAACTACATACTTCATTATACTTCCTAGAGAAGTCATTGTCATCTTAGTTTCTGTACATTCAACTCTATTCTCACAACAATCACCTAATAATTGTTTGACATATGATTAATAATATTTTGAGATGTCTCAAAATATGAGTCAAGTATTTAATTGTACTAGAAAAGTTTCTTAACCTAATTTATTTTGAGACCAAGTTAAGCTTATTTAATACCTCAATATGAATAAGAGCTTAGGAAATAATGACTTTAGAACTGTATTTCTACAGTTATATAACAGAATTTTAAAAATGAATTTACTTTTATAGGAAAGTAAAGTAATGGGAAAATGTAGATACTCATTTCAAAAAAGAAAGATTGTATTAGAAAAAATGACCCACAACCGAATCAATTACTTGAATTATTACAAATTACAATAATAAATCTTAAAAGAAACAGACTTCTATGTTGCTACCAAGATGAATAAACAAGACAGATTTAAAATAAATTAAACAAAAATTCTGTATACGTAAAGAGTCAGGAGTTTGAGACCAGCTTTGGAACCAAAAACAGACCCCATTGCAAAAGAAAAGAAAAACTGACTAGGAATACAAAATTAAAGGATTATCTGCATAAACGGTGCAAACAATCACATCTAATAATTCTTATTTATTAGGACAGATCTAAAGAAGATATTTATGTCACTAATTGTACAAGTTTTTTCCTGTTAAAATATATATTCCCCAATCCTAATGCAAGTGGATAGGCCTGCAGACAACAAAAAGAATTATCTTCCCATTATATGTGCACTAAATTGTTCAAGAGATATAATTAGACCTTACTACAAGAGTCCAATAGTCGAATAATGAAGCAGCAGAAAAGGTAGCTATGGGAAAGATTAAGTTTACTCCATTCTAATAGCTTTTTGACTCAGGAAGTTGCTTATTGCAGAAATCTATAAATATGTAAAACTGCTTTTTAAAATAGTTAATTTTAAAATATCTAACTTCAATTTTCATTTACATTTTCTTGTTGTTTACTACAGAAATAAAAGATACTCTTTAGATAAATTCATCAATGATTTAGTCATCTTTCTTATCAAAATTTCTTTATCAGGAAAATTAACATTCTTAAAAGATGTTCCTTTCCATTTTCTGGGTTCACAAACTTCCTCAGAACAGGTACCACTATCAACTCTTCTAATTGGTTCTCATAGAACAACTAGATGGAAGATTGTTATTTACCACTTAGTTACTACTTGGGCTAAGAATAATTTTATCCCTAGTTTTCAGATTTCAACTCCCCATTCCTCTTTGCCCCTCCACTTCTGCCTTTTCCTTTTTAAAAATTAATTCTTTAATCCTCAGAAAAAGGTAATCACATTGAAGCTGATGACTTTGATAATCAATAAAAGTCAGTAATACTAACCAAACACATAATCTCTCAAGTAATGCTTTATAAATATATGCTTCTGACATCTGGTAAAGTATAAAATAACAATGTTACTTATGAAATTATTATTTTAGATATGTAATATGATTTTTTGCTACACTTCAAAAAAACAAAATTCTATTTTCATTTTTTTAAGATAAAAATCAAGACTTTTGAGCTGCCAACAGTCAGCCATTTTCACTTTTTTTGTTAAATATTAATTTTTTTGGTTATAAATAAAAATGTATTTTATTTTATATGGTGCAGAGAATTGAACCCACTGCCTCATGAATGCTAGGTAAGTGCTCTATCTCTTAAACCCCAACTCCCATTTTCACTTTTTGATGAACTTTCCCACACTAACCTGCATGCCTTTAGAACTTCTGTTGAACTGGAGTATATGGATACAGACATTGATGGTATAATCTGAGGATCAGATTTGAGGTTAATTATAGGCAGATCTATTTTTGTAGAGCTCTGTGAATTCTCTAGCCCTTCTCCATTAATCGTGTGTAACCCACAGTGAGGACTATTAAGGCTGGTAACACTGTGTGTGCTAGTCGGCTCAGTCGACTTTGGAGATGGTGTAGCTGTGGAAATGGCTGAAGAAGGTGAAGAGGCAACAGAATTATCAGTCTTTGTATGAATAGCTGGATGAGTATTATTGACTTTTTCACAAGTTCCAGGGCCCACACTGTCATTGGTTTTTCCAATTAACAAGGCAGAAAGCTGAGGATTGTCCGAAATTATTAAATTTGGTGATATAGAATCTCCATGGTTAAGACTGGAAATAGAAATTGTTGTCGCCTGATGTACATGATTAGAAAGTTCCTTGACACCAGCATAGCTATTAGATGTATCTCCATCTTGCCTCCTTGTTTCAGACCCCAAGGATCTATTTCTTGAAGGTTTGCTCTCTTTGGTAAAGGTAATACCTTTTTGTCCACCTGAGGTAGCAATATGAGAGGAGAAGTGATTGAGAGTATCCCCCTGTAGTACTGAATTTCTAGGCAGAGTGTGAGGTCCATTTTGATTTTGACTACTAGTGCAAGCTGCCTGGAGATACTGAGTAGACCCAGTAGGAAAGAGAGGTTGTTCATCATTAGATCCTGCCAAATGTGAACTCTGACCTTTATGAAGCCCCTAAAAAAAAAAAAAAAAAAAAAAAAAAAAGGAAAGGAAAGAAGTAAAATTGGTTTAAATATTAAATTATGCAAAGCTCCAAATACATATACAGAACAACAATGAGGATTAAAAATTTAAAAATAAAGTCACCAAAAATAAATAACTAAATGTGGAATGTAATTTAAAATCAAAACCTAAATCAATAATTTAACTCCAAAATAAAGTGATGAGTAATTTCAGAGTAAAATGATCTAATTGGGATACTTAATTTAATTCCATTTATTATAGCAAAAGAAATTTTTCTCACATATAAGTTGAGAATGTTAAATGGTTCCATTCTGACATTTGTATTTTCATCTCAAGAAAAATATGTCTCTATATTTAGATTTAAGTGGAGAAAGTTATTCATGGCCATTAACCTAGTCATGAACACAAAAGATAAGTCAATGTGATTTACAGTAAGTTTAATATACAAATTATACTTATTAAACTTTTAAAATTATCAGCAAAGTTGTAATATAGATATGGCAATAATCCTCAAAAGCAAAAATGCTAAATCTCAGAATATATTTAGTAATAACTTATTTAAGAATTTCTACTCTCAAATCACCCAAACAGGTAAAGACATTCTAAATGCAATGTCCCCAACTAATGATCGGATAATAGTTCTTTTCTTAAATTCAAAAGTTAGAATATACTAAAACTGTTCAGTAATTTTTAAAAAGCAGTCTTATAAATAATAATATTGTGTTTTAGATGAAGAGAAGTTATTTCATAGACTGAAAATATAAATCAATTAAGCAATTTTTATCCAAAATTTTCCTGATGTTGTAAACTGCATTATGATAATTCATATTTAATTCCAAAATAACTAATAAATTAATTTCTCAGGAATACTTCCTAAATAAGGGAATACTGCAACCGTAATCTAATAATTTCCCCAAATACTACTGATATACAAAAACTATTGGGGTAAAACTGTAATTACATATTAACATATTCTTTTTTAAAAAAATATTTTTTAGTTGTCAATGAACCTTATTGATTTATTTACTTACTTTTTATTTATCTGTGGTTCTGAGGATCAAGCCCAGAGCCTCACACACGTCACACAACTGTTCTACTACTGAGCCACAACCCCTGCCCACATATTAACACATTCTTAACTTTCAATACCAATATTTAGTGGAACTTCAGAATGGACAGAGAACACATTAGAATGATTGCTTTGTGAATTGAGAATTATTTAGAAGCAAGATAAAAGTCTTTTTGCTTTGATATAAAGGGGCAATTGTCAGAAACAAGCTTTGATTTAAAAAAAATTAAAGTCACAAGTTACACATACTCTAAAATTTGGTGGTATGCAAAACTGAAAAGATCATGAAATAACAAAATGTTTCTAATCAGAAATATATATATATAGTACATATATACATAATTTTTAAAAACTGGATTCATGCAAAATGGCACAGAATGTCAGTGTTTAAGAAAATAAAGAAAAACCTTGGCAATAAAGAATTCTTATTAAATAAATATATTTTCAAAATTTACCAATTATCATCAAAATTTACTCTTAAACTATCAGAAGGTATAAACAATTTTATTGATTCTTCTGCTACAGAGCAAAGCATTCTGAATTACCAGTTCTTACATTTGAAGTTCACTGTGTGGTGAAAGCAAAGAGAAACTGGAGAACCTGATTGTAAGTTTGAAAGTGTTCCTTAACTCACACAAAAATCAGTAGTCACATAATAGAAACCTATTATCTATGGACACAAGTTTGGCACTAATAAATAGCTGACCTCTGAATTATGTGAAAATAAGAAGAATCCTAAGTTACCAAGCTAAAAATTAAGATTAAAAGCAGAAGATGGAGATTACATAACTCCAGAAAATAATCGATGTAAGTCATTTATAAAGAGAATGAAAACAGTTCCAAAAGTATAATATTAAAAATGCCCTACTTTTAATAAAAATTTGCCAAATGTTCAAAGAGATCATTAAAAATATATGTTTAAAGAAATCCAGGAAAAACAATTTTCAATTTAAAAAACCTCATTACTTAAAGAAGTTCATTAAACTTTCAATGGAATAAATGTAAAAGGAACTTCACCACAGTCATCATAATCAAATTATTAAAGCTATAGTACAGACAATCCAAAACAGGAAAATCATTTATCATTTTTAAAGAGAAAAGTGAAATGATTCACTAAACAGACTTAAATTATAGGAAAAATCACATAGTAAAACAAAACAAAACAAAACACAGTGGTAAGAATTCTGTGTCAAGAGGCTGGGGTTGTGAGTCAGTGGTGGGTTGCTCGCCTAGAGCGTGTGAAGCCATGGGTTTGATCCTCAGCACCACGTAAAAATAAATAAATAAAATAAAGGTATAATAAATATAATTTTTTAAAAAAGAATTCTGTGTCAAGTAAAATAATACCTCAAAAACAAACCTGAGGGCTGCAGCGCTGGGTTGCATCTTCAGTACCACATAAAAATAAATAAATAAAATACATAAAAAGAATTGTGTTTTAAAAAACAACAACAACAAAAAACAACCCTGAAGGCTGAGGTTGTGGCTCAATGGTAGAGCATTTGCCTAGGATGTGTGAGGCACTAGGTTTGATCTCAGCACCACATAAAAAAAATAAATAAGATAAAGGTGTCCAACATGTTTATCTACAACTAAAAAAGATACTAAAAACAAATAAGCAAACCTGAAACAAAGACATTCCCCCTCAAAATACTTAGTAGCACAGGTGTACACTACTAACAAAAATTATGTAGATCAGATAATAAATTAGGTCTGTAAGATTGAATGAATAGCCATGGAAATATTCAAAATGCTACAAATAGAAAAAATTATTTATCAATATATGCATATTATGTGTCTTGTTTTTATGACATAAAAATATTTAAAGGAATTATAATACTTATCAGACAAATTCAAATTTTATGCAAAATACACATGCACACGCTGTAAGTGGGGAAGGAAAAAACAAAAAATAAAAGAAAAAGGGCAGAGATTCTCAGGCTGATTAAAAACACCAAAGCCAAACAAAATCATTTTGCATAACAATGGGGATATATTTACAGACAATTTTGTTGGTAAATATCAACAAAGTGCATTTTTTACAAACTGCTACATTTGTATCACTAGATAAAATAATTTCATGATTACCATCTTATATGCAGTTCATAGTTGATTGAAACATCATTATGCAGTATAAGACACAACATGCTGTATATAAAATATTCTTTTTCTTCAAATACAGAGATATATTCAAAATAAAGGAGTGATGAATGAACATAACGAAAACAGTAACTACAGGAGTTGGAAAGGAGATATTAGTACAAAGAACACTTTAAAGAAAGAATTAACTAATAAAAAGTATAAAATTTCACAATGGTAAGTCAATATTATGTAATTTAAAATAACTTACTAAATATAGATCTAAAAGTATATGAAGAAAACCATAATAAATGTGAAAAACACTATATAATTCAACATTAAGAGCTGGAGATTTCAATAGCTTATTATCCTTAGTTGATAAAGCAGATAATCAAGAAATATGAATCCAAGACTTTAGCAATAGTATCAACTCTTTTAATCTGTCATGTAAAAAATGTTTCATTTGACATTGACAGAATACAAATTGTTTACAAATTCTCATGGACTATCATTCATGATCAGTCAGTATAAAAGGAATAACAAAACAAGTCTCAAAATCAGATTATTCAAAGGATATTTCTAAACAAAATCGGTTTACATTAAATACCACAAACAACAAAAACTAATAAATAACCAAGTTTTTGCAAAATAAATTATAGAGCCTTAATTCTTCAATAAGTCAAATTAAGAAATTTCTTAAAAATTAGAAATAATTTTTGACAAGGTATTGTCGCATCAAAATTTATGCTGAAAGTAATAAAGTAATTCTTGAAGGTTATTTATAGCTTTTAATATATTGTCAAAGAAAGGTCTAAGACTACCAAAGTAAGCTATTATATTAAGAAGATAAGGGAGATTTCAAACCAAAATAATTACCAAAAAAGCAATAACACCGATCAGAAGTAAACTCGGTGAAAGAGACAACAGAAAATCAAAGGGAGAAAGCAAAGTTAGAGAGAGAGAGAGAGAGAGAGAGAGAGAGAGAGAGAGAGAGAGAGAGAGGCGCGCGTGGGGAGGGGGGGGGGGCGGCACACTCTAGATGTGGTAATGAGTGCCTGTAATCCCAGTGGGAGGCTGGGACTGAGGGACTCAGAGCCTTCCCCTTTCTCTAATCCTGATTTCAACCCAGCCTCAGCAAGACCCTCTCTCTAAATAAAATTTAAGAAAAAGGGCTGGGGATGAAGCTCAGAGGTTAAACGTTCTGCGTTTAATCTCTGGTACAAAAAAAAAAAATAGGGAGAGAGAGGTAGAGAGCTAGGAGGAAGAGAAGGAGAAAGTAAAAGGAAATACAACTTTATATACTGCTGACAGGAACGTAAAAAATGGTTTAGCACATTAGAACAAAATAATTTTTTAATTAAACAAATCTTTACCTCATGATAGTAATTCCATTTCTTTTTTAAAAAATATATTTATTCTTAAGTTTTAGGTTAACACAATATCTTTACTTAACACTTATGTGGTGCTGAGGATCAAACCCAGTTCCTCCTGCATACTAGGTGAGCACTCTACACCACTGAGCCACAACCCCAGCCCCAGTAATTCCATTTCTTGATAGAGAAATGAAACAAAATATTCACAGAAACATTTTTAAACATAGCATCACTACCTATAATATTTATAGTAACCCAACTAGGAAAAACTCCAAATATTTAATTGGCAAAAAGAACACAAATCAACTAATGTTGAGAACCATAGCCAAAGGGGTCCCACCAAACTTCAAGCTGCCAGCTGATTGGCTCCTCTGCAGTGATGCTCATTGGGCTGTTTCCCCGCCCTTTCAGACCGCAGAGCTGCTCATTGGAGGACTTTTTGGCTCTGCTCATTGGAGGACTTTTTGGCTCCGCCCACACGACCCAGCCAATCGGCTTCAGGAGCAGGAGTGTGTGTGTGTGTGTGTGTGTGTGTGTGTGTGTGTGTGTGTGTGTGTGTGTGATGGGAGGGTGGGATGGGGGTGGGGGGTGGGGGGGTGAGAGGCTTGTGGAAAGCCAGTGGTGGCAGTTGGGCTCTGAGGGAATTCCTGAAGAGCTCCTGTGATAGGGTGTGTGTTCTAAAAATAAAGTCCATTTCCGCTTGATAAGTGGCTCATGAATTGTGCCCAGCCAGACTTCGGCAAACCACCTGCTCAAACCTAGATGTGATTGTCTCTAAGTTGCTATGCTAATTGCTGTCTTAGTTTCTATGATTGGCTTGCTTGCATGACACTAAGGAAAGTCACTAAGCTATGTTTTTTTGTCCTTAAATTCCCAAGACACAGGCCAGGAAATTGTTGTTCTCCCAGAGAGCTTCAGTCTATAGGTGGGAGATAGTTCCTATCAGGTAAATAAAGCTCTCTTTGATTTGAATTCGGATTTGAGGTACACCTTCAGGTTATTTGCAATCTTTTGTTATTTTTTAAGTAGGTGTACTCTGGGTAAAAAATTCCTTTTTAGTATACTGCTTCTTATGGATAAAAAGATAGATACCTATCTCCTAATTTTTTTCCTTGAAACAAATGTTTCTCTGGAGCAGTTCTTTAATTTACACATAACAGTACAACCACAGTGAAAAGGTGTATGGAGATTCCTCTGAAAACCTGGAATGGAAACACCATTTAACTCAGCTCTCCCACTCCATGGTCTTTACCCAAAGCATTTAAAATCAGCATACTACAATGATATAGCCACATCATTGTTTATAGCAGCTCAATTCATAATACCAACCCAGGTGTCCTTCAACAGATGGATAAAGAAATATGAAATAGATAATGCAATGGAATATTAATCAGCCTTATAGAAGAAAGAAATTAGAGCATTTGCTGGTAAATGGATGGAACTAGAATCTGTCATGCTAAGTGAAATAAGCTAATCTTAAAAACCACAGGCTGAATGTTCTCTCTGATTGTGAATGCTGATTCACAATCGGGGGAGGGATATGGAATGGAGATTCACTGGACTGTACAGGGAAGAGTTGGGGAAGAGTAGGTGAATGGGAATTGGAAAGAGTAGAATGAATTGGTCATAACTTTTGTATGTTTGTTTATGAATACATAACCAATGTAATTTCACATCATGTACAACCATAAGAATGGGAGATTATACTCCATGTATAATTTCAGACAACCCTCTGAAAGCCCCAAAAAACAAGAGGAAAACTAAACAAAAGGGATAATCTCACATAAAAGGCCTTTATAAGGGCTGGGATTGATGCACAGTGGTAGAGCACTTGCCTGACATGTGCAAGGCAGTGAGTTCAATCCTCAACACCATGCAAAAATAAATATACAAATAAACAAAATAAATGTATTGTGTCCATCTACAACTAAAAAAAATTTTTTTAAAGGTTTTACAAGCAACAACAACAACAACAAAAGAAAACAAGAAACAAACAAACAGTAACAACAAAACTTTGGCAGACTGATGAGTCAATCAGGAAAGTGGGAGAAAATATTTGTAAGTTACCAAAACCTATAAAAAAGTTAATATCCAGCATGTATACAGAATTCAAATTTCTGGGCTGTAAAATATCAAAGAATCCACCTTTGGCTATATGACATGAATACACATTTATTACCAAAAGTATGGCTAAAAAAGCACATGAAAAAAATGTTCAAAATATCTAATCATGATGAAAATACAAATTAAATAAATAATGTTACCCAATATAGAATAGCTATTAGCAAGAATAATTTAAAAAAATAAATGCTGGTGAGAATGGAGAGAAAATGAAGCTGCATGCTATGGGTCAGATGTATATTAGTATAGCCATGATGGAAAAGAATAGCCAACAAAAATAAAAATACAAGTGATTCATAAATACCACTGAAGGCAATAAGTCAAAAAAAAAAAAGAATACAAATACAATAATGAGACAGTTCCATGTCATAGCAGTCAAGACATGGGATCAATCTAGGAAACCATAGGCAGATAGATGGATTTTTAAAATATGAAATACAAAATCAACGGGATACTATTCGTCCATAAAAAGAAATGAATCCTTTCATTTCTGACAACATTTGGATAAGCAAAGAGAATACTATATTCAGTGAAAGAAGCCTGGCACTGAAAAGCAAATACTACATGTTCTCACTCATACTGGAATCTAAAAAAGTTGATCTCACAGAAGTAGGGAGCAGAAGAGAAGTCATAACAGGATGAAAGGGTAGAAGAGAGAGAATGGATTACAACTGTCAACTCAATTAGAAAGAATTAGTTCTAGTATTCTGTTAATACAGGATGATGATTATTGCTTTACAAAGGTTTTTTTTAACAGTATTCTTCAGCCTAATAACAAGATTTTGAATGTTCCCAACAGAAATAATTAATACTGAGTAGACAAAAACAGTAATTCTGATTTCAATCATTACACATAGTATTCATGTTCTGAAATCTCCCAATCTTGTTAATATATATAATTAGTATTATTACTAGAAAATTTTTTTTAAATTGTAATAAACAAAAATCATGCTATTCAAGAATGGATCTCTTCCAAACTCCTTCAGAAATGAAGGATAAAAAGCTTCTCCAGATAATCAAAAGCTAAGGAAGTTATTCAAAGTTTTGTAAGAAAGATCTGTCTTACAAAAAATGCTAAAGGGAGCTCTTTGAACTGAATGAAAAGGATATACAGTAACACAAAGACTATGAAGGTATAAAACTCACTGGTTTAAAAAAACCTGTACAGTAAAATTTAGCATACTTAAATACTGTAATGATGATGCATTAGCCATTTATATCCTTAAAATGAAGACTAAAAAGACAAAACTAGTTTAATATAGGAGGTAACAACAATTTGTTAAGCATATACAATACGAATGGATGTGGATATACAATATTTAAAGTGTATCATTAAAATTTTTAAATGGGGAAGTTGTATTAAAATGTAGAATTTCATCTTTTGCAATCAATGACAAGTTGCTATCAGCTTCCTATAACTTCTTTTTACCAATAGATTGGTTTCTTTAAGCCTCAGCTTACCACAAACCAATATCTGTAACTGATACATTAAACGATAAAAAGTGCAGATACTTACATATTAATAGAGAAAATTATTTAATCACAAAGAAAGACTGTAGAGAAAGATCTACAAAACAGTGCACAATTAACAAAATGGCATCCTTTACTATCAATGTTTACCTTCAATATAAAAAACTTAAATTCTCTAATCAAATTACATTGTGGTTGAATATAGATCAAAAAATAATACCCATCTCTACATGCTGCCTATAAAAGACTCTGTTCAACTGTAAGAATGTACATTCAATGAAAGTAAAGGAATGGAGAGTGACATTCCATGAAAATAGAAAACCCAGAGCAGGAAGAACAACATTTAAATTAGATAAACAGTAAAGAGAGACAAAGAGAAGCATTACAGAGTGATAAATGGAAAAAAATCTGCAACAAAATAAAGTGACTGTAAACATGCCCCAGCATCAGAGCACCTAAATATAAAATGTTGACAGATTTGAGGGATAGGTAGACTGCAATAAAATAATTTTAGAAGACTTCAACAGTGCATTTTCATCAATGGGCAGATCTTCCAGAAAGAAAATCAACAAAGCAGCATCATATTTAAACCGGATTCTACACCAAATGGTAAAGAGGCATTCACTGAAAATTCTATCCAACAGGTATAAAACGTGCAGTCTTCTCAACTGTACATTGAACACTCTCAGAGTAGATTACATGGTAAATCACAAAATAAGTCTTAACAAATTTGAAAGAACGAAAACCATATCAATAACCTTTTGTATCACAGTCTTATAAAAAATTAGTAACAGGAGGATTTTCTGAAATCTTACAAAAACATGGAAATTAAATAACAAGGTCTTTGATTATCAGTGGGTCAATGAAGAAATTATAAAAGAAAAAATAAGAATCTTTCGTGATTCTTAATTCCATTTTCAATGGAAGTGGATTACGACATACTGAAACCTATGGAATGGTGCTATTATAAAAGCGGGATTATGCTAGCAAAAAATTTTAATAAAGAAGAAAGATAGCTACACCGTAACCTGGAGATGCAGGACAGGCATGGGGCACACCGCTCCACACACTGGGGTTCCTTATTCATCAATGTATATGTTGGGGGCTCCACAGCCCAACATCAGAGTACATATAGGCTTGAGGCTGCCACCACTTCAAAACTGGGATATTGCAGCTTCTATCAAGAGACAACATTAAGGACCTGGTAAGATGTCAGCAAGGTCCTTGTGGCCTGGCTGCACCAGAAGTTTCTCTACGAAGGGTGCTAACAGTTATCCTGTTGCCAACGTGACAGAGTCTTGGATAGGGTTCTCTCTCTCTCATTTCTCCTACTAACATCCTACTAACATCTTATAATTACCCTCTTACTAGTCATATAATCTCCATATTCTCACATCCTATGTCATAAACATCTTAGCCCCCTAGGCCCACCTATTATGCAAACATATTGACTATATGTTAGAAGATAACTGAACTCTTCATTTTTTATTGTAGTGACAGAACTATAAATGTAAAAATAGAAGCCAACTGACATATGGCTGCATATTTGGTTATATTGAGTACTGTAATACTGATCTCTTCCTTAAAAATGAGGTACTGGTAACCTGTAGGGATACTATAAGACAATAGGGCAGAAGGTATAATATCTCGTATCTACACTGCAAGAGAGAAAGACACATAAATCTCATGAAAAAACAAGGGAGGATAGTGCCCCAAACCAACATACTGTAACAACAGAATCCATATATACCGCAGTAGGCAAAATGTCAGAGAAGGCAATCAGAATATACATAACTAAAATGATTTGGGAATTAAAGAATGTCTGAAGTGGGCAGATACAGGCAAAAATCAATCACTCTAACAAAGAGATAAGAGAACAAATACAGATAGTCAGAGATTACTTTAGTAACGTGATAGATTCTGAAGGGGGAAAAAAACAAAACAAAACAGAAATACTTGAAATAAAAAAATACCATCAGCAACAGACAAGATCATCTGGAAGACAGAACCTCAGACAATAAAAACAAAATATACATTCTTGAAAAATAGAGTTGACCTCACAATGAAGATGGTAAGATACCATAAACAGAATATCCAAGAATTAAGGGATACCATCAAAAGACCAAATTTAAGATTTATTGGGATAGAGGAAGGTTCAGAAATTCAAATCAAAGGAATGCACAAGCTCTTCAAAGAGATAGCATCAGAAAATTTCCCAAGCATGAAAAATAAATTGGAAATCAAATACAAGAGGTTTACAGGACACCAAATATACAAAATTACAGATCTACACCAAGACACAAGAGAAAGAAAATGCCCAGCATACAGAATAAGAATAGAATTTTAAAGGATGCAATAGAGAAAAATCAGATTACCTTTTAAAAGAAGACCAATTCAGATCTCAGCAGATTCTTCAACCCAGACCCGCTAGAACAACACATACCAGGCTCTAAAAGATAATGGATGTCAACCAAGAGTCTTATATCCAGCAAAATTAAGCTTCAAACTTGATAATGAAATAAAGACCTTCCATGATAAACAAAAGCTAAAAGAATTTACAGCAAAAAAGCCTGTACTATAGAACATTATTTTTTTTATTATTTTAAATTTTTATTTGCTACATATGACAACAGAATGCATTACAATTTGTATAATACATATACAGCACAATTTTTCATATCTTTGGTTGTACACAAAGTAGAGTCACATCCTTCATGTCTTCTTACATGTACTTAGGGTAATGATGGCAATCACATTCCACCATCTTTCCTATCCCTGTGTCCCGTCCTTTCCCTTTTCTCCTTTGCCTGTCTACAGTTCATTTAATCCTGCCCCCACCACAGCATATTATGCCAGCATCCTTAAATCAGAGCAATCATTCAGAATTTGTTTTTGTGAGATTGGCTAACCTCACTTAGCATTATATTCTCCAGCTTCATCCAGGTACCTGCAGATGCCATGATTTTATTTTCTTTTAATGCTGAAAAATATTCCATTGTGTGTGTGTGTGTGTGTGTGTGTATATATATATGTGTATATATATATATATTTCACATTTTATTTATCCATTCATCTTCCAAAGGGCATCTAGGTTGGTCCACAGTTTAGCTATTGTGAATTGTGCTGCTATAAACATTGATGTAGCTGTGTCCCTGTAGTATACTGTTTTAAGTTCTTTGGGTATAGACCAAGGAGTGGGTCAAATGGTGGTTCCAGGGGGCTGGGTTTGTGGCTCAGCAGTAAAGTGCTTACCTTGCACATGTGTGGCCCTGGGTTTGATCCTCGACACCACATAAAAATAAATAAATAAAATGAAGGTACTGAATCCAACTACAACTAAAAAATAAATATTTTTTTAAAAAATGATGGTTCCAGTCTCAGTTTTCCAAGGATTCTCGATACTGCTTTCCACATTGGCTGCACCAATTTGCAGCTCCACCAACTATGTATGAGAATGCCTTTGTCCCCATATCCTCACCAAAACTTATTGTTGTCTGTATTCTTAATACCTGCTATTCTGACTTGGAGTGAGATGAAACCTTAGTTTTGACTTGCATTTCTCTAATTGCTAGAGATGTTGAACATTTTTTTATATATTTGCTGACTGATTATATATCCTCTTCTGATAGTGTCTATTCATGTCCTTGGCCCATTTATTGATTAGGTTATTTTTTGTGTGTGTGTTAAGATTTTTGAGTTCTTTATATATTAAGAAATTAGTGCTCTGTGATAAGATTTTGATCCCAATTAGTAGGCTTTCCTATTCACCTCACTGAATGTTTCTTTTGCTGAGAAGAAGCCTTTTAGTTTGAGTTTGAATCCATCCCATTTATTGATTCTTGATATTAATTTTTGCACTTACAGAACATTCTTGGCAAAATATTCCATGAGGAGGAAATGAAAAACAACAACGAAAATCTGCAAAGGGAAGAACTATAATAAAGGAAAAGCCAACCAGAGGAGAAACTAAGTCAAGCTAAATACCAAAAATAAACAAAAATTGGGACTGGGGATATAGCTCAGTTGGTAGAATGCTTGCCTTGCATGTACAAGGTCCTGGGTTCAATCCCCAGCACCCCTCCCCCACCCCCCCACACACAAAAAAAAAAAAAGAAAGAAAGAAAAGAAAAAAGACCAGTAATACATGATTCATGTCTCAATAATAACTCTGAGTGCTAATGGCCTAAACTCACCAGTCAAAAGACTCAATGGTACATTGGATTAAAAATAAAAAGATGGAACAAAAGACTCATCTCATAGGAAAATATACCCACAGGCTAAAGGTGAAAAGTTGGGATAAAATACACCATTCACATGGCTACGCAAACAAAGCAGGAATTTCCTTCCTCATAGTAAATAAAATACACTAATCAAAGCAGTAGTTTTTGGTGTCGTGTGGGAAGGGGGGATTAATGTCATCTGAAAACAGTGACAATTTGACTTCTTTTCCAATTTGAATGCTTTTTACTTCTTTATCTTGCTGATTGCTCTGTCTGAGACTTCCAGAACTATGCTGTTATTCTACATCTTAAAAATATTTCAGCTTTTGTGCATTCAATATATTATTGTCAGCTCTTGACTTATTACATAAACTTTTTAATGATAAAAAAGAAGAAAGATATCAAATAAATAATCTAAATTTATCACTGAATAAAAGCGTAAAAATAATTAGTAGGAGGAAACAAAAGATCCAGCTAAAGAAACAAAATAGAGACTACAATTATATAGCTCAAAAAAAAGGGAAACGTTCAATATGAAGATGAATAAAATCATTAGTCTAAAAAACACAGAGAACACTCAAATACATAAAATCAGAAATGAAAAAGAAGACATTATAACTCATACCACAGAAACACAAAGGCTCATAAGACAATATTATGAAAAACTATATACCAATAGAGCAAAATTCAGCAGAAATTAATAGGTTCTTGACACATAGAAAGTACCAAGATTTAAGAATAGAAAATCTGAACTGACCAGAAATGAATATGGAAGTTGAATATCACCTACAAATAAAATCTAATATCACCTACAAAGAAAAGTCTTCCCTGCTTTCAAGAAAAACATAGCATTTCTAAAAATTCAAACAATTCTAAAAAATAAAGGAGAGAGAATTCTCTCAAATTCAATATATAAGGCTACTATGACCTTGACACCACACCCAGGCAACAACAAAAGCAGAAAAAGAAAACTATACACAAATATTCTTGATGAAATTAGAGGCATAAATTCTCAAAAGTAAAACAAATCTAACAGCACATTCAAAAGATCCTGAAGACCTTAAGAGAGCGTACTACAGGGATACTGCCACATCGATGTTCACAGCAGCACAATTCACAATAGCTAGACTGTGGAACCAACCCAGATGCCCTTCAATGGATGAATGGATTAAAAAATGTGGCAGTTATACACCATGGAGTATTACGCAGCACTAAAAAATGACAAATCATGGAATTTGCAGGGAAATGGATGGCACTAGAGCAGATTATGCTTAGTGAAGCCAGCCAATCCCTAAAAAACAAATACCAAATGTCTTCTTTGATATAATGAGAGCAACTAAGAATAGAGCAGGGAGGAAGAGCAGGAAGAAAAGATTGATATTAAACAGAGACAGGAGATGGGAGGGAAAGAGAGAGAAAAGGGGAATTGCATGGAAATGGAAAGAGACCCTCATTGTTATAAAAAACTACATAAAAGAGGTTGTGAGGGGAATTGGAAGGAAAAACAAGGAGAGAAATGAAATACAGTAGATGGGGTAGAGAGAGAAGATGGGAGGGGAGGGGAGGGGGGATAGTAGAGGATAGGAAAGGTAGCAGAATACAACAGTCACTAATAGGGCATTATGTAAAAACGTGGATGTGTAACCGATGTGATTCTGCAATCTGTATTTGGGGTAAAAATGGGAGTTCATAACTCACTTGAAACTAATGTTTGAAATATGATATGTCAAGAGCTTTGTAAGGTTTTGAACAACCAATAAAAAAATAAATAAAAACAAAACAAAACAAAAAACAAAAGATCATTCACCAGATTAAAAGGGATTTACCCCAGAGATGCATGCGTGGTCAACTATGCAAATCAAAAATGTGAAACAGCTAGTCTTCAGTTCGGAGGGTCACATGCTGAAGTCCAGCCTCAAAAATCTGGTGAGATTGTGTCTCAAAATAAAAAACAAAAAGGCCTGGGGCTGAATGAGTGAAAGACAGTCCTCAGACCCCTCTCTCTGCCAAAAAAAAAAAAAAAGTGATAGATCACATTAACCAAATGATGGGCGAAAATCATAGGACAATTTCAACAGATGCAGAAAATTGAGTGACAAAACTGAACATGTTTTTCTAATAGCAACTAGGTAGAGAAGTAGCAAACTACTTTAACATATCAAAAGCCACATGTAACCCACAGTTCAGGAATCTTACTGAAGGGTAGGTGAGGTGGATTCAGAAAGCCTTTCCATTCAGATCTGCACAAAAGACAAGGAGGCCTACTTCAGCGTCAATATAAAATGGAAACTCTAAGCCAGAGAAATTAGGCAAGACAAACAAGTAAAATGCATCTAAATTAAAAAGGAACAGGTCAAGTCATCCCTATTTCATATGGCATGTTCTTTTACACTAAAAACACAAAAGCTGAACCAAAAAATTAGTATGGTAAATTTGTAGGATACATAATCAACAGATAACGATCAGTAACATTTCTGTACATTAATCTTGACTACCTGAAAGAAAACTGTAAAATCCCAGTTAGTTTCTATACCAAACAACAAAATGCTTAGAATAAATTCAACCAAAAGCAAACATGGCACATCAAAAATTGTAATTCAGGCAGAGGGCAGTGGGCAGGGGTGGAGCATGAGAATAGTAGACAAAACTCTAGATAGGGCAAAAGGACAGAGTGGAAGGGGAGGCATGGGGGTAGAAAAGGTGGTAAAATGAGTGAACATTAGTACTCTAAGTGCATGTTTAAAGACACAAATTGTATGACTCTTTGTTGTATACAACCAGAGATATGAAAAATTGTGCTCTATGTGTGTAATGAATTGAAATGCATTCTGTCACATAATAAATTAGAATAAAATTTTTTAAAAAATTATAGCCTATAGGATAGTGATTAATATATATTCCATTTTCCTTATTTTGATTTTTTGAAAGGGCAGATTTATTAAAAGTTAGCCATATTCTTTCTATGTACAATGCCAAATATAATTATGCAAACAATAAAACTGTTACACCCAAAAAATACATAAGTTAGTAAAAGGGAGAAAAAAAGAAGAACAAAAAATTGTAATGCACTGTGGAAAGAAATTAAAGAAGACATGAATAAACAGGAAGATATTCCTTGTTTGTGGACTGGAAGCATTAATATTGTTAAAGTAGCCAAAGCACCTAAAGCAATCTACAGTCAGTAGGGCCCTTACCAAAAAACCAATAGCATTCTTAACAGAAATTAAAATGTATAGAATTTGTATAGAATCACAAAATAATAAGAATAGTCAAGTTAATCTTTAGGAAAATGAAATAAACACAGTAAAACTGAGTTGAAGGCTACCCACAGGCTGTCTTTAAAATATACTATAAAGCTAACATAAACAAAATAACATGGTACTGGAATAAAACAGACACATGCACCAATGAAATGCAATAGAGAGAGCCCATAAAGAAATCCACATGCATACAACTAACCACTTTTCAACAAGGATACCAAAAACACACATCAGAGAAAGGACAATTTCCTAAATAAATAGAACCAGGTAAACCACATGTCCATTCGCAGAATGAAACTGGACCTATCATTGACCATACATAAATTTCAACTTAAACTAGATTGAAAACTTAAATGGAAGATTTTAAAACTATGAAACTGCTAGGAGAAATATTTCTTGCCATTGGTTTAGGCAGGGATATTTTGAATAAGAAGTCAAAATACAGATGATGAAAGCAAAAACAGACAAATATGCTTACAAGATATTAAAAACTTATATACAGCAAGGGAAAAAAAACACAACAGAGTGACAAGTGGGCCATTTTGGTTATGATAAGCATTTTGTCCAACAAGGGACTCTGACACACAGTCCAAACCTTAAAGACAAAGTCTTTAATTTAAGGTAGTCAACTGAGCATGTTATGCTGGCCATTGTGGTTCAGACTTTTTCTTGTTAACACTTTTGCAAAAGATCAAGTACATTCTAGTTGGCTGTAATATAAGCGGCTTTTGTCCTGCCTTGGGATCCAAAGATCCACCTGTCTTCCTCCCTCCCAAGACATACTTCTAAATGTAAAGTGTCAATCAAATTGTACTTTGTTAAATCCTGTAACTATTTCTGTCTATGTTTGGTTGGTCTCACATGACACGGCTTCCATGAATCAATTGGTGAGTCAGCCAGGAGGCTCAGGAAACACACACAGGGAGTCAAGTGTGAGGAGACATTTTGGACATCTACCTGAAGTATGAGGGCTAAAGACTGGGACTTGTGCACTATATGCTGGATGCCTGTGGCTGACTGCAAGAACACAGGGATACCTTAAAATGTCACCAAGTTTGCAGCAATTGTTCACAATGCTGCTTTCTGACCACTGTGGTCAGAAAGAGAGACATGATTGGCAGGCTACTGTTGTGGGCTCTTTATGTCCCTACCATACAAAATGCCACAGAAGAAAAATAGATTTAAGACTTTTCACCTCCCTTCTGCCTTCTAATTCAACAGGGAAAGTATAAGAACCACATTTAAAGTTACAAATCACTCTGGTGTGGATATAAAATGTCTCCCAAAGGCCATGTGCTAAAGGCTTGAACATCAGCCTGTGGCACTACTGGGAGTTGGTTCTAGTTGGAGAAAGGAGATTGTTGGGGAATTCCCTCGAAGGGTGGTCATACCAGGATTCTGTGCACTTCTCTTTTTTTTTACTTCTCAGACATAAGAAAGTGAGCAGCTATTCCTGCAAAACACTTCCACCATGATGTTCCTCTTCACCACAACACAAAAACAAGAGCCAAGTGACGATAACTTTAGCTTCTGAAACTGTGAACTAAAAATCTTCCTTTAAGTTGATATATTAAGAATTTTTGTCATAGTGATGGAAAGTTGATTAACGTGGAAACACTAGGACCAGTTTGTCAGATTGGAAAGAAAAAAAATCAGGAGACAAAATGTTTTATAACCTGCATTTTCCACAATATGGATGAACCTGGAGGACATTAATGGTAAGTAAAATAAGCCAAAAGACAAATACCACATTATTTCACTCATGTGGAATCTTAGAAAGTTGATCTCACTGAAGTAGAGAGTAGAATGACAGTTAAGGGCTAGAAGGAAACAGTATTGAATAGTGTTTAAGAAAAATGTAGAGTAGGGGAAACATCGGTGAGTACATACAGTTATATAGGACGAATAAATTTCAGAAGATCTAATTTATAGCAAGATAGCAAGGTAATTACTGGAAAAGATATACAGTATCCTTCCAAATGTAAAGAAGTGCAGTGGCTCACTCCTATGATTCCAGAATTTCAAGACACTGAGGCAGGAGGATTGCAAGTTCAAAGCCAACCTCAGCAAAAACAAGGAGCTAAGCAATTCAGTGAGACCTTGTCTCTAAATAAAATACAAAATACGGTTGGGAATGTGGCTCAGTGGTTAAGTGACCTTGGGTTCAATCCCCAATAAGAAAAAAGAAGAAAAACAGATGTAAAGAAAGTTCATGTTATTAGTTCTTACACACACACATACACGCACACACACACAAAAAAAACCTGATTAAGTAAGATATAAATTTGATTCACAACATTTAATAATAAATGCATATTAATTTTTATATATGCCAATTTTTAAAAAATATATTTTTAAAATAATAATTTTCTTAAAAGTTTTTGGTTGTAGATAGGCCTTTATCTTATTTATTTATTTATTTGTATTTCGTGCTGAGGATAGAACCCACTACCTCACACATGCTAGGCAAGCACTCTACCACTAAGGCACAATCACAGCCCTTAAAAAATATAGTTTTGAAAATAAAAACAAACAAGAAATAAAAATCAGTAGTCAAAAGTTCCACCTTACCATACTAACCAAAGAACCAATTATATTCAAAGTAACTAAAGTAATAATAATTACAAGGTAAATCAATTAAATAAATACAGAAAAATAGTAGTGAAAAATCAATGAAATAATAAATGGGTCCTCTGAAAAGATCAGTAACATCTGCTAGCCTCTAGCCACAAAAAAAAAAAAACAACAAACAAACAAACAAACAAACAAAAAACAGATTGGAAAAAAACAAACCACTAAATCAGAATTGGAAATGGTTCCATTACTACTAATCTACATTTAAAGGATTATAGAGAAATATTATGAGCAACTTTATACCCCAAAGACTGATGAATTAGTTGAAATGACACAATAACTACAGAATTCACCTAATGAAAATTGACAATCTGACTCAAACTATTTTCAAGTAAGAAAAAATAATTATTGAATAAATAATTAATATCCTGTCCCAATAGAAAACAGTGGCCATTTGGTCAATGTAAGAAGACAAAATTACCCCAAAACCAAAATGGCAAGAAAGGAAAGTGATGAACAAATAAAGTTATGGCAAGACAAGAAAATCATAAATAAAGCTATGGCAAGAAAGGAAAGTCATAAACAAATCTCTCTTGTAAATATTAGATGCAAAAATATGGACAAAGCATGCAAAGACAAAAAAACCCAGAACATCTAACACCATTTTAAAAGAGAACAGGGACAGAGGATCAATACAAACTGACTTCTTGGTATTCTTTATAAGGCAACTGTAATCAAGACAAAGTAATATTGGCGAAAAGGATAGACAAATAGAGAGTTCAGGAACATCTACAAATCAAAGATCTTGGGCAAAGGAGCAAAAGAGAATACAACAGCAGAAAGTAATCTTTTCTGCAAATAATGCTGGAACAACTAGATGTTTAAGTGCAAAAACAAGAAAAAAGACAGAAAAACACAACACTAAAACAACAAAAGGAAGAAAACAAGAAGGAATCTTTAGATAGATTTCTTTCCAGTCTTTTCAAAAAAGTAAATAAAAATGGATCATGGATCTAAACATAAAACTATAAAAAAAAATTCCTGGATGAAAAAAAAAAGAGAAAATCCATATACCTTGGATTTGTTAATGACTTTTTTCAGTAGAATAACAAAAACATGATACACAAAAGATATGATAGGCTGCAGTTAATTAAAACTAAACATCTGCAGAAGACATTGCCTAGAAAACAAGAAGACTAGCCATGGACTGGTAGAAAATACTTGCTAAATACATCTGATAAAGGATTATTACTCAAAATTGACAAAAACTCTAAAAATTCAACATTAAGAAAATGAACAAAAGAAACAAATAACAAATAAACAAATCTGGCCAAGGATCTGAACAGTTAACTCATCACAGATGATAAACATAAGGCAAATTAACATATGAAAAGATCCTCCCCATGGTATTCCATTAGGATAATGTAAATAAAAATAATAAGGAAATGCCACACTACATACTAATAAGATTTCCTAGAGCAAAGAAAGCAATAGCACCTAGTATGAGTGAGGATGTAGACCAACAGGAAGACCCATTCACCATTCATTGCAGACTGGAATACAAAATGGTGTAGCCACTTTAGAAGATAATCTATTTGAAAATAAAACATGTCCTTGCCATGTGATCAAAAAATGACATTCTTAGATATCTACCCAAAATGAGTTAAGGATTTCTATATGGAATCTACACATAGATGTCTATTTCAAATTTTATATAACTGCCAACTCAACTAAGAAGTACTTCAATAGATGATTGGCAAAACAAATTTGTACATTTACACATGGGACTAGTATTCAGGGTTCAAAAATTTAAAAGATCTATTATGCCACAAAAAGACAAAGAGGAAAATAAATGTATGTATCTAAGAACAAATCAATCTAAAAGGCTTTATAACATATGGTTCCAATAATATGGCCTTTTGAAAGGGGAACACTACAGAAACAATAAAAAAGTCTGAGCCAGTGTGTAATCAGTAACTTGGGAGGCTGAGGCAGTAGGATCACAAGTTCAAAGCCAGCCTCAGCAATTTAGTGAGACACGAGGCAAGTCAGTGAGATCCTATCTCTAAATAAAATACAAAACAGAGTTGGAGATATAGCTTAGTGGTCTAGTGCCCCTGAGTAGTTATATCCTTAGTACCCCCAATCAAAAAAGAAAAAAAAAAAAAGGTCAGGTTGGCATAAGTTCAGGAGAGGCGGAGAGGGATAAACAAACATAGCACAACATACATTTAGGAGAGTGAAACTTTTTTCTTGGATACTATTAAGATGAATGCATGCCATCCCCTATTTGTCAAAACTCATAAAATACAACACAAATAGCAAACTATGGACTTTAGTTAATAATAACCAATGTTGCCTCATTAATCCTAAGAAATGCACCAGAGTAGTGTAAGAGATTTGTGAAGAACTGGAGGAGGGAATGGGAGATTTCTGTCTGTAAACCTAGAAGAGCTCTAAAAAAATATAGTCCATTAATCACTAATAAGTTTTAAAGAGGTTCAAGAAATTCACATTGTTAATCAAAAGCTTAATGGCTCTTTCCTGTATTCAAGGTGGGACCTTTCCTAAAGCCTCACATTTAACCAGCCATACTTTATCTTTCATTTCTCTTTCCAAATTCCTTAAACTACCTAAGTATCTAATATTTTGGCCCACCTGTGGCACTTGCTACCTTTAGTTCAAATTACACTTTACTGTAATTTATGGTATTTAAAACTTTTTTTTTTTTTGGTCCAAAGGGAATGAATACTTAGCACCTGGCATAATGTTGATTTTTATTCAGGGAATATCTGAGCATAGACCTGTAGATAAGAGATATTTCTTGTCTTATGGAGGGATTATATCCTTCTAAACCTACCAAAAGATAAAAATATTATACGCTGAAAACAGTTAATACATCTTACCCACTAAACATCATAGTTTTGCCTAGTCTAACTTTTATAAACCTGCTCAAAACACCTACAATCTACTTGAGCCTACAGTAAGTGCAAAATTATCTAATACAAAGTCTGTATTATAATAAAGTGTTAAATAACTTATGCAACTTATTTAACATTGTACCAAAAGTGAGAAAGAATGGCTGCATGAGTATAGTATGCACACATGGGTTTTGTAGTTACCCTAGGATGCAAAAACACAAAATATATTAAAAAATTCTGATCCATAGAGGACACAGTACAGTAAGAGATGTTTTACCTCATGATTACACACGACTGCCTGGGAGCTGGCAATAAGTTATTGCCTCTATCCAGTATCACCAGACACTAGCACAACATATCCCGAGCCCATAAATGATCAAAATTCAAAGTACAGCTTCTTTTGAATGCATACAGTTCATTCACCCCTACAAAATGTGATTTTGATAGTTTAATTAGCAACTAGATTAAGGGCCCCCTCCCTTCTTTCCCTTGGCTTCCCATACTATCTAACATAATGTGTATGTGTACTAATCATACATTGATACATTTATGTGCACAGACTGAGTCAAAATTTAGTAATGATACTAGTTAAAAATCTTATATGGTTATTGAATTATTTAAAGTTAGTTCTTAAAGATAAAACCATTCTTTAAATTTAAATGGTTATTGAATTATTTAAAGTTAGTTCTTAAAGATAAAACCATTCTTTAAATTTAAATTTCTTCTTCTTCTCAAAATGTATACAAGCCAAATAAAGATAAACTATTGTATAAGAGCCAAAAAAACAGGTAGTCTTTCTTTTACCTGAGCAGAGTTAGACAGTTGTTTTCTCCATGGCTCTCCTGTGATGCTGGTCAGGTTTGTGCAGTTATGAGGTAGAGTGAATGTGTTTTGCTGCAGGTAAGGCACATTTCCATTACTTCCACTTCCTTTTATATAATTATTGCCTACCAAAATAGTGTCTGTATTCCCTAGAGTTTCTGATATGCCGAACGGAACATAGCCTGCAGAAAAAGGTCCGTTGGACAAAGGCTTTTCAAGACAAGCAGGGCGAACTCCAGGCTGAGAGATGCTAGGTGCTCTGGTCAGAGCTGCATGTGGTTGCTGGCTAGAGATAGAGTTTGTATGCAGTGATGAGTCAGATATTGGCCCATTAGGAATTCCAGTAGTTTGTACCTGAGCAACTCCTGTTTGTCTCATCTTCAAAAACAAAAAAGAAAACCTGCTTGTGTGATTCTGAAAATGTGTAATCGAAACATCTGTAATTTTATCATAGCATTTCATCTAAGTTAGAAAAACACTTTAAAAAACAAGAAACCATGCTTGATTTTAGAGGTGATTACTGCATAAAAATTAATATTTCCTTGCAGAGACAATAAAATCAGCTAAAATTCATGGATTACAAATCATAAATTAATAAGCCTTTTTTTTTTTCCATCATGAAACAGAGGACTTCAAGTTTCCATTTTATTTATACCAAATCCTTCCAGTAACACAATCATTAAAGCATCACCACCTCAATTTGGGGCAATTTGTTAATTATTAATATTAAAAATAAGCAACTTAAGACACAAATAAAACATTATGTAAATAAATAATAAAATACCAAGTGTTTGTTATAAATTAATTTGTAGCTCTTTTTCCCTTCAAAAATCTGTTTCAAGCATTCAAAGCTGATATTAAATTCCACTGAATACAGACAAAAACTAGCAGTGACCTTAATGTCCTCTAAAATGACACTGCAATAAAAAAATCCCATGTGCTAATATATTTTAGAAATGATAAAAGTGTACATACTCTTTGCTGCATTAAGACAAACTGATTTTCCAGCTGTTCCAGCATCAGTCTCTGAGCTGGATTTAAATTATCTTTATTTGCACGCAGCTGTTCCAAGTGCTAAAAGGAAAGAGGAGAATATAATCCAAGTTTAAGCTAAATATTAGAATGAATACAAAGTTTTATATAAAAACATGATAAGGCAATTTCTCAATAGAAAGTCTGTAAACTCACCACCAGTACTCATTTCCAAAATAAAAATTTTCAGAGGTATGAGAAAGGCACAGATCTAAAGATTCATCTCAAGAAAGTTAATTTGTTTGTTTTGAATGAAATGTATTGAGGAATTGAAATTAAAACAGCAGGAAATGACATAAAAACCCAACAATGGGGATTTGATTAAATGAGGTATAATCCCCATGAAGCCTCAACTGGAACATATATCACCATAAAAAAACAATAAAGTGGGCTGGGGATATATAGTTCTGTTGGTAGAGTGCTTGCCTTGCAGGCAGCACAGGCCCTGATTTCAATCCTCAGTACTACAAAAAAAAAAAAAAAGAAAGAAAGAAAGAAAGAAAGAAAGAGAGAGAGAGAGAGAGAGAGAGAGAGAGAGAAAGAAAGAGAGAAAGAGAGAGAGAAAGAGAGAGAGAGAGAAAGAGAGAGAGAGAGAGAGAAAGAGAGAGAGAGAGAAAGAGAAAGAGAAAGAGAGAAAGAGAGAAAGAGAGAAAGAGAGAAAGAGAGAAAGAAAGAGAGAAAGAGAGAAAGAAAGAGAGAAAGAGAGAAAGAGAGAAAGAAAGAAAGAAAGAAAGAGAGAAAGAAAGAAAGAAAGAAAACATGAAACAATATAAAAACATGGGGAAATCCTCAATTTCCATTTTTACAAAATAAAAAAAAAAAAAAAACAGGGCTGGAGTTGTGACCCAGTGGTATAGCGCTCAGTGGTATAGTGCAAGGCCCTGGGTTCAATCCTCAGCACTACATAAAAATAAATAAAATAAAGGTATTGTGTCCAACTACAACTGAAAAATAAATATTTTTAAAAAAGAAAAAAGAGAGGCTCAAGTGTTAACACGCTCATCTGGCATGTGTGAGGCACTGGGTTTGATCCTCAGTACCACATAAAAATAAAATAAAGATACTGTGTCCACATAAAACTTAAAAATAAACATTTGAAAAAAGAAAAAAGAAAGCAAAATTCTGCAATAAATACACACATGACTTCTGCTTATCTAAAGTTCTACCTACATTTCTATTTTAAAAATGCAAAAAAGGAATGTATGAGACAGATATGTTTGTTTGTATTTGCAAATTTTCTGTCTACGAGAAATAATACTGCCTGTCTGTGAGAAAGGAAAATTGGTAGCTGAAGGAAAGATAAAAACCAAACAGAGCTTTTATACTCTCTAATCTACCCATTTCTACTTTCTGCCCAACCACCAAAATTAATTATAATTTCTATTACTTTGAAAAATAATGTACATATTAACTAAAAATTGACTGAATTCTAAAACAATCCTTATTACTTCTACTTAAAAAAATACATCAAAAGAATATTTCAGAGGCTGGGGCTGTAACTCAGTGGTAAAGTGCTTGCCTCGCGTGTGTGAGGCATTGGGTTCGATCCTCATTACCACTTAAAAATAAAAAAAGATAATGTGTGTTTATCTACAAATAAATAAATATTTTAAAAAAAGAATATTTCATACCTGTAATTTCTGTGGTGTCAAACCCCATGAATGTGCTTGTTGCTGTACTGGATGAGGTGAAATAGTTTGGCCACTATTCCAGTTATCAGAACCATTCTGAGAAAAATTGATTTTAGGAATATTTGGTTAAACTCCTATAGTAACAGCTATGACTAAAGAGACAACAAATGACTAGAAATTGGAATATTTATTCATACACCTATAGAAATTAAGTTTTTAAATTCTTCTAAATATAGTGTAAGAGGCTCAAACAGTTTGCAAACACATAAATTTAGGGAAAAGTCTAATATCTAAATCATTTCTCAAAATACTTAGACTACCTACTATAACCAACATTTCAATTTATTTCAACGTTAGTACAGAGGGATGATAAATAACTGTTAAAAATCATAAAAGCTGTGAAATGAATGGAATGTCTGATGAACACAAAATTATCCCTGATTTCTACATACAATATGATGCAGAGATTATGGAATAGAAATACTGCTTTATTCCCTGATGTCCACAGATTAAAAATAAATGATAAGTAAATTTCAGAAGAGTTGAAGCTTCATTTTTAATTGAGATTTTTCCATATCTCATATGTATGTGCTGTGTCTGTATATATAAATATATATAATGAAAATGAAAAAAAAAGTCAAAAGAATATCTCATACCTGTTATTTCTGTGGTGTCAAATACCAATGAACTTATTGTTGTACTGGATGAAGTAAACAATTTGACCACTTTTTTGGGGGGGATAAATATTCATGAACACACACAACACATACATATGTGCGATACTTTGTTGGACTAAGTGTTCTTTTTTTCTTCGCAAGAGTGGGCAGGCCTTCTACTTGACTACAAGTGATCATGTGTACTGACAAGGATTGCTGTGAAATTAATGTTTGACTAAAGTCTAACACAAGTTCAGTATTTGGACCATGAACTATAAGCCTAAGGTTCACATTAGTACAACAAAAATAGGTCAGCATTCTTAATTCATTCCTTCAAATTATAAAACATTATCAGCTGTGTACTTTTCAAAGTTACGTGGACATCACTGATTGAAAATACTGAAAATCAAAATGAAGTATTCAATAGACTCATATAGTTTTTCTTTCAAGTTTTGAAAAAAAGATTTTTAACTGACACCAAGATCCTTCCCATATCAGAGGAAGATTTATTTTTGACCTAAAATCCCTTTGAAATTAAAAAGGACTTTTTATTGTCAAATTAAAGGGATTTTTTACATTAAAAGATCCTACATGTATTAAAATAGGTTTAACTACTACAGATTGAAAAGAACCCTTAAAAGCTGGGCACCTACAGAAGACAACCCAACTTCTCACCTGCTGTGCTGTGTTCATGGCACCCTGCCTGGAGGTAAGCTCTGCGGGGATTGGTAGGCTCCATGCCTCCTCAATACTAGGAAGTAATTTAGTTTTATTCTGTAGACTACCTTGTGGAAGGTTACACAACTGAGCCTAGGAAAAATTATGTAAAAAGCAAATTTAACACAAGCCTACTTAAGTAAGAGCAAGTCCACTAAATCTTCCTCAGTGCTATAAGTATTTTACTTTTTATAGAAATATAATTCTGAATTTGGGATTTTTAGATAGATGCTAAGTATAAAAAGGGCAACTAGAATATACTTGGGAATATTAGAACAAAGTTATGCTCTAATTTTCAGAGTTCTTGCAGGTACTCCTTATGAAATTTCAACCAAGCGTGAAAAGCAGTGTGTGTGTTCTTTTCTCTAAAATGCTATGAAAACTTAAAAATGAAGATAGCACACTGAAAATGTTCACGCATATTAATGTAGAGCATGTAAATTAATATGCATCAACAAAGTATATGTGCAAAGGAATATATTTTAGATACCACATCTTACTTCAAATGACAAGAAAAGTAATTTCACAAAATATTGCAAGTATGGAAACAAATTAGCATCAAAACACAAATAGACAAACTTTCCTGCCACTTTTTATAAGGGGAGATGTGTGTAGTTTAAAATATGTTGGTTTGGGGCTGGGGTTGTGGCTCAGCGGTAGAGCGCTCGCCTTTCATGTGTGGGACCCTGGATTTGATCCTCAGCACCACATAAAAATAAATAAGTGAAATAAAGGTATGATGTCCAACTACAACTAAAAAATAAAAATTAAAAAAAATAGACAAAATATATTAGTTTAAATTTTTACCTGTAATAGCTTAATTCTTGCTGCAAGTGAAGAAGTACTACTACAAGTTTTGCTTCTAGTTGCATTTAAGTAGCATTTAATGGCATCCTGAGGCTGGTTGCAGGATTCATAGAGAGTTCCTAGGTCCATCCAGGCTGCTGCATGCCCATGGTCCAATTGTACAGCACAAATATAGGCCTGCAAAGCATCCATAGGCTGGTTTTGCTGTTGATAGAGCACACTGCAAACAGAAAGGAGTTTTCAAAAACTGATTAGTTTTATGGTATTTCGAAACATCTTTCAAGGATGCTCTGCATTGATTAAAATACTATTTATTTTTATATATAATATAAAATAAACATTAATAATAAAATATAAATACACAAAAATTATTTTTAACATACAGCCTTACCCTATTGAACACCATGTATCTGCACTTGCTTCTGATTTATCAATAGATTGTCTATAGGATATAAATGCATCCTGGACTTTCCCAATACTTGAATAACACCTAAAAGAATAACATATACACACAATTAAACAAAAGTCCATTAATAGATAACTTATTTGCCAAAATGAGAGACTATATATTTAAATGAGAAGAAGAGAGTAAACAAGGTATATATATATATATATGTGTGTGTGTGTGTATGAGAGTGGGAGAGGGAGAGCAAGGAGGGAGAGAGAGAGAGAGGGAGAATATACATCTAGATTCATACATAATTTTAATCTCCATTATATTATAATTTGGTGTTTTGTAAATACTAGGATGTTTTGTAAATACTAGTGCATGTTACATTAATGAAGTAACTCTACTGAAACTATTACACTGTGAATTTCTTCAATGCTTTGATACTGAGATTTAAACACAGAACTCAACTTACATAATTTAAATTCAGGTTTCCTACATCATAAGAGTAGAGGGTTAAAAGTACAGAAAAAAATCCACAATCTATTGGTAATGATTTCTATACTGAATTTAATTCTCATTCTCCAATTGATAACACAGCAATCATTCTGTCATTTTGAGTTATTTGTTGTGAAAGGAAAATTACTGTATCACTTTCAACACTTTTTATTTAACTCTATATTCTTATTATGTAGCAATCTTTCCCCTCACACAACCTGTCTCATCATATATATATATATGCATGTGGGTGTGCAAGTATATGTATAGCTGTCCACACACGAGTATTCTTCAAGAAACTATCTGTATGGTTTCACTCAGGATGACAATCAAGATATAAAACAACAAAAGTCTTTTAATATCATTAATGAAACAAGTACCCTATGTTGACTGCTGTACTTACTCATCGAAATTTTTATAACTTGCATAGGTAAACTGCCTGGGAAACATAAATTAAAAAGGAAAATCTGCAGAGACATTTCATATTGGTTTAAAGGACTTCATCATGAAAGCATCTCATATGTGCAAAAAAAGAGAAAAGTAGCCTAAAAATAGAAAATTTTAACCTACTCTGTGATTTTTCTTTGAAGGCAAGTGGCTTAAGAAAAGAACTTTAAAGGAAATTGCTCACAAATTTGTCTTTTTTTAGACCTTAAGACTGACACTTAAAGTCTAAAAAGGACATAAATTCACCTTACAGAAGGTGAATACATACATTGTCCTAGAGTTACAGGCAAAGTAATGAAGGGACAAATAAGAAAAAGGTAGGGAAAGAATACACCTAATAATTGGTTTTAAAAAACTGAATGATTCAAGTAGGAGGATAATAAATCTGTTTTAAAACCTAGTTCAGCTAAAAATTGGCAGAAATACTGTTATAAAACCAAGTAACTAGTGGCAAGGGAGTTGAAGCTCATTGGTAGAATGCTTGCCTACTATGTATGAGAATCTGCATTTGATTTTTAGCACCATATATAGATAAAATTTAAATAAAGATATTGTGTCCATCTACAACTAAAAGCATTTTTTAAAAAAGCGAGAAACTAGTTTGAGAAAAACATCGTGAAAAAAGTTTTAAAACATGCCAATGAGGATGTGAGGTGCAGTCTTTGATTATGTATAATGCAAAGAACTAGATGTAGTACTGAGATCTTTAAATTTCACTCACATGAAACTGAAGAACACAGGACATATACAAAAGAGGGATAGAAATAAGCCTTAAAAAATGGCTTATCTATGGGCTATAGGAAATTTAAAAGTGCAAAAAAATGAAAGAAGGCAATATCAGAGAGTTCTTACAACCTGTGTGAAAGGGCTGGGAGAATGGGACAATTTCAGAAGAAAGCAACAATGTAAACAACCAGAAAGAATGTAAATGTTAAGAGAGAATAAGTCATATTTTTTCTTAAAATGAACTGAATTTCAGATCATCAGACAACTCTTCACAAATGCCAAGAGTAATAAGCAACATTTCATAGTCCATTTCTAAAAAGTGAAAATAGAAGCAGTATACCTGTGAAAATTCATTTACATAAATGGAGTCATTCCTATTATACTCCACTAAAATGGAGTTTGGGGGGTATTAGACACATCTTTCAAGGATGCTCTGCATTGATTAAAATACTATTATTTTTACACATAATAATATAAACATATGAATAATAAATATAAATACACAAAAACCTGGACTTTCCCAATACTTGAATAACAAGATGAGAAAGGAAAGCAAATCACAGAACCCTAATCCAGAAATCATCTCACAGAATAAAACAAACTATCCTATCTTTAAAACAGTTTTTACTTGGCAAGCCATGGTAGAACTGCCAACTTTGACCTTCAGACTACCTTTACAAAGTTAACTTCTGCCAATTGGTAGTCAGAACTTGCCAGCTCCCTCAAATGCTGAGACAGACAATGAACTTTCTTTCAGAATTCCTTGTATATATTTCTTTCTCCCAGAAAAATTCTAAACTTTATTTTTTCTCCAGACATATAAAAGGCCACCCTAGTCTGTGCATATGCATCCCACAGTGCAATTCTATACCTTTTTTTTTTCCTTTGGAGGCTGGGTATCAGGAATTATACCCAATGAAACTTAACCATTGAGCCACATCACCAGCCCCTTTTATTTTGAGTTACTCTGGGACTCACAAAGCTGCTGAGGATGTCTTTGAACTTTTGATCCTTCTGCTTTAGCCTCCCAAGAGTTGGGATCACAGGCATGTGCTGCTCCAATTCTATTCTTCATGCCTAACAAAAGTTTCTATAATTGGGTTTCATCTGTACATGAACACTTAAGCCTGACAAGCCCAATCACAGATGTCTGAGTCCACTGACAAACTGTTTTTCCTATATGTAACTTGTCTAGATTACATTGAATTAGTCTGAGTAATTAAAACAACAATAAAAACACAGGTGGAAGCTGGTGCTCCTTTTCTGATAATAATTACTATGAAACTTTACGGAAAACACTTTATTCCTCTGGACTAGTTTCCCACAGTGGATCTAAGAAGTTGGATTCTTTGCCTCTTGAATTCAAGTAATGAATCCACAGACAAGCAAAGGATAGGGAAATAAGTGTTACTTAAAGCAGAGAAAGAAGAGAGCCTCAAAGAGTGGGAGGAACTACTGAGGAACTAGCACTAGATGTTCTTTGCATAAAGATGTTAAGGCTTATCTACTGGTTCTGCAGGGGCATTAGAGAGGGATGATGCTAATGGGTATGCTGCTATGAACCAATCAACTCATGGATTTGAACTTACTAAGACAATCAGGAATGTATGATTTCAATCTCTTTTTACAAAATTAAGAAGATGGGTCCAACATTTTAGTAGACAAGAGGAAGCATTTGGGTAGGAGTCTGCTTATGGTTGACTTACGGATAAGAGCAAGGACAACTAAGGAAGGCTGCTGTGGTTGAAGATGTTTGACACAGAAACAAGTATTCTAGGTCAGAAGAAGGCACTGTGGCAGGGAGCAGCAACTCGCAGGATATCTTTCAGACACACTGTCTCTTTTTAGGTTGGCATGATGTCCCTCCCTCTCCCCTCTTGTTCTTCTCCGAAGGCTCTACTCCTACCTACCAAAGTAAGATCTACTGTCTGCCTCAAAATGAGTAAACTAGGAAGCACCCTACTCTAACCCAAATCTAACATTATACCATCTTAGGAAGCCATTATCAGAATTAATAACTAGTGATAGTATAAATGTATTACCCACTCTTTTCCCTTTTATATATACATCCCAACTAATAAGTGAGCTCAATATTCAACACAGTATTAAACACATAGATAATGTACACGTCTCAGAAATATTACTGTCATCAAATTTCAATATTTTTAATAACACCTAAGTTCTTCATGTAGAACTTATAAGTTTTAAAATATAATTTCACAAACTTGTTTTCTTTCCCCCAGCAAAAAAGCAGATTCAAAGAAACACAAAGTAAAAAAAAAAAAAAAAAAAAAAAAAAAAAATCGAAGAAAAAAATTTAAAGCTAATTAATACCTAAAAAATAATACTGAACCTAAAATAGGTTACCATCTTCTATCTAAAAAGTCAAGAAAGTGTTCTGTGGGGACAAGTGCATAGAGTATTGCAGACATGGCATACATTAAGGGCATCTGAGTGGCAAACCAGCCCCCCATGCCAGGCATGTAAGCAGCAAACCACTTACGCCATAGGCACAGCCCTGAACATGAGGCCACGTGTAGCAGTCCCTTCACCTGCTCCTCGGCCCATTCCTAGATTGGTCGCTGCAAGGACAACTGGCCAGAAATTGCATAAGTATCTGCTTAGCTACTGCCTCAGAGTGTGTGTGTGTGTGTGTGTGTGTGTGTGTGTGTGTGTGTGTGTGTATATATATATAAAATAACTGTGCAATAAAATCAGACCTGCTTCCTCTTTGGTCTCTGGAGTTCTTGTTTAGCAACTCCGCAGCCACACTCTCCTCTACCCTGTTCCGTGACCTCCTCATTGAATGAGAGAGAGCCCAGGTATCATTCTGTTCACTTGGAAACTTTTATCCAAAAAAGGTTAAAAGTAAAAAGTACACTAGTGCTTTAAATCTGATTTACTGGACAAGATCTCTGTGAATATGGCTGTCCTCACACAAAGCTGGTAAAAGTACAGTATTTGTACAAAATTCATACTTTCAAGAGTATGTTTCCTTTGTGTTTATTACAGTAAACTACAATAATACAAATCTCTAGCACTAGACACACCCACAATGCTATGAAAAAATATGCTACAAATCTTATTCTTTTTTGTTGTTGGGGGGGGGGGTGGTGGTGGTGGTGTGAGGTACCAAGAATTAAACCTAGGGGCACTGGACCTCTGAGTCACACCCCCAGCCCTATTTTGCAATTTATTTAGAGACAGGGTCTCACTCAGTTGTTTAGGACTTCCCAGCTGCTGAGGCTGGCTTTGAATTTGTGATTCTACTGCTTCAGCCTCCCGATCCACTGGGATTACAGGCATGAGCCACCGTGCCAAATCTTATTCTTGACTGAAAAGAAATCTAGGTAGAAAAATAGTTCTAATATGTAAAATTCATATGTAAAAGTCTGCTTTTACTAATAATATAAATGCATTTTCTGTATTACTAAATAAATAAATGAAAAAATATAAGAAATTACAGGCACAACTTAAGACACCAAACTAAAAACTATTAGTGACTGCTATTTGATAAAAAGCTATTTAAGATTGTTTAAGAACAATTCAACTAAGATTACAATAATGTGAAAACAAAATCTAATCAAAATAAGAACATCTCAATAAGAGCAAACACATTCAGATTGTCCATTTTCACCTTCCAGAAATCTTCATTATATTAAAGACATAAAAAATCTTATGATATTTAAGATATCTAAAAAATGTCTCTGACCAGACCATTTCACGTAAACTAACATTTTACAAAGCATATCAACTCTAAGCAGTCAAAGAGTTCAATCTCACCTTCCAAGGAAATACCAAGATTGGCCAGAATTAGGATCTGCCTCCAGTGATTTTTGGAGATACTGAATAGCATAACTTTCCTTTGTGGCTTTGTCTCCTACTAGATCCATATTATGATGCATCCAACCTATAACAACAACAACAACAACAACAACAACAACAAAAAGTCACATGTATTTACCCATCATTCAACTATTTTTTTTTAGCATTAAGAATACCACATAGGGTACAAACAAATTAAAACAATATTTTAGTAATTTATTCCATTGCTTGAGATTATGTTTTCCCAAAATTGGAAACCACTGAATGTAAGTGCAAGATAATCTATATCATACAGAGAAAATAACTAAGTGACCTTGAGGCACTGGATTTCTAAGAGTTTATAAACCAGAAATTCTCCTTTCCTAAATTTAATTTTGAAAAAAAATTCAGAAATGATATGGCTAAAGATGATACACTTATTTTTCCTTTGAAAGTCACAATACACCATAAAGAATATTAAGAATAATTTATGCATCCTATCTTTATTACCAAAGAATAAATGCAAGATTATATAATCAAAGGTAAATCCTTTATTCATTTTTGAAAACTTACAAAAGGCCCAGCATCTTACTAACATAGATTATTTACAGGAAGTCCTAAATATGACAGCATTTGATGGAACAACTAAACAAAACGACAACAAACTCCAAGACTGTATGGAAAAGCTCGGTGAAAAGTAAGTTCAAAAAGTTATGAGAATGGTATAGAGTTATGTACCACAACTGTTAACTTAATAGCTAGATTTAAAACTATAGCTACACAGACAATTGAAATATTAGGTTTTGAGGCACTATGTGATAAACAGAAATAAGTGTTTTAGCTGTGGCTCAATTAAAGTATACAAAATTTCTTTGCCAAAAGTATTATCTAAGCAAAACTAAGCTTTGCTAATACTGAAATTGTATTTTAAAAAATGACATACAATAGCATTCCTCTTATTCCAAACCTCACTGAAACTCAGAAATTATTTGCTCTTACTACATCTAAACAGTGAAAGTAAAACCAACCAACCAAACCATGACCCAAATGCCAAGTATCATAGAGAAGACAAATAAGCCTTATCTAAAATAATTATTGGGAGAAATCCTCATTATCTTTAAAATTTTAACATTTTATATTATTTTCAAATACTTTATTTCTTCATCTTCATTATACGAATAAAGAACTCTATTCAAGGAAATATAGAATGAGATATTCTCTAATACATAGGTGAAATGTTTCTATCAATCCTATTATCAACAAAACTATTAAAGCAAGCTCAGTACTTATTAAACTGTAATAAATTGTCTTAATTCAATTAACTTCCTAAGAGCCCTGCATATAGAAGTACTCAAACCCCATCCTCCCTTGGTCTAATGGTAAAGAGAAATATTGAGAATTTAAAAGAACTAGCTTCATTACATTTGGATGAATGGTGAGACAAAGTTTGCCTAACAATAGGTATAAATATAATAATTATAGACAAAAAAGAAAAATAACACATTTATAAAGAAAGGAATTAAGGTACTCATATTAAATTTAATCATAACACAATACACGGTACATTTAATCCTAAAACAGATTTCAAGTAAAAATGAATTTCTAAGCAGAAGGCTAACAACCCCATCCTATGGCAAAACAACATCTTTAAATGAATGTAAAGGGTAATAAAAAATAAGTCTTATGTACCTAACTGTTGCAATACAGTTGCTTTTACTTGTGCAGGTAGGTTTTCTGTCTTTAAGAGTTGTTCATAAGCTTCTTTTGCAGAGTGATACTTCCTCTGAAGAACAGGGGAGAAGAGGAATATTTAGAAAACAAATGAAACGACAAAGCCTTTAAGTAGAAATACCCTTGATTTTAAACAACCAACCATAACTTTATTAACTTTTTAAGCAATTAAGCAGAATGAAAACTGCAGCAATATACAGTCGATCCTTGGTATCCATAAGGAACTGGATCCAGGACTTCCACAGATACCAAAACTGGGAGATGCTCAAATGTCTTTTACATAAAATGGCAAATATTTGCTTATAATCTCTGTATATCCTTTCACATACTTTCTTATC